>NC_091977.1:251489512-251807233 GCF_044704955.1 Pristiophorus japonicus | reverse complement strand
CCCAAGGTATGGGAAGTGGTCCACGTTGTCCAAGGTCTTGTCATGGATGCTAATAATTGGGGTGCAGTGCTATGTCAGGAGCAGGTTAGAAGGGAACCTTTGTCTTACTGATGTTTAATGTAAATCCCAAAATCTCGTACGCTTCAGTGAAGGTGTCAATGATGGTTTGTAGTTCGGCCTCAGAGTGTGCACAAACGCAAGCGTCATCTGCATATTGTAATTCAATGACAGAGGTTGGAGCAATCTTGGATTTGGACTGGAGGCGTCGAAGGTTGAACAATTTCCCGTTTGTTCTGTAGATTAACTCCACTCCAGTGGGGAGCTTGTTAAGGGTGAGATGAAGCATTGCAGCAAGGAAGATTAAGAAGAGAATTGGTGCAATGACATAGCCTTCGTTGACTCCGGTCTGCACTGGCATTTGGTCTGTGGTGGATCCGTTAGTCAGGATCATGGCTTGCATGTCATCGTGAAGCAGTGGAGGATGGTGACAATTTTTTGAGGACAACCAAGTTTGAGGAGGACTTTCCATAATCGCTCATGGTTGACAGCGCCAAAGGCCTTTCTGAGGTCAAAGAAGGCCATGTACAGAAGTTGATGCTGCTCACTACATTTTTCTTGTATTTGTCGCGCGGTGAAGATCATATCTGTTGTGCCCCTTAGTGGGCGGAGTCCGCATTGCGACTCTGGGAGGCGTTTTTCTGCCACTGGGAGGAGATGGTTGAGGAGGATTCTTGCGATGATTTTCCTGTGGCAGACAGCAGGGAAACTCCTCTGTAATTACCGCAGTTGGACTTGTCACCTTTCTTGTAGATGGTCACGATTACGGCGTCTCTGAGATCCCCTTGCATGATCTCCTCCTTCCAGATAAGAGAGATGAGGTCATGGATTTGCGCCAAGACCTATTGTGTTGCAACGTCATAAGAGAGTTTGCCATCTACTACTTTAATTTCACATTTTCCCTTTACTGCAAGAAAAGCCACATTTCAGTCACCAGTCACTAGTTTCAGAAACAAACTGCATCTCTGTGGTGGCTTGGCCGAGCAGCTTTAGGCTCCAGTCTGGGGCATGGGTTCGAGTTCCACCATTGCCAGATATTGGGGCGCTTATTGGCCCTGAGCTTGTGCCTCTATAGGCAGGTACGAGGTGTGCACGCACTCATAGAGACCTCACAAGTTCTGGGTTTAGGCGCGTGAAGTGCATTGGCCTAAACCCGGAACTTGCTCTCTGTCAAGAAAGCTCTTGACAGATCCACCACATATGAAAGAAAAGTACTAGTGCTGGTGCAGCTTTGGGCTATTTGCCCAACCACTGGCCAGCAGCTATGTACGAAACTACTGTGGCTGCTAGAAGCAGTAATACAGCTGAATTCTATCGAAAGCAGAAGCAGCAGGAAGACATAAGCTTAAAACGGGACAGTTTTAGCTTTTAAATTTAAGAATAAGTAGTTGGTCCAAATCCTGATTTAAATCTTTAACAACTTTAATTTGATAGATATTTCATTGGTTTTGTAACTTTTTCTTAGCAGTGGAGTTAATTTGAAGAAGATCCTTTGCTGTGTACAAGGTAAGCATTCTATTCAATAAGATTGCATCTTTTAAACTTGAAAATTACTGTTTCAAAATGATTTTTTCAGAGTTACTGTTGCTTCAAATAATTATCTCAGAATATATTAATGTTTTACATGTTTTGAATGTTTACTTTATTGTGCTGTTTAAAATTGTTATGCGGATATGACGGGTGGCGATCAGATACTGCCCATTTCGCTCCTCCGCCTAACGTGAATTTCTACCTACAAACTTTATTAAAATGACTTTTACAACTCTTTCCATCTTTTTTTCCTACATGCACTGCATCTATTTAAAGAGGAAGCCTTTGAGGGAGAAACATGCCTCATGACCGCCGCCTGATCAGAAGGAACTACTACCTACCACAAATCATCATAGGCAGTCCCTCGGAATCGAGGAAGACTTGCTTCCACTCTTAAAATGAGTCCTTAGGTGGCTGAACAGTCCAATACAAGAACCACAGTCCCTGTCACAGGTTGGACAGATAGCCATTGAGGGAAGGGGTGGGTGGGACAGGTTTGCGGCACGTTCCTTCCGCTGTCTGCGCTTGATTTCTCCATGCTCTCGGCGATGAGACGCTAGGCGCTCAGCGCCTTCCCGGATGCACTTCCTCCACTTAGGGCGGTCTTTGGCCAGGGACTCCCAGGTGTCGGTGGGGATGTTGCACTTTATCAGGGAGGCTTTGGAGGTGTCCTTGTAACGTTTCCTCTGTCCACCTTTGGCTCATTTGCCATGAAGGAGTTCCAAGTAGAGCGCTTGCTTTGGGAGTCTCGTGTCTGGCATGCGGACAATGTGGCCTGCCTAGTGGAGCTGATCAAGTGTGGTCAGTGCCTCAATGCTGGGGATGTTGGCCTGGTCGAGGACGCTAATGTTGGTGCGTCTGTCCTCCCAGGGGATTTGTAGGATCTTGCGGAGGCATCGTTGGTGGTATTTCTCCAGCGACTTGAGATGTCTACTGTACATGGTCCATGTCTCTGAGCCATACAGGAAGGTGGGTATGACCACAGCCCTGTAGATCATGAGGGCCTGGTCTTCGAACACTTTTCCTCAGGTGGCCGAAGGCTGCACTGGTGCACTGGAGGCGGTGTTGAATCTCCTCATCACTGTCTGCTTTTGTTGATAAAAGATTCCCGAGGTATGGGAAATGGTCCACGTTGTCCAGGGCCGCGCTGTGGATCTTGATGACTGGGGGGCGGCAGTACTATGTGGCGAGGACAGGTTGGTGGAGGACCTTTGTCTTACGGATGTTTAACGTAAGGCCCGTGCTTTCGTATGCCTCAGTAAATACGTTAACTATGTCCTGGAGTTCAGCCTCTGAATGTGCGCAGATGCAGGCATCATCCGCATACTGTAGTTCAACGGCAAAGAGTATGCAGGGAAAGACTCTCTTTTGGAATCATGTCGGAGGAGTTGTGTGTGAAGAGGCTGCGCTTTAGAAAAGAGGCAATTGGCTGACTGTGTGACACGTTAAAGGACGACCTAAAAACAAGCTCAAAGACCCGCACTGTCTTGTCAGTGTCCATGAAGGTAAGCACCGCAGTGAATCTCTTTGCATCAGGGTCATTTCAGTCAGTCACTGGTAACGTTTCAAACATTAGCCAGTGTTCTGCGAAGTCCTGCATCCGCTAGGTCACAGATGCCATATTCTGTAGGGCCTCTGAGTTCATCGACTTCGACTTGTCCACTCGGCAGCAAAAAAAGAGTTCCCTTGACTTTTATAGAATTGCTGGCTTCCCAACAGTGATTGGGGCCGTCGATGGAACCCATGTTGCATTGAAGGCACCAACTGATACACCTGTGACATACATCAACAGGAAAGGGTATCATTCATTAAATGTACTGATCATCTGTGATGCGCAACTCAGTATCCTAAATGTGACTGCAGATCACCGTGGAAGTCATGACTCCTTTGTCCTTCATCACTCCAACTTATATGACGCTCTTGTATGCCTCCAGGATCCGCATGGATATTGGGCGACAAGGGCTACCCGCTAAAACCATGGCTGATGATACCATACCACAGGGCCAATAATGAGGCAGAGGGGAGATACAACCAAGCACATGTGGCCACACGATATGTGGTCCAGAGGACAATCGGGATTTGGAAATCACACTTCCGATAACTGGGCAAATCAGGGAGGATTTTAAGTACAGTCCTGTGACAATGTCAAAGATTGTAGTGGCCTGTTACACTTTGTACAACTTTGCCCTGCAGGAAGAACTAAGTCTTAACCCTGCAGATAAGCTCTCTGCTAAAAAATGGGGGAATTTGGGGATCCCATTGTCCCTGTGGCGAGGCATAAAAGGGGGAAGTCAACTTGTGCCAAAAGCAGAGTTGGAAGGAAGCAGCTAGTAGCCAAGACATTCACGACTGATGAAACTGTTGCCTCCTCCCTACTCCTATCCTAGAAAGGCACAGAAAATAACACACACAGTTTCATGTGAAACAATGAACTTTGTTATAGAGCTATTTTCTACTTTGTAAACATTTGCAAATATAAAATGATTGATAAAAACATGGAAACAGTTTAAAGCGACCTTTTTGGTTTCTTAGTGCAATAAAGACTTAACAAAAAATTTGTAGACTAGCTATTTTCTACTTTTCAAACAGTTGTTAATAAAAAAGTTGATTTTTTTTTAGTTGACTACAGGCTATGAATATTATGTGAAATAGTTAAATACAATATAAATTTTAAGAAATAACATAACTCCAACATTAAAGTAGAACAATTGCTTTAAATCTCTTTAAAATCTTTGAAACTATTTAAAACATTTCACGTCAATTTGATTGTATTTAAATGTTCTAAAAATGTTTTTAAAAAGGCTTTAAATCTCTTTGACAGTCTTTAAAATGATGTAAATGTTTCAAATCAATTTGAAATTCTTTAAACTGTTCAAAAAGATCACGATAGTCATTAAAAACTATAAAGAAACATCTTACCCTAAAGGTTTTCCAGCGCCTATCAATGCTGCAGCCTGTGAACAGTTAAAAAATATCGGGGATTGGCCTATTCAAATTAGTTTTTTTGACAGGTGTATTTTCCGAACAAAGTCATCGGCTTCGCGCGCACAGCGTTCCTCGGCGGAGCAACGTCATGCGCAGCCCAGGACTCTGCCGGTTCAAAACAAAATTCTCCGTATGCACAAGGACTGTGGATCGTATTCGATAGCCAGAGGATTGCATCCGCGGGAAGCCTCCTACTGCAATTTTGGGCCGAAGATTGCGGACTCTCCGGGTGTGTATCTTGTGCGTATGCACCGGGACTTGGCTTTTGCGATCTGTCAAAATGGCAGATCAGCCATTACCTAATTGATGACGGAACAGCTTCGAGGGGCTGAATGATCGACTCCAGTTCATGTTTACAGAGATCCACACACACAAACACATGTAGAGTTAGATAGAAAGAGAAACAGAGATGGAGAGACAGACACACAGACAGGGAGAGATTCTGAGTCATAGAGAGATAGTGCCAAAGAGAAATAGGGAGAGAGAGGAAGAAACATGCACAGGGATAGCGAGTCATTGGAGAGCACAGCACCTCAAATAGAACATTATAACATTTTGAAATTAGTAAGGATGAAGATATAACGCCATTATTCACCATTTGCACATTGCACGTATCTACCTCTCCGGGCTTCCCATCTAAGGGCGAAACCTTACAGGGAGCCGGTGGTTCTAGTGATACCCATAGTAAGTCACCCCGGGTCAGGCAGCGATTGCACGTCGCTGATCAGTTATAAAGAAAGAGGAACACGTGACAGTGAGCCAAACCGAGAAAGAGAGAGTGAGAGACAGAGAGAGTGAGAGACAGGGCGAGAGTGGGAGAGAGAGAGTAAGAGTAAAGGAGAGAGTAAGATAGATACAGGGAAAGAGTGAGGGAGGGAGAAAGAGGGAGAGGGAGAGAGAGAGACAAAGGGAGCATGAAAGGGAGAGAGTGACAGAGATAGAGAGTCAGAGAGAGATAGAGATACAGGGAGAGAGTGAGAGAGCAACAAACGGACAGACAGAAATAAAGGGAGAGAGGGGAGGGAGAGAAATAGAGAGAACAAAGCCGTCACAAATTTATTGTATTTTCCCAAGTGCAGGATCTAAACACCAAGTTCCGACACAATTGTCCTTTGGGACGTTCTGAAGTCATGAAAGGCGCGATAAAATGCAAGTCCTTCCGTTTATCATCTTTACAAACTGCTAGGGATAACAATTAAACAGGTTCACAAGGATGTCTATCTCTCTGTCCCTATCTGCCTCTCTCTCTCTTTGTCTCTATCCTTGTTGTATACATAAATAACAGACTAACTGAAACAGGAGTAATATAACTGAACTGTGTCCTTTATAGCAACTCCCAAAATGGTGTCCCAAACCAGCATGAACCAGAATTTTTCAGCAACTGTGAATAGTCTTAATGCCTGTCTAGTGAGAGTTCGTGTAACAAACAAATAGAGTATGAGTACAACATATTTCCCCCCCTTCTGAAAACAGTCTATGAACAGACAAAGTCCTTGAGATAGCCAGGCCGTGTTCTGATACGCTGAGACCAGCGTGGAGCTTGCGGTGTTTGATTAAGGTTTTCGGTTGGGAAACAGAACGGTACCTCTTTCCATCCTGTTGGTCCGTTGGCCTGTGAGTTAGGATCAGTCTACGAGCGTTCCATCGAGTTCCATCATTGAGCTCGTAGGTGTAAGGGCTGAACTTGTGCCCGATCTGTTTTGGAGGCGAAAGTGAAGATGCGAGCTTATGACTACGGTTTGGACACTTAACTCTGACCCAATCTCCGTTCTTCAGTTGGTGCTTTTGTCAGTGTACAACTTTGTTTTTCATTGCCGTTCCGAAATCTGGGATGCGAGTGTGGTTATCTTCACGCTAGGTTTGGCTGGGGGGTTGAAAATGTCCAGTAGCCAGCGAAGATTCCACCCAGTCATGAGCTCAGCGAGTGTCTTCCCCATTAGTGAGTGCTTTGTTGAACGGTATGTGTGGAGAATGGTTTGAACCGCTTCGTCGAATGTTTGGCCTGCTGCGAGGTTGGCTTTCAAACCCTCTTTGATGATGCGGTTAAAACGCTCAACAATCCGTTGCTTTGAGGATTCTCCGAGCAGTAAAACGATGTTCGATAGCATGACAAGTGAGGAAATCCGTGAACTGGTCCATTGTGGGTGATTATGACCTCTGGAAGGCCCCATTTCGTGAACATATGCTGCAGAATAGTGACGATTGTTGATGAGGTCACTGAACTTGTAGCGATTTCTGGCCATTTGGAATGCAGGTCAAGTACTGCAACAAGGAAACGCTGGTGCTGTGGAGCTGCTTCAGCTCGACCAAAGGTATCCAACTGAAGTTGTTTTCATGGTCTTTGTGGCCATGGAATGGGCTTCATTGGCCCTGGTCAGATGTTTGTGGCCTTTTCGCTCAGACTGCATGCTTCGCAGTGTGAGACAAACTCCTCGATGCGAGTGTCAATCCCAGGCCACCATACTGAATCGTGACATCTCTGCCTCATGTGGACAATTCCAGGGTGTCTATTGTGTGCCAATGAGAGAACACACTGTTGAAGCGACTTGGGAATTACTGCTCTATTACCACAAGCTAGGCAGCCATCGTTCCAAATGGAAAATTCCTCGCGAAGCCTGTGGAATGTTTTCAGCTCTTTCGGAATTTGCTTAGGCCACTCCGTCTGAAGGAAGTGGCTCACATGCCGGAGCGTAGCATCAAACTGTGATTTGGTTTTGAGTTTGTTGCAGGAGACAAAGTTTCTGATGAACTGAGTGATGATCGACGTGACATATGTGTTGTCATCTGTGAACGTCAGCACCAGAGTCCGAAGCAGGTGTTGAGCGGCTGAGCATGTCAGCTACATGGTTGCGACTGCCAGGGATGTACTGTACATCAAAGTTATGCTGATGAAGGCGATCTGACCATCGGTTGATTCGTAGTGGTCTGTGCCCAGATCCTGTTATAGCGAGTAGTGTAGTTAGCACTTGGTGATCCTTACGGAGGGTAAATTTCCTGCCATAGAGGTAGATGTGCCAGCATTCACTTGCATAGATACAAGTGAGTGCTTCACGTTCCCCTGTAGAGTATTTACATTCTGCACATGAGAGCGTGCAAGAGGCGAAGGCTACTGGGTGATCCAGCCCGTCAATCCATTGCCAGAGCACAGCACCAAGGCGGTGCCTGATGCATCTGTGGTGACGTACGTAGTGGCATTCGGATCAAAGTGCGCGAGGATAGGAGGGGATGTGATTTTCTCCTTAAGCGTGGTGAATGCCTGAGCCTGGGAATCTGTCCATTCCCAAGGGACGTCCTTGAACAGTAACTTGCGAAGTGGTTCGGCAATGTGTGCGTAGTGCGGGACGAACTTCAGATAGAAGTTGCAAGTGCTGATGAAAGATGAAAGCTCTTTGACGTTGGTAGCCTCCTGCATTCGTTGGATCGCGTCAATGTTATCAAGCGTTGGCTTGACACCTTGTGCTGTGACTCTGTAGCCCAGAAAGTTTATTTCTCCAGCAGCGAATGTACACTTATCGGCATTAAATGTTATGTGTAGCAAGTCTAGTCATAACTGCGTGAAGTCGCTGGTCATGTTCTTCCATTGTCCGTCCATGGACGACGAGATCATCAAGCAGATTGAGGGCTCCCTCTATGCCTGCTAGCATAGTAGTGACAGCCTTCTGAAATGTACTTGATGCAGAAAATAGTCCGTAGGGCAGGCTTCGATATTCTAAAGACAGTTCATCGATGGTAGGAAGAGAGTACTTGTCGGGGATGATAGTCTTGTTGACCTCTTTCAGGTTGATGCATAAGCGGACCTCCCCATTTTTATGCCAAGCAATGACAAAGTTCAAGATCCAGGGTGAGGAGTCGATGCTCTCAATGATTCCTTGAGATTCGAGTGACGTTAATTCTGCGGATACTTGGTCGCGAACCGCGAACGGGAGACGGCAAAGTCGCTGTCTAACCGGTTTGACGGGGACGATGGCAGAATTTTGTTGTCACTCCAAACCCTGTGAAGATTGAGGAATACTGCTTGTCAAAGTCCACCATGTACACAGGTATGTTGGTTGGGTCATAAACTTTGAACCCAAGCTTGTCAAAAAGGTCAACACCCATGAGGCTTCATCCCTTCGTGACCTGAAAGGAAAAGTTCTCCAATGTTATATCCTTGTAGTGTATCGGGACAGATATGACCCCAATTATTTTAATTTTGGAATCAAAGTATGCATGTAGAGTGGAAGTTGCGAGCTGCAGTTGACAGTGCGTGAAGTAGGTTTTGTACACAGCCTCGCTCAATATGGAGACTTTGACTCCAATGTCAATGAGGAGGCAGATGGGCGTGCCGTCAATGTTTACCACACAGTCCTTGAATTTGCCCAAACCGATGTGCAAAATGTCATAAATGGTGTAAACCATACTGGGTTCATCACTATTAGGGTTGTCCATATGTCGAATATGCTGCGATGAGTGACAGACACTAGCAAAATGGTTCATTTTACCACATGCAGCTCATTTCTTCCCACATGCATGGCAGTTATGACTCTTTGCTGAATGAGATTTGTACCCACAGTTAAAACAGTGGAAGTTAGGCCTGCGATCTGTAGTGGGTGGCCTATTACTGGCCCTGGGTCTCTGCTATGATTTCCGCTTTGGAAAAACGCCTTGCACATGGGCTGTAGCTGCAGTCTACTGCACAAGGGGAGCAGGGAATCTGATCACTTTTGAAATGGAAAGCGCTGATTCGGTTTAGAAGGCCAAATTAGTTGCTTTATCCAATGTCATTTTGTCATCCTCCATTGGCCAGTGTTCCCAAATATGGAGGATCGTTGTTGTATATGCAGACTATGGATGTACTCTATGTGTAGTCACTGTGTAATTGCATAAGATGGAGACTTGTTTATCTGATGTACTATCAATAAGGTTTACACTGTGTACATACATGTTGACACAACTAGAGGGTGCAACTGGTGGAGACCGGGGGTTTCCTGCCCTGGTGGCAGGGCCCTGCTTATGGAGCACTCTGGAGTTTGGAATAAAGGACCAAGGTCACTACAGTTTGAGTACAACACATTGTGTCGTGGAGTCATTCATAAGTACATTACAGACATAATAGTTGTTTTCTCAATAATTTGATCCCTGGTCATTTCCTCTGTGAGTGCTCCAAAGTTACACGTAGTGGCCAGTTCAGTTAATGAAATGATATACAGTTTTATTGGTTCACTGTTCCCTTGACCCTTTGATGAGATTTGTATCTCTCCATCATGATACTTTTCTTTGGCCAAAATATTTCTCTCGGGTGCTTATCACTTTGTCGTAGGACTCCGTGTCTTCGATTTGGCCAAAGATGCGTTGGTCTTCGGTGCTGAGGCAGTGGATAAGTATTGCATGGCGGCGAGCTGGTGTTACGTTATCACCGTCTAACCTACTCGCTGTGATGTAGGTAGAAAAACTTTTTATCCATCTCAGCCACAGAATTGGAGAGTCCCTGGGTGTGGAGAGGAAATGCGGGATGGTAGGGAGGTTAATTTGATTCATCCTCGTAGCCAAATTATGTTGTGTATATAAATAACAGACTAACTGAAACAGGAGTAAAAAACTTAACTTTATAGCAACTCCCAAAATTATGTCCCAAACCAGCATGAACCAGAATTTTCAGCAACTATGAATAGCTCCCTTAAGGTCCTAATGCCTGTCTAGTGATAGTTTGTGTAACAAACAAATAGAGTATGAACACAACACTCCTTTTCTGTCTCTGTTTCTCTATTTGCCCCTGTCGCTCCCTCTGTCTCTCTCTCTCTCTCTCGCCCTTTGCCACCTTCCCTCATTCCCTCTCTCTCTATCTCTCTCTCACTCACTCTCTCTCTCTTTGTTCCAATTCCTTTCTGTCTCTGTCTCTCGCTTTGTCCATCTCGCCCCCTCCGTCTCTCTCTCCCTTTGCCTCCTTCTCTCCATCTGTCTCTCTCTCTTGGACGCACAGAATAGTGAAGCACCGAGTCAAATAAGGAAACAGATTTGTGTCTCTGTCCTGTTTCAAAACAGCACAATGAAAGAATCGCTGCTCCCGCGATAATGGCTGCGGCAGAATTGTTAAATGTTGGAAGTTTCTAGGGGGGCGGACGGAGTTTGACCCTACACCTGAGATGGCGACAGACAAGGATGCAAAGTTATTAAGTGGCTTTGGAGAAAATAATTAAAGTCAGGAAGGATAGACAGAAAGGAAAAGAAGGTGGGGTAGCGTTGCTGGTTAAAGAGGAAATTAACGCAATAGTAAAGAAGGACATTAGCTTGGATGATGTGGAATCTGTATGGGTAGAGCTGCTGAATACCAAAGGGCAGAAAATGCTAGTGGGAGTTGTGTACAGACCACCAAATAGTAGTAGTGAGTTTGAGGACAGCGTCAAACAAGAAATTAGGGATCCGCGCAATAAAGGTACAGCAGTTATCATGGGCGACTTCAATCTACATATAGATTGGGCTAACCAAACTGGCAGCAATATGGTGGAGGAGGATTTCCTGGAGTGTATTAGGGATGGTTTTCTAGACCAATATGTCGAAGAACCAACTAGAGGGCTGGCCATCCTAGATTGGGTGATGTGTAATGAGAAAGGACTAATTAGCAATCTTGTTGTGCGAGGCCCCTTAGGGAAGAGTGACCATAATAAGGTGGAATTCTTTATTAAGATGGAGAGTGACACAGTTAATTCAGAGACTCGGGTCCTGAACTTAGGGAAAGGTAACTTCGATGGTACGAGACGTGAATTGGCTAGAATAGACTGGCGAATGAAACTTAAAGGGTTGACAGTGGATCGGCAATGGCAGACATTTGAAGATCACATGGATGAACTTCAACAATTGTTCATCCCTGTCTCGAGTAAAAATAAAACGGGGAAGGTGACTCAACCGTGGCTAACAAGGGAAATTAGGGATAGTGTTAAATCCAAGGAAGAGGCATATGAACTGGCCAGAAAAAGCAGCAAACCTGAGGACTGGGAGAAATTTAGAATTCAGCAGAGGAAGACAAAGGGTTTAATTTGGAGAGGGGAAATAGAATATGAGAGGAAGCTTGCTGGGAACATAAAAACTGACTGAAAAAGCTTCTATAGATGTGTGAAGAGAAAAAGATTAGTGAAGACAAACGTAGGTCCCTTGCAGTCAGAATCAGGTGAATTTATAATGGAGAACAAAGAAATGACAGACCAATTGATCAAATACTTTGGTACTGTCTTCTCAAAGGAAGACACAAATAACCTTCCGGGAATACTAGGGGACCGAGGGTCTAGCGAGAAGGAAGAACTGAAGGAAATCCTTATTAGGTGGGAAATTGATGGGATTGTAGGCCGATAAATCCCCAGGGCCTGATAGTCTGCATCCCAGAGTACTTAAGGAAGTGTGGCCCTAGAAATAGTGGATGCATTGGTGATCATGTTCCAACAGTCTATCGACTCTAGATCAGTTCCTATGGACTGGAGGGTAGCTAATGTAACACCACTTTTTAAAAAAGGAGGGAGAGAGAAAACAGGGAATTATAGATTGGTTAGCCTGACATCGGTAGTGGGGAAAATGTTGGAATCAATTATTAAAGATGAAATAGCAGCGCATTTGGAAAGCAGTGGCAGGATCGGTCCAAGTCAGCATGGATTTATGAAAGGGAAATCATGCTTGACAAATCTTCCAGAATGTTTTGAGGATGTAACTAGTAGAGTGGACAAGGGAGAACCAGTGGATGTGGTGTATTTGGACTTTCAAAAGGCTTTTGACAAGGTCCCACACAAGAGATTGGTGTGCAAAATGAAAGCACATGGTATTGGGGATAATGTATTGATGTGGATAGAGAACTCGTTGGCAGACAGGAAGCAGAGAGTCGGGATGAACAAGTCCTTTTCAGAATGGCAGGCAATGACTAGTGTGCAGGGCTCAGTGCTGGGACCCCTGCTATTTACAATATACATGAATGATTTAGATGAAGGAATTGAGTGTAATATCTCCACGTTTGCAGATGACACTAAGCTGGCTGGTGGTGTGGGCTGTGAGGAGGATGCTAAGAGGCTGCAGGGTGACTTGGACAGGTTAGGTGAGTGGGCAAATGCATGGCAGATGCAGTATAATGTGGATAAATGTGAGGTTATCCACTGGTGGCAAAAACAGGAAGGCAGAATATTATCTCAATGACGACAGATTAGGAAAAGGGGAGGTACAACGAGACCTGGGTGTCATGGTACATCAGTCATTGAAAGTTGCCATGCAGGTACAGCAGGCGGTGAAGAAGGCGAATGGTATGTTGGCCTTCATAGCTAGGGGATTTGAGTATAGGAGCAGGGAGGTCTTACTGCAGTTGTACAGGGCCTTGGTGAGGCTTCACCTGGAATATTGTGTTCAGTTTTGCTCTCCTAATCTGAGGAAGGGCGTTCTTGCTATTGAAGGAGTGCAGTGAAGGTTCACCAGACTGATTCCCAGTATGGCAGGACTGACATATGAGGAGAGACTGTGCCTGTATTCACTGGAGTTTAGAAGGATGAGAGGGGATCTCATAGAAACATATAAAATTCTGACGGGACTGAACAGGTTAGAATGCAGGAAGAACGTTCCCGATGTTGGGGAAGTCCAGAACAAGGGGACACAGTCTAAGGATAAGGGGTAAGCCATTTAGGACCGAGATGAGGAGAAACTTCTTCACTCAGAGAGTTGCTAACCTGTGGAATTCTCTACCGCAGAGAGTTGTTGATGCCAGTTCGTTAGATATATTCAAGAGGGAGTTAGATATGGCCCTCACAGCTAAAGGGATCAAGGGGTATGGAGAGAAAACAGGAAAGGGGCACTGAGGTGAATGATCAGCCATGATCTTATTGAATGGTGGTGCAGGCTTGAAGGGTCGAATGGCCTACTCCTGCACCTATTTTCTATGTGTTCTATGTTTGGAGTCTAAAGCAGGTGCCTTTCAGATATTTTCTGTGCAGGACAGAAATAAGGCCATTTGGCACAACTGGTCTTTTCCAGTGTTTATGCTCCACACGAGCCTTTTCCCACCCTACTACATCTAACTCTATCAGCAAATCCTTCAATTGATAGCTCGCTCATGTCGTTATCCAGCTCCCCCTTAAATGCACATTTGCTATTCACCTCAACTACTCCTTGGGTAGCAAGTTCCACATTCTAACCTATCTTTGGGTAAAGATGTTTCTCCTGAACTCTCTATCGGATTCATGAGTGACTTTCTTGTATTGATATCTTCTAGTTTTACTTCATGTGACACAAGAGCTTTCCAATCCCTGCCAGCACCTGGAGATTGAGAAATCCATCAGAAGCAGCATTTACCACCAGAGCCGAAATCCTGCTTGGTTTAACCACCTGTTTTCAGCAAACTGCAGCCCATCCTATCCTCAATTGCAAATCAGGATGGACTGTATGTGGCAACAGTTAACCCGTCAGTGTGTAGACTTTGGTCAAGGTATGTAGGAGTGTGCTGTTGGTTTATAAACTGTCAGTGTGTACATATGAGTGCAATATGTAGATATACTATTTTGTCTGCAATTACCATCGAATAACTCCACGAGGCCTTGTACTGTGAATAAGAGCTGTGTGACTTTAGTCCATTTAATATGACTGCAAAGTGAGGGGCAGCATGGCTGCCTGCCTTTTATATGCCCCTGCACACCAGGACAGGAAACCCCTGGGCCTCCAATAGCAGCGCCCTCAGGTGGTACATCAGACATAGTTACATAGTGAAGACAAAGAGTTTGCATACATGACATCATTCCTCCCCAAAGTCTTTGATGCGAGTTGATTACAGGTTCAGGCGATCCGGAGCCCTGCGCTCCCTGATTGACCGTCTGAGTGTCGCTTCTGGCCTGGGTGAGTTAGTTGGGCCACTGCTGTGTTGCAGCGTGACTGGTTGGGCTGGACTGTTGGAGATTATGGGATCATCCTCGTGGTTGGCAGCGAGGTCTGTTGTCGATTAGGCGTGTGTCGGTGAGTCGCTGAAGATGAGGCCCTCTTCCGGAGGTTCCTAGTTATCTGTGAATCGTAATTTGGTTTGGTACGAATGTTTTCTGCACATTTGACCGTTAAGCAGTTTGACAACAAACACTCTATTCCCCTCCTTGGCTAATACAGTGCCGGCGAGCCCTGACCGTAAACAGTGATGTCGCGTGATACAGCCGCGCGATCATGGTACGTGTTTTGCTGATAACGCCTGGTTTCCACCTGATCAATGAGATCAGGGTAAACTAAGGAGAGCCTGGCTTTGAGTGCTTGTTTCATTAGTAATTCTGCAGGGGGAACCTCGGTAAGTGAGTGGGGTTGTGTCCTGTAGCTGAGCAGTACCCGGGACAGACGGGTTTGTAAGGAGCCTTCCGTGACACGTTTCAAGCTCTGCTTTATGGTTTGGACTGCCTGCTCCACTTGGCCATTGGATGCAGGTTGGAACGGGGTAGATCTGACAGGCTTGATGCCATTACGGGTCATGAATTCAGTGAATTCCGAGCTGGTGAAGCACGGACCATTGTCGCTGACAAGAATGTCGGGTAAGCCATGGGTGGCAAACATGGCCCTGGGGCTTTCAATGGTGGCTGCGGACGTGCTGGATGCCATTATTGCATATTCAATCCATTTGGAGTAGGCATCCACAACAACCAGGAACATCTTTCACGGAAAGGGGCCCGCATAATCCACATGGATCCTGGACCATGGTTTTGAGGGCCAGGACCAGAGACTAAATGGAGCCTCCCTTGGAGCATTGCTCAGTTGTGAGCATGTGTTACACTGGTGTATGCACGACTCCAGGTCCGAGTCAATGCCGGGCCACCAGATGTAGGACCTGGCGATAGCCTTCATCATGATTATGCCTGCGTGGGTGCTATGTAGGTCACATATGAAGGTTTCCCTGCCTTTCTTGGGCAAGATAACGCGGTTGCCCCAGAAGAGGCAATCTGAATGGATCGACATTTGGTCTTTATGACGGTGAAACGGCTTGATCTCGTCTTGCATGTCTCTCGGGACCACTGACCAGCTCCCATTGAGGACACAACTTTTACAAGGGATAGCAGAGGATCCTGGCTGGTCCAGGTCTTTATTTGGCGGGCCGTTACGGGTGACCCTTCGCTATCAAAGGTATCCATGGCCAGTAGCAGGTCTGCGGGCTGCACCGCTTCCACCCCGGTGGTGGGCAACGGTCGTCGGCTGAGAGCATCGGCGCAGTTTTCAGTGCCTGTACTGTGGTGGATCACATAGTCGTAGGCAGACAGTGTTAGTGCTCATCTTTGGATTTGAGACAAAGCATTGGTGTTTATGTCTTTGCATTCCGAAAACAGTGAGATTAGGGGCTTGTGGTCCATCTCTAACTAGAACCTGAGTCCAAACAAATATTGGTGCATCTTTTTCACTCCGTAAACACAGGCTAAAGCCTCCTTTTTTCCTGTAGCCTCTTTCGGCCTTTGATAGGCTTCTGGACACATATGCAACCGGTTGGAGCTTGCCCACTGCATTGGCTTGCTGCAAAACACACCTGACATCGTACGACGAAAAACTAGACGTTTACATTGGTCATATAATACCAGCAACTTATTCGAACACAGCAGGTTTCTGGCCTTCTCAAAAGCGGCCTTTTGATTTTTACCCCAAGCCCAGTCATCTCCCTTGCGTAACAGCTTGTGCAACGGTTCCAGCAAGGTGCTCAACCCTGGAAGAAAGTTACCGAAATAGTTGAGGAGTCCCAGGAACGAGTTACATTTCGTGGTGTGGGTGCATTCTTGATGGCCTCTGTCTTCGAGTCTGTGGGTTTGATGCAGTCTGCCGCAATCTTCCTCCCCAGGAATTCTACCTCTTGTGCCAGGAAGACACATTTGGATCGTTTCAACCGGAGTCCAACTCTGTTTAGTCGACTTAAAACTTCTTCCGGGTTGTACAGGTGTTTGGCGGTGTCGTGGCAGTGATTAGGATATCATCCTGAAATACGATGGTGCGTGGAATCGATTTCAACAGGCTCTCCATGTTTCTTTGGAATATGGCTGCAGCCGAGCGAATCCCGACTGTGGTACACGAACAGTCCTTTGTGCGTGTTAATGCATGTTAATTTTTTCGCGACTCAGCCAGCTCCTGGGTCATGTAAGCGGAGGTTAGATCCAGCTTGGCGAACGCCTTTCCTCCTGCTAATGTCGTGAAAAGGGCATCGGCTTTGGGTAGTGGGTACTGGTCCTTTAACGAGACTCGATTGGTCTTTACTTTGTAATCGCCGCAGATTCTGACCGTGCCATCGTTCTTTAGTACTGGAACAATCGGGCTGGCCCAGTCGTTGAACTCGACTAGCGATATGATTCCCTCGCGTTGAAGTCTGTCCAATTCGATCTCCACTTTCTCCCTCATCATGTAGGGGACCGCTCGAGCCTTGTGATGAACAGGTCGTGCCTTGGGGACCAAGTATCTGTACTTTGGCGCCTGTGAAGCTGCCGATGCCTGGTTCAAATAAAGATGGGAAATTGCTCAGCACTTAAGCACAGGAAGCATTGTCCACTGACAATAATACTTTGACATCTTCCCAGTTCCATCGAATCTTCCCCATCTAGCTTGTGCCAAGCAGCGTTGGCCCATCGCCTGGTACAATCCTCAGTGGCAGTTGGTGTGCCTCTCCATCATAGGATACTTTTACGTTCGCACTGCCAATAACTGGTATCAGTTCCTTGGTGTAAGTGCGCAGCTTTATCTGAATCGGGCTGAGCTTGGGTCTTTGTGCTTTGTTGTTGCCCCACGGCATTTCAAATGTCTTCTGGCTCATAATTGACTGACTCGCCCCCGTGTCGAGCTCCATGGGTACAGGAACACCATTTAATTTGACTTTTATCTTCATGGGAGGACTTTTTATGGGGAGGGTGTGCACCCCGCACACTGCTCCCTTGGGCTGAGTTGCCTCTCTAGCTTGTCCTTTGTGATCCACGCTGGATCGGGACTCTTCTGCCGACTCCACTGCCACGTGGTGAGTCGCAGTACGTTTGCACATTCGCTGAAGGTGGCCCCTTGTTCCGCAGCTTTTACACGCATAGTCTTTAAATCGACATTGATGGGCCTCATGATTACCCCCGCAACGCGAGCATTGTGTTAATTATTTCGCAATTATACCCCTTGGCGGCCTAGCAGCAGCAGGCATGTCGGCTCTGCTCTGTACAGTTCTTATTATTTCAACAGTTCTGCCTGCAATCGGTGTTATTTTACGTACAGTACTTGCCAGTGTGCTCCGATTCTGGTAGGAAGTCATCTGTATGGTATCACGAATTTGTTCAGTCAGCTCATCGTATGTCTTATCCTTGGCCTTCGTGGGTGCCAGCAATTCCCTGACGAGGCGATAGACCTTTGGCCCACAACTGGTCAGCAATATGTCCGCCTCCCCTGCCAGGTCGTTTGCCACGAAATATTGCTCGAGCCTTTCCATGAAGGCATCCCAATCATCACCCTCTGCAAAGTCTTTTAGTGTGCCAAAGGTAGCCATAATCGCGTGAAAGTCTGTATTCTCGTTGCCAGTTATTATTCTGCAATTACCATCGAATAACTCCATGAGGCCTTGTACTGTGAGTAAGAGCTGTGTGACTTCATTCCATTTAATACGACTGCAAAGTGAGAAGCAGCATGGCTGGCTGCCTTTTATATGCCCCTGCACACGAGGGCAGGAAACCCCTGGGCCTCCAACAGCAGCGCCCTCAGGTGGTACATCGTACATAGTTACATGGTGAATACAAAGAGTTTGCATACATGACATATACAATCTGTAAGTGTGTATGTATGATCGCCACATTTTTCACAATGTTTAACTAGGATAGAAGTTCACTGGTGATTATAAAGCTACATTTTTACTTTCAGCTCGCGCTGTTTCCGTGTCTGATACTTAGGTTTTACCGGTAATTTTCGATGCTCACCCCTCTAGATCTTTATCCATTCGGTCTATATTCAATACATCGATATACACGGTGAAAAGGACTGACCCTGTGGGACACCACTATCCATTACAACCACCCTGATAAACTGTCCTTAACTCTTAAATTCTCTTTTCTCTCTTCAAACCCAATTTTACTCTAGTTTGCTACCCTGTGTATTACTCCATAACCCTTCATAGTCTGCAACTATCTCGCCAAAGGTTGTTCTAAACTCCATTATATGACAGTCACCACATCAACAGAGAAGAGCAAGGAGGTTATGCTTGAACTGTATAAACACTGGTTAGGCCGCAGCTGGAGTACTGTATGCAGTTCTGGTCAGCACATTACAGGAAATAAATTATTGCACTGGAAAGGTTGCAGAGGAGATTTACAGGAATATTGCCTGGACTGGAAAATGTTAGCTCTGAGGAAAGATTGGAGATAGAATCATAGAATCATAGAAAGATTGGAGATGCTGAGTCTGTTTTCTTTGGAACAGAGGAGGCTGAGGAGAGACCTGATTGAGGTGTATAAATTTATGAGGGGCCTGGATAGAGTGAAAAGGAAGGACCTGTTTTCCTTGGCAAAGGGGTCAACAACTTGGGGGCATAGATTTAAAGTAATTAGGGGAAGGTTTAGAGGAGATATGAGGGGAAATGTCTTCACCCAGAGGGTGGTGGGGGTCTGGAACTCACTGCCTGAAAGGGTGGTAGAGGCAGAAACCCTCATCAGATTTTAAAAATACATGCATGTGCACCAGAAGTGCCATAACCTACAGGGATACGGACCAAGAGCTGGAAAGTGGAATTAGGCTGGATAACTATTGGTCAGGACACGATGGGCTGAAGGGGAGTGCAAAATTCACAAGAACCCCCCCCCCCCCCCGTGTTTGGGCTCATTCGAAAGGAAATTTAATTTGGGACTATCTACCAAAAAGTTTGGAACCCTAAAGTGCTTATGGAAGAAACTACGAACTTTAATCGAATTTTGGATTTTAAAAGACAAATTCAAGAGTGTGGGCGGGCCTAAAGAACCAACAGGAGACAACCTGATTAAGTGAGACTACCTTGGTGTGAGGACTAAAGTAACCTGTCTGGAGAAATGAGTATTCGAAAATCCTTCTCCACAAGAGACATTAACATTACAAAATGGCCCAGAGATAGCTAACCATCAACTTGAAACTGGAAAACCATTTCAGCATATCCATCACAAAGAGGCCCAATACAGCCTGTATGCGAAAAACTAAGCACAAAAGGACATTGCAATTACCAAACTAATATTTCCATCAGGAAACAGTTTTCGAACATCAACCTACCCAAAACATATCAACTTTTAACGAGCCTGCCAAAATATTACAAAGAATTCATGCTGTAAATTCCGTGCTTCCGTGCTGTAAATTTCTATGATTCGATGACTCCCCATCTGTTACCTCCTCAACGAATTATATGAGGCTTGAAAAGCACGACTGTACTGAGAAATCCGCACTGGCCACTTCTAACCTTTCACTCTTTGTCTTGACAATTGGAAAATTCATCCTGAAATAAAGACTCTGAAAGTTTCCATACCACAGATATTAAGGTAACTGTCCTGTAATTACCCCGATTTGCTCTATCTACCTTTTAAAACATTGGTACTAAATTGCTCATTTCCCAGTTTACCAGCACATGGCCACACACTCTAGAGCCCTGAGATACAGTTCATGGAGCTGTGGGAATTTCCTCCCTCATCTCCTTCGGAATCCTGTGATATATCCTGTCGGAGCCTGGCACTTAGTTTTCCTTTAGCCTAACTAACTTACCTAACATTTTCCTTGAACCCTCATAATATCGCTCAGTCTATGACGCATTTATATTGCATATGCTCCACAATAAGGTTAAGTGATGATGGGAGATTTTTATTTTCACAGACAGAGAGAAGCATAACAGTTTAAGTAGTAAAGGCAATGAATGTTTTAATGATGATGGTACAGTTTCTACAATACGTTTTAGAACCGACAAAGGAACCAGTCAAGCTAGATTTGATGATGAACAACCGACCAGAATCAGTTACCGATCTAACGGTGAGCGAACGTTTTGTAAATAATGTGGGTAATATGATTGCATTTGATATAATTTTTAAGAGGCATAATGGAGAGTCAGAGCCCTAGATTTTAACTTAAATAAGACAAATCTGAAGGGATGAAAAATGAATGAACCGCAGCAAACTGGGCTAGACAGTTAACGGGGAATCCTACAAACAATGGGAAACATTCAAAGAGGAATTCAGTACAATAAAAATCGGAGGATCCCCCTAATATGTCCTTACTATACAGTACAAATGCACACGAGGCCCATATTTGAGAGAAGGTCACTCTGTGACCAGTAACCTTTATTGGCCAGCACTGAAGGGAAGAAGGTGGGTGGAGCTTCCCCTTTTATACCTGAAAGTCCAGGTTAGGAGTGTCTCCCACAAGTTCACCACCTAGTGGTCAGTGTTCTCATGGTGTACAACTTAGGTTAGTTTATACATGGATTATAATGACAGTTGAATACATGACATCACCTCCCCCCCAACGTCTTATTGGGATCACAGGTTAAGTCTCTCTGGTGGTTTACACTCCCTTGTAGAGCGCCTGAGTTGGGGCTCCGGTTGTTGGGCGCTGGCCTGAGTGTCTGCTGTTTGCGGTGCCTCAGGCCTGTCCGGACTGCCCACAGTGGCTGGGCTCTCCTCCACTTGGTTCCGGTGTTCGGTCACCTGTGGTGGAGTGAACTCTTCATCGTGTTCTTCCTCTGCTTCTTCTATGGAGTTGCTGAATCTCCTTTTTATTTGATCCACGTGTTTGCGGCAGATTTGTCCATTGCAAAGTTTAACTACCAGAATCCTAATCCCGTCTTTAGAAATCACAGTGCCTGTGAGCCATTTGGGCCCTGCAGCGTAGTTGAGGACAAAGACAGGGTCATTGACATCAACACATCGCGTCCTCGCATTCCTGTCGTGGTAGTCACATTGTGACCGGCGCCTGCTCTCAAAAATTTCTTTCATGGTGGGGTGTATAAGGGATAACCTGGTTTTCAGTGTCCTTTTCATTAGCAGCTCTGCGGGTGTAACCCCTGTCAGCGAGTGTGGTCGGGATCTATTGGCCAACAGGAGGCGTGATAAGCGGCTTTGTTGGGAACCCCCTTGGATTCTGAGCATCCCATGTTTGATGATCTGCACTGCTCGTTCCACCAGGCCGTTGGAGGCCGGCTTGAACGGTGCCGTTCTGACTGGTTGATACCATTTCCTGCCATGAAGTCCTGGAATTCAATGCTTGTAAAGCATGGGCCATTGTCACTGACCAAGACGTCTGGTAGACCATGGGCGGCGAACATTGCCCGTAGACCTTCGACCGTGGCAGAGGATGTGCTTGAATTGAGAATGTCACACTCAATCCATTTGGAGTAGGTGTCTACTACAACCAAAAACATTTTTCCCATGAAAGGACCTGCATATTCCACATGGATGCATGACCATGGCTTGGCGGGCCAGGACCAGGGGCTAAGAGGGGCTTCCCTGGGCGCATTGCACAGCTGGGCATACGTGTTGCACCTGCGAACACAAAGTTCCAGGTCTGCATCTATCCCTGGCCACCAAACGTGTGACCTGGCAATTACCTTCATCATGATCCCGGGTGCCCATTGTGGAGTTCTCGGATGAACACCTCTCTGCACATCTGGGGCATGACAACTTGGTTTCCCCATAGTAGGCAATCGGCCTGAATCGAGAGTTCAGCCTTGCGCCTGTGAAATGGTTTAAATTCCTCAGGGCATGCCCCGTACGTGGCTGCCCAGTCCCCATTTAGGACACATTTCTTGACTAAAGACAGTAGCGGGTCTCTATTTGTCCAGACTTTGAACTGACGGGCTGTCACGTGTGAGCCTTCGCTTTCGAAAGCTTCAACAGCAGCATGCTCGGTTGCCCCCTCGGTGGTGGCTAGTGGGAGCCTGCTGAGTGCATCGGCGCAGTTTTCAGTGCCCGGTCTGTGCCGAATTGTATAGTCATAGGCGGCTAACGTGAGTGCCCACCTCTGTATACGGGCCGATGCATTTTCATTTATGGCCTTGTTATCGGCCAAAAGGAACGTTAGGGGTTTGTGATCTGTCTCCAGCTCAAATTTCCTGCCAAACAGTTATTGGTGCATTTTTTTTTACTGCATATACACATGCAAATGCTTTCTTTTCTACCATCCCGTAGCCCCGTTCTCCCTGGGACAGACTTCTGGAGGCATAAGCTACCGGCTGTAACTGATGCTTGGCATTAACATGCTGCAACACACACCCAACCTCATAGGACAACGCATCGCACGTTAAAACAAGTTTCTTACATGGGTCATATGCTCCAACAATCTGTTAACGCTATAACAAATTGCGTGGTCTATCAAAAGCCCTTTCCTGGCTGTCCCCCCAGACCCATTCGCGACCTTTGCATAGGAGCACGTGTAGCGGCTCTAACAGCGTGCTCAATTTGGGAAGAAAGTTACCAAAATAGTTCAGGAGCCCCAGGAACGAATGCAGCTCCATCGTGTTACAGGGTCTGGGTGCTCTCTGGATCGCTTCCGTTTTGGACGCAGTAGGTCTGATCCCGTCTGCTACTACCTTCATCCCCAGGAATTCTACATCTGGAGCTAGGAAGACGCACTTCGCCTTTTTCAGTCGCAGACCTACCCAGTCCAGTCTGCGTAGCACCTCCTCCAGGTTGTGGAGGTGTTCTTCAGCATTGCAACCCGTGATGAGGATGTCGTCTTGAAAAACCACCATCCTTGGAATCGACTTGAGGCTTTCCATATTTTGTTACGGCCGAGCGAAACCCGAATGGACATCTGTTGTACTCAAACAATCCCTTGTGTGTTGTGATGGTGGTCAGCTTCTTCGACTCACTCGCCAGCTCCTGGGTCATGTAAGCTGAGGTCAGGTCCAATTTTGAAAAGGGTTTGCCACCGGATAGCGTCACAAAGAGGTCCTCCGCTCTTGGTAGCGGGTACTGGTCTTGGAGTGACACCTGATTGATGGTGGCCTTGTAATCACCACATATCCTGACCGACCCATCCGCCTTGAGCACCGGCACAATCGGGCTCACCCAGTCACTGAATTCGACTGGCGAGATGATGCCTTCCCTCAGCAGGCGGTCCAATTCGCCTTCTATCTTTTCCCACTTCACGTATGGCACCGCTCTGGCCTTGTGGTATACTGGCCTGGCGTCCGGGTTTATGTGACTCACTACCTTGGCCCCCATGAAAGTGCCAATGCCGGGTCAAATTTGTCCAGGACCTGTGAGCATGATACTCGCTCCGCAGAAGAAATTGCATTGACATCGCCCCATTTCCAGTTCATGACAGCAAGCCAACTCCTCCCCAGCAGTGCGGGACCGTCCCCCAGGACAATCCAGAGTGGCAACCTGTTCTCCGAATCTTTGTGGGTCACGACTACCGTGGCGCTGCCTAGCACCGGAATGATCGCCTTTGTATATGTCCGTAGCTGTGCGTCAATCGGCACTAATTTTGGCCTCCTGACCATGGACGGCCACAACTTGTCGAACTGTTTGATACTCATCAGGGACTGGCTGGCCCCCGTGTCTAGCTCCATTGATACTGGGATGCCATTGAGGAGCACTTTCATCATTATCGATGGCGTCCTGGTGTATGAACTGTATATGTACTCCACATGAACTCGCTGAACTTCAGCTTCCAGCGATTTCCCCCAGTGTCCATTTGGCATCTTAGGGCTTACATCGAGCCCGTCCTCCTCGTACATCAACCTGGCTGCAGGCTTCCTGCACATTTGCGCCAAGTGACTGCTGACGTTGCAGTTTCTGCAGGTATTTTGCTGATACCTGCAAGCTCTGGCTGTGTGTTTGCTTCCAAACCTCCAACATGAGCCGTTGTTGGAAACAAAAGGTCCATTACCAGTCGATCGTCTCTGACTGTCTCTGCAACTGTGTTGATGGCCCCATTACTGGCCGCATTGTCCCTTTCGATGGCATGAATTGCCGTTCAGCTCGCCATTGTCTCTGTTGAATTCCCCCTTTGGGTTCGACTACATGCTCGGGCATGTCCAATTGCCCGTGTCTGCCTGGAGAACTGTGTGCCGCGTTAACAATGTTGACTCCCTGTGTCATACAACTGTCATTGTAACCCATGTATAAACTGACCTAAGTTGTACACCCTGAGAACACTGACCACTAGGTGGTGAACTTGTGGGAGACATTCCTAACCTGGACTTTCAGGTATAAAAGGGGAAACTCCACCCACCTTCATCACTTCAGTGCTGGCTAATAAAAGGACTGGTCACAGAGTGACCTTCTCTCTAGTATGGGTCTCGTGTGCATTTATACTGTATAGTAAGGACATACTATTGGCGATGAGAAACTGGGATTTAAACCACGCGAGCATAGCCACTAGCAGCACAGAAAAGAGATACTGTGTTGGTGATGATTGGGATGATTTTATTGAGAGATTACAGCAAAGTTTCGTCACTAAGGAATGGCTGGGACAGGATTCGGCCGACAAACGCAGGGCTCATCTCTTGACGGTTTGTGGATCCAGAACGTACTCCCTGATGAAGGACCTTCTAGCGCCAGAGAATCCGGTGGACAAGACTTTTGAAGAGCTCAGTAAGTTGCTCGGGGAACACTTTAAACAGGCGAGCAACATGAACATGGCAAGACACCGGTTTTATACGCACCAGCGGCAAGAAGGGCAAAGCGTTCAAGACTTCGTGGCAGACCTCCGGCGACTGGCGAGCCTATGGAAGTTCCCAGATGCATGCAGAGCAGAGATGCTGCGAGACTTTTTTATTGAGGGCATCGGGCACGCTGGGGTTTTCAGGAAACTGATTAAGACCAAAGACTTGACCCTGAAAACGGCGGCTTTGATGGCCCAGACATTTATCTCAGGGGAGGAAGAGACCAGAATGATGTTTGACAAAAATCTTGGTTTAAATGTAGCAAATGGACAGGGAGTCAACATTGTTAACACGGCACACAGTTCTCCAGGCAGACAGGGGCAATCGGACATGCCTGAGCATGTAGTCGAACCCAAAGGGGGAATTCAACAGAGAAAATGGCTAGCTGAACGGCGATTCATGCCATCGTAAGGGACAATGCGGCCAGTAATGGGGCCATCAACACCTGTTAATGGTGCGCTTAAGGACAATTACAGAGACAGTCAGAGACAATCGACTGGTAATGCACCTTTAGATTCCAACAACGGCTCATGTTGGAGGTGTGGAGGCAAACACACAGCCAGAGCTTGCAGCTATCAGCAATATACCTGCAGAAACTGCCAAGTCAGTGGTCACTTGCTGCATATGTGCAGGAAGCCTGCAGCCAGGTTGATGTACGAGGAGGACGGGCCTGATGTAAGCCCTACGATGCCAA
Organism: Pristiophorus japonicus; assembly: GCF_044704955.1. Classification (NCBI taxonomy): domain Eukaryota; kingdom Metazoa; phylum Chordata; class Chondrichthyes; family Pristiophoridae; genus Pristiophorus; species Pristiophorus japonicus. Next base: position 251,781,389 of record NC_091977.1, on the reverse strand, counting down.
ATGGACACTGGGGGAAATCGCTGGAAGCTGAAGTTCAGCAAGTTCATGTGGAGCACATATACAGTTCATACACCAGGATGCCACTGATAATGATGAAAGTGCTCCTCAATGGCATCCCAGTATCAATGGAGCTAGACACGGGGGCCAGCCAGTCCCTGATGAGTATCAAACAGTTCGACAAGTTGTGGGCGTCCAAGGCCAGGAGGCCAAAATTATTGCCAATTGACGCACAGCTACAGCTAAATAAAAAGGACATCATTCTGGTGCTAGGCAGCGCCACGGTAGTCATGAACCACAAAGACTCAGAGAACAGATTGCCACTCTGGATTGTCCCGGGGGACGGTCCCGCACAACTGGGGAGGAGTTGGCTTGCTGTCATGAACTGGAAATGGGGCGATGTCAATGCAATTTCTTCTGTGGAGCAAGTATCATGCTCACAGGTCCTGGACAAATTTGACTCATTATTTCAACCCGGCATTGGCACTTTCATGGGGACCAAAGTAGTGATTCACATAAACCCAGACGCCAGGCCAATACACCACAAGGCCAGAGTGGTGCTGTACGTGATGCGGGAAAAGATAGAAGACGAATTGGACCGCCTGCTGAGGGCAGGCATCATCTCGCCAGTTGAATTCAGTGACTGGGTGAGCCCGATCGTGTCGGTGCTCAAGGCGGATGGGTCGGTCAGGATATGTGGTGATTACAAGGCCACCATCAATCAGGTGTCACTCCAAGACCAGTACCCGCTACTGAGAGCGGAGGACCTCTTTGCGACGCTATCCGGTGGCAAATTGGACCTGACCTCAGCTTACATGACCCAGGAGCTGGCGAGTGAGTCGAAGAAGCTGACCACCATCATGACACACAAGGGATTGTTTGAGTACAACAGATGTCCGTTCAGGATTCGCTCGGCCGCCGTGATCTTTCAACGAAATATGGAAAGCCTCCTCAAGTCGATTCCAAGGACGGTGGTTTTTCAAGACGACATCCTCATCACGGGTTGCGATACTGAAGAACACCTCCATGACCTGGAGGAGGTGCTATGCAGACTGGACCGGGTAGGGCTGCGACTGAAAAAGGCGAAGTGCGTCTTCCTAGCTCCAGAGGTAGAATTCCTGAGTTGAGGGTATCAGCGGACGGGATCAGACCTACTGCGTCCAAAACGGAAGCAATCCAGATCCCGCAACACGACGGAGCTGCATTCGTTGCTGGGGCTCCTAAACTATTTTGGTAACTTTCTTCCCAACTTGAGCACGCTGTTAGAGCCGCTACACGTGCTCCTATGCAAAGGTCACGAATGGGTCTGGGGGGACAGCCAGGAAAGGGCTTTTGATAGAGCACGCAATTTGTTATAGCGTTAACAGATTGTTGGAGCATATGACCCATGTAAGAAACTTGTTTTAACGTGCGATGCGTTGTCCTATGGGGTCGGGTGTGTGTTGCAGCATGTTAATGCCAAGGGTCAGTTACAGCCGGTAGCTTATGCCTCCAGAAGTCTGTCCCAGGCAGAACGGGGCTACGGGATGGTAGAAAAGGAAGTGCTTGCATGTGTATATGCATTAAAAAAAATGCACCAGTACCTATTTGACAGGAAATTTGAGCTGGAGACAGATCACAAACCCCTAAAGTCCCTTTTGGCTGACAGCAAGGCCATAAATGCAAATGCATCGGCCCGCAGACAGAGCTGGGCACTCACGTTAGCCACCTATGACTATACAATTCGGCACAGACCGGGCACTGAAAACTGCACCAATGCATTCAGCAGGCTCCCACTATCCACCACCGAGGGGGCAACCGAGCATGCTGCTGAGATGGTGATGGCTGTTGAAGTTTTCGAAAGTGAAGGCTCACCCATGACAGATCGTCAGATCAAAGTCTGGACAAATAGAGACCCGCTACTGCCTTTAGTCAAGAATTGTGTCCTGAATGGGGACTGGGCAGCCACGTAAGGGGCATGCCCTGAGGAATTCTAACCATCTCACAGGCGCAAGGATGAACTCTCGATTCAGGCCGATTGCCTACTGTGGGGAAACCGACTAGTCATGCCCCAGATGGGCAGAGAGATGTTCATCCGAGAACTCCACAATGAGCACCCGGGCATTGTCATGATGAAGGCAATTGCCAGGTCACACGTTTGGTGGCCAGGGATAGATGCAGACTTGGAACTTTGTGTTCGCAGGTGCAAAACGTGTGCCCAGCTGTGCAATGCGCCCAGGGAAGCCCCCCCTTAGCCCCTGGTCCTGGCCCGCCAAGCCATGGTCATGCATCCATGTGGACTATGTAGGTCCTTTCATGGGAAAAATGTTTTTAGTTGTAGTAGACGCCTACTCCAAATGGATCGAGTGTGACATTCTCAATTCAAGCACATCATCTGCCACGGTAGAAAGTCTACGGGCAATGTTCGTCGCCCATGGTCTACCGGACGTCTTGGTCAGTGACAACGGCCCATGCTTTACAAGCATTGAATTCCAGGACTTCATGGCAGGAAATGGTATCAACCATGTCAGAACCGCACTGTTCAAGCCGGCCTCAAATGGCCAGGCGGAACGAGCAGTGCAGATAATCAAACGGGATGCTCAGAATCCAAGGAGGTTCCCTCCAAAGCCGCTTATCACGCCTCCTGTTGGCCAATAGATCCCAACCACACTCACTCACGGGTCCCACCCACAGAGCTGTTAATGAAAAGGATACTCAAAACCAGGTTATCCCTTTTACACCCCACCATGAAAGAAATTGTTGAGAGCAGGGGCCAGTCACAATGTGACGAGCATGACGGGAATGCGAGGAGGCGATGTATTTATGTCAATGACCCTGTCTTTGTCCTTATTTATGCTGCAGGGCCTAAATGGCTCGCAGGTACTGTGATTGCCGAAGAGGGGAATAGGATTCTGGTAGTTAAACTTACCAGTGGAAAAACCTGCCGCAAACACGTGGATCAAACAAAAAGGAGGTTCAGCAACCCCATAGAAGAAGCAGAGGAAGAACACAATGTAGAGTTCACTCCTCCACAGGTGACCGAACACCAGAACCAAGAGGAGCAGAGCCCAGTCACTGTGGGCAGTTCAGACAGGCCTGAGGCACCGCAAACAGCAGACACTCAGGCCAGCGCCCAACAACCGGAGCCCCAACTCAGGCACTCTACAAGGGAGTGTAAACCACCAGAGAGACTTAACCTGTGATCCCAATAAGACGTTGAGGGGGAGGTGATGTCATGTATTCAACTGTCATTATAATCCATGTATAAACTGACCTAAGTTGTACACCATGAGAACACTGACCACTAGGTGGTGAACTTGTGGGAGACACTCCTAACCTGGACTTTCAGGTATAAAAGGGGAAGCTCCACCCACCATCATCACTTCAATGCTGGTAATAAAAGGACTGGTCACAGAGTGACCTTCTCTCTAGTATGGGCCTCGTGTGCATTTGTACTGTACAGCAAGGACATATTACCCTGTCCATTTGCTGCATTTAAACCAGGATTTTTGTCAAGCATCATTCTGGTCTCTTCCTCTCCTGAGATAAATGTCTGGGCCATCAAAGCCGCCGTTTCCAGGGTCAAGTCTTTGGTCTCAATCAGTTTCCTGAAAACTCCAGCGTGCCCGATGCCCTCAATAAAAAAGTCTCACAGCATCTCCTCTCTGCATGCATCTGGGAACTTACATAGGCTCGCCAGTCGCCGGAGGTCTGTCACGAAGTCTGGAATGCTTTGCCCTTCTCGCCACCAGTGTGTTTAAAACCGGTGTCTCGCCATGTGCATGCTGCTCACTGGTTTAAAGTGTTCCCCGATCAACTTACTGAGCTCTTCAAAAGTCTTGTCCACCGGCTTCTCTGGCGCTAGAAGGTCCTTCATCAGGGAGTAAGTCCTGGATCCACAAACCGTCAGGAGATGAGCCCTGCGTTTGTCGGCCGAATCCTGTCCCAGCCATTCCTTAGTGACAAAACTTTGCTGTAGTCTCTCAATAAAATCATCCCAATCATCACCAACACAGTACCTCTCGTCTGTGCTGCTAGTGGCCATGCTCGCTTGGTTTAAATCCCAGTTTCTCGTCGCCAATGATATGTCCTTACTATACAGTATAAATGCACATGAAGCCCATACTTGAGAGAAGGTCACTTTGTGATCAGTCCTTTATTAGCCAGCACTGAAGTGAAGAAGGTGGGTGGAGCTTCCCCTTTTATACCTGAAAGTCCAGGTTCGGAGTGTCTCCCATAAGTTCACCACCTAGTGGTCAGTGTTCTTATGGTGTACAACTTAGGTCAGTTTATACATGGGTTACAATGACAGTGGAATACATGACATCCCCTAACACTGATAGGCTCCATGTGTGCAGTGAATGAACCATGGTCAACAAATGAAGTGAGATAAAGGAGCAAGCTAAAAGAAAGCTTTTCCACAAAGGCAGGGAGGGGCATGTGGAAAACCAGCAGACTGTGGGAGCAAGAAAAAGCAGCAAAGCGATACAATGAAAGTAATAAAAGGTGTAAGGTAGATGATATCAAAAAACATGCAAGGAAGATGAAAGTTAGCAACAAAGATTCTTTGAGTATATTAAGAGAGAGTGGCAAGCGAAAATGTTGGCCCTTTAAAGACAAATGGAGTGAAAACTATGATGGAAAGTATGGAAATGGCTAAATGGATAGCAATCTAGCTACAGAATAGTAAACAGAGAATAGGGTTTAATTGTCGTAAAAGTTGGGAAGAGGTGTTCTCCAGCGATCTGTGCTGTGAACACTGCTGTTCATAAATCCGGGGAGATTGAATTCCGGTCACTCAACTTTCCAGCAACAGTTAGTGAGGCATTTTTTTGCCTCAGTGGATAAATCCAGGGACAATAAACAAAGGGACACAAAATCAGGATAGCCGAGCGGTCTCAGGCGCTGCGTTCAGATCACAGTCTCCACTGGAGGCGTGGGTTCAAATCCCACTTCTTACATATAGAGCTTTATTTTCGCCACCAGTGGGCGCCGTTTTTTGGCATCCACTGATTTTTTTTGAGTAATCTTGATTTTGTAACTTTACACAAAGTTTGTGCGCTGGCGGCGACTGTCAGCGCCAGATTTTTTGTACACCAGATTTTTTTGGTGCCGGTCTGGGTGAAAACTGAATTCCGCCCCGTTTTTGGCCATTTAACTGATTTTTGCCAACACCAATTTTTTTCAGGATGGCACAGAGTGGCCTTAAGTACCGATCAGAAAAACCCTACGTTAACTTAAGGGAATCGCCGCTAAGTATATTTCTGAGTTTTTGGAGCCAAAAAAGACAATTTGAAACACAAATTCATGATGATTTTTGCAGAGGGAACTCAGAAAATAACTCGGGAAGTTAATTTTTCCCACAGAATGTTAAATATTTAATTTTTTCCATGTTATGTGAGAAGGCAAATTGCGACTCCACCCCACCACAGAATCTCTGTTCACAGGGCTCCAGGCATGGGGCCGAGGAGTGGCAGGTGGCAGGATCACTCCCTCGGCTGGACACAAGCACAGGAGCTCACTGCTTGGATTCCACCCCCCCGCCCCCCAGGCTCAGCTTGTAAAGAAGCCCGAGGCGGAGTGGGTGGCATACAAGCGCTCAGCTCCTTTGTTTCTGTCCGGCCAAGGGAACGATCCTGCCCGCATACACTCCGAACTGTGCATCGGAGATGGCACAGCAGCAAACATACACATTCCAGAAAAAGCTCTTAGTGCCATCAATCACTTTGCGTCGCGTCTCCATAGAGACAGAGGTTAGTGTTGCGAAGCGCGCAGACCAAGGTGTGGTCCGTTCTACTAGGGCGTCACCCAGCAAAGGTGTGTGCGCTGTGCTTCAGGAAGTACTGTCTCACAATAATAAGAATAACAAAATTAAGAATAATAATTATGGGTGAAAATATTACTATGCCCCATGTAGTAAGGTTGGTTTACATGCATGCCACGCAGAGGCGACGGATATTACGACGCCACCATTGCAGAAACCAGATTGCTCGGGCATTAATGGGGAGGAGGCCATACGCTGATCGAATCTACAGGGACAGGCGCTCATACCTACACTTGAGTGAGGCAGACTGCATTCGCAGGCTGCGATTTAGAAAGGAGATCATCACCGAGATCGGCCAGCTAGTCAGGGCAGACATACAGTGACAGGAGGACTGCCATACCTGTGGAAGTGAAGGTCACTGCAGCACTTGCCTTCAATGCTTCTGGCTCATTTCAAGCAGCAACTGGGAACATGTGCTGCATCTCACAGCATGCCACACATTGCTGCATTCAACAGGTGCCTGCTGCACTGTATGCCAAAAGGAACCAGAGCATCAATTTCCCTATGACCACGCAGGCAATGCGAGACAGGGTTGTGGGGTTCTCCATGTGGTGTATGTAGCACACAAATCACTGACTCCACACAGTCTGGTGTAAGTCTAACTGCTGTGACCTTCGTCCTTTATTGTTCAGCTCCAGAGTGCCTCCCAGGTGTGGTGGACAGCCTTATATAGCCCTTGTTACAGGTTCTACCAGGGTTTCCCACCGCAACGCCCTCTGTGGTGTGGCATAGTACTTACAATACATTTAAGGTACTGGGACGATACACACATCATTACATAACATCACCTTCCCCCCGCCCCCCCCACCTGGACGCAAGACAATGATACACACATCATTACATAACATCACACTAGTCCAACGGAAGGCAGGTGGGCATAGACAGTGCGTTGGTATGGTACATATTATCTGGTACATTAACTGGTTATTGACTGGTAGCGGAACTTTGATTTCCTTGTTAACCATTATCATTAATTGTACTTCATCCATTATTTTACACAAATACAGTGGCCATTCAGCATAAAAAAAGTAATTCTTATTATAAATTCACTATCTCACATTAACATAGCTCATTTTAGACTCGCTCTGCCAAACAGAAGTCCTTTGTGGGGACCACCTCTTTGTAAGGCCCTTTTAAGACTCCCGGGTGCATTTCCTCTTTAAGGCGCCATCTTTCATGCAGGAGGATTCCACGAGGCTTCTCCTTGGGCACCGCCATCTTTGATGCTCTGCAGCTCCGACACGATGCCGCCGCCATCTTCTTCTCCGCCGCTCCGAATGCCCTCTGCCGTCGCAGCCTCCGCTCCCCTCCGCTGCCACCTGACTTGCCGCCTCTCCTGTGGCTGTCGTGGCCTCCCCAGCGGCCGCACTTGCCGCGGCCTCCGTAGCCGCCTCCCCTGCGGCTACCGCCGCCCGACGCTACCAGCTCCTCTGCGGGGCCCTTCCGAACCGCCGGCCCCTGGATCCCTCAGCACCCCGCCCGCAGCGCCCTGCCGACTCACTCCCCCCCCACTAGGCCCCTCTGTGCAGGGCTGCTTGCCTGTGGGGGCTGGGGCTGCAGGGTCTCTGTGTGAGGTCCGGGGCTGGGACTTGCCTGTGGGGGCTGGGGCTGCAGGGTCTCTGTGTGATGTCCGGGCCTGGGACTTGCCTGTGGGGGCTGGGGCTGCAGGGTCTCTGTGTGAGATCCGGGCCTGGGACTTGCCTGTGGGGGGATTGAGGCTGCAGGGTCTCTGTGTGAGATCCGGGCCTGGGACTTGCCTGTGGGGGGATTGAGGCTGCAGGGTCTCTGTGTGAGATCCGGGCCTGGGACTTGCCTGTGGGGGGATTGAGGCTGCAGGGTCTCTGTGTGAGATCCGGGCCTGGGACTTGCCTGTGGGGGGATTGAGGCTGCAGGGTCTCTGTGTGAGATCCGGGCCTGGGACTTGCCTGTGGGAGGATTGAGGCTGCAGGGTCTCTGTGTGAGATCCGGGCCTGGGACTTGCCTGTGGGGGCTGGGGCTGCAGGGTCTCCGTGTGATGTCCGGGCCTGGGACTTGCCTGTGGGTAGATTGAGGCTGCAGCTCCAGCTCGGTCGGCGCTGCTCTCTGGGGACCTGGGGAGCAGCAGCCTGTGGAGGAATGAAGTCTTCCCAGCTCCCACGGACCTTCCCCATCCACCTCCGGCCGAGGAATGTCGGCCCATCGCCTGCAACGACCCACAAAGGTAAAGCGTGCGTCTTGTCCCCGTGGAATACCTGCACCATCGCTCTGCCGAGAACAGGTATTAGTTCCCTGGTGTAGGTACGCAGCTTCGCCCTGACCGGGACCAGCTTGGGTCGTGCAGCTGGGTTAATCCACAGTTTATCAAAAGTTCTCCAACTCATCAACGACGGACCCGAGCCTGTGTCCACTTCCATACTCACTGGGACTCCGTTGATTTTTACTTCACTTATCACAGGGGGCGAATCGTCGGTGCACGTATACAGTCCAAGCACCTCATCTTCTTCTACCTGCTCCTCACTGAACAGTGGATCATCCCCCATCTCCTCAGCCACACGGTGAGTCCGATTTCTTTTACACATACGCTGAAGGTGGCCTTTAACGTGGCAGGTATTGCATGTGTACTCCGTAAACCTGCACCGGTGAGCCCCATGGCTTCCTCCACAACGCCAGCATGGTGCTGCTTGATTGGCCCCCCTCGGCGGACTCTGAGCTCCAGGATCCCGAGGTCCGTGCTCTCTGCCCCGGGCAGAGCCATGTTCTGCAGTTTTGTCCATGGTGGGCGCTATCCTGTGGACAGTGCCTGCCGGGTTCGAGACTGTGTGGATTATTTGCTTGGTACTGCAAGTCGAGGTCATATGTGCCCGGCTGATCATGATGGCCTTTGTCAGAGTGACTGTGGGTTCCGTGGCTAACAGCTTGTGAAGGAGGCCCTCGTGGCCAATCCCCATAACGAAAATGTCCCGCAACGCCTCGTCAAGGTGTGCCCCAAAATCACACGGCGCCGCGAGTCTCCTGAGGTCCGCAGCATATTTGGTGACATCCTGGCCCTCAGATCTGCAGTGATAGTAAAATTTGTATCTGGCCGTGAGGATGCTCTCCTTCGGTTTCAACTGGTCACGAATGAGTTCAGTCAGCAGCTCGTATGACTTGTCCCTGGCGCTCCCAGGTGCCAGCAAATTCCTGACGAGACAGTAAACCTCATCTCCACAACTGGAAAGCAATATCGCCTTACGCTTATCTCTCATTGCGTCCGTGTCCTCCGTCAGATCGTTTGCTGTGAAGTAGTACTCGAGCCTTTCTGTAAAGGCCTCCCAATCATTGCCCACGGTAAAATCCTTTAGCGAGCCCAGAGTAGCCATGGTTGCGTGGAGTTTGTCCGCTTCCTCGTTGCCAATGTGGTGTATGTAGCACACACATCACTGACTCCACACGGTCTGGTGTAAATCTAACTGCTGTGACCTTTGTCCTTTATTGTTCAGCTCCAGAGTGCCTCCCAGGTGTGGTGGACAGCCTTATATAGCCCTTGTTACAGGTTCTACCAGGGTTTCCCACCGCAGTGCCCTCTGTGGTGTGGCATAGTACTTACAATACATTTAAGGTACTGGGACGATACACACATCATTACATAACACTCCAGAAATGCTGGCTTCCCCAAGGTACAGGGTACGATTGACTGTACCCACATCACCTTGAGAACACCTTTGGATGACTCCAGGTTTATCGCAACAGGAATTCCCTAAATGTGCAGCTCATCTGCGACGCTATGCATCGGATCATGGCAGTGGATGCCAAATACCCAGGTAGCATCCATGATGTTTTCATCCTATGTTAGAGCGGTATATCTACAATGTTTCAGGAGCTGCCAGAAGGGCACAGCTGGTTGCTCGGGGACAAAGGGGACGGGTTCGCCACCTGGCTTATGACCCCCCTACGCAATCCCTGCACTGAGCCAGAGCGTCGGTACAACATGTCGCACATAACGACATGGAGCATCATAGAGCGGACAATTGTCATACTGAAGCAGCTTTTCCGATGCCTGGACCACTCTGGAAACTACCTACAGTACTTCCCTCACCACATCGGTCAGTTCACTGTCATGTATTACGTGCTGCACAACTTGGCCATCATGAGGGGCCAGGTACTGGACATTGAAGATTCTCCTGAGGAGAAAAGGTGAGGGGGGGGGGAGAGGAGGATGAGGAGGCTGACAATGAGGACTCTGAGGAGGAGGAGGAGGAGGAGGAGGAGAAGGCGCAGCAGGAGGAGGAGGACAAACCCATGCCACCACCTCAACCCGCAGGATGATGGCGGAGGAGGCGGCCTCGTGCACCTATAGCCATAACTAGAGACTTGCGTCAGCAGCTAATCCGTGATCGCTTTGCTGCCTGAAGGCTAAACGGCCCGACAGTGTTGACACTTCGCACCTGTTAGTCTAAAAAAATAATGTACATAATAATGTACGTAATGTTGGCTTGGTTTATATTGCTTTAATTCAAAAAATAACGTGCAGGATTCTGCTTAAATTAAAAAATAATTAGGTTTATTAAACATTTGTTCAGTTTTACTTAATTTTAATTAAAAAATTGTATCAAACTGTAAAATTTTCAATGAAGAAAATGAGTACAGGTTGAGTGTTCAAAATCCGGAGTTCCGGAATCAGGAATGTTCCGGAATCAGGAATGTTCCGGAATCCAGACTCTGGGACAATCCGTGGCAGAGTCGTCCAGAATCCGCAAAATGTTCCGGAATCCGGACACTCTATCAAACCGTTTCGGCCGCCAGCCGGGCCCAGTGAAAAGTCAAGAAATGAAATCAAACTACTGTACAGTGACAAAAAATGCAGGAATAAAAACTCCAATCCCACCTGCTCCAGGCCAGGTCTTCGCAGTCACCACACCGCTGCTCCTGGGTCCACTGCAACTCTGCACAGCGCACAAGTCCCTTCGGCCAGAACCAACCAAGCTCCCCGCGCTAATCCCCTCCCCCGCGCAAGTCCGCTCCCGCGCGCGCTAGTCCCTCCCGCGCGCGCTAATCCCCTCCCCCGCGCGCTAATCCCCTCCCCCGCGCTAGTCCGCTCCCCTCCCCCGTGCTAGTCCCCGGCCAGAATCAAACTCTGCACAGCGCACTACAGCAACTGCGCGATCGGATCGCCGTGCCCCATGACTCCAAGCGGAGCTGACCCGACCTCACTCGAATGCGATTTTAAGTTTGCACACCTGTACATGTACCTATAATAAAAAATACTACCTGCACCTGTACTGTACATGCACTTTTAAATTCAGCATTTAAAAAAAAGTTCGTGGCATTAAACATTATAGGGCTACCCCAGCTGACCCACCTACATCCCATGATCAGACCCCACCCAACCTGACTCCATCGCTGTGGTGTTTTTCCCGATTTAAAGATCTGCACAGGTAAAGATTGTGAATTTGTGTCGTCACTGCAAACATGTCAAAAAGGCCCAATAGATTCAGATAAAGGAAAGAGGAAGCATCGGTCACTTTCAATTGCCAAGAAAGTGGAGTTACTTCAGAAGTGCTTCAGTGAGAAGATTGAGTGAGGAGTATAGTGTTGGACTCTCCACCATCTATGATATCAGAAAACAGAAAGAGCTGCTCATGAAGTTTTATGCGGAATGTGATGTTCATAAGGAAATGAATAAGAGAAAAAGTATGCATGAGCCGAAATGTGATGATTTGGATTGAGCAGTGATGGAATGGTGGCGACAGAGGTGAAGTGAAAAGGTTCCTTTGTCTGGCCCAATGGTGGTGCAACAAGCTAAAATATTCGACGCACAACTGGGGATTGAAACTCCATGAGAGTATATTCTGGTTGGCTAGCCAAATTTAAACGGTGTCATGGCATTAGACAACTGAAAGTATGTGGTGAGAAAGCTCAGCAGATCATCAGGCAGCTGAAAATGATATTGATGAGTTCATCAAACTAATTGCCGATGAAAACCTTTCACCTGAGCAAATGTACAATGCTGACGAGACAGCACTGTTTTGCTGCTACATACCGTGAAAGACATTAGCAGCAGCAGAAGAAACGCAGCCAGCAGGTGTAAAAGACACCAAGGATAGTGTTAAACTCATAATAAATGGTGAGACTGAGTACTGTGTGTAATGAGCAAGTGTGACCTTAACTCCTTTATTAAGGTTCCACAGTGCAGGTACCTCGTGGCTGGCCTGCTTATTAACTGTGCTCCCAAGGGATGCAGGGATCCCTTGGGACTCCAACAGGTGGGCCCTCTGGTAGTCAGGTGTAATGCAGGTTACAAAGGGTTAAATACATAACAGGTAGGTTGACTGTGCTTGCTGCTGCAAATATGGCTGGGACATATAAGTGTGAGCTTATGGTCATTGGGAGATGTTTTAAGGGTTTGAGAATATTGCCAGTACAGTATTATGCCAATAAGAAAGCATGGGTAACCAGGGTAATCTTTTTAAACTGGTTTGAGAAGAGTTTTGTCCCTCAGGCGCATGCTGATTCCCTCAAGGCCAGCTTTCGTGCAAACTGCAAAATATTCTTGCTGCTAGACAATGGCTCAGCACATCCCGATGCTGAGCTTTTGGTAAAGGATAATGTCCATGGAATCTACTTACCTCCAAATGTTACATCACTGATACAGCCAATGGACCAAGGAATTTTGAGATCGATGAAGTGTCTGTACGAAAGCGCATTTATGAGGTGTTTGCTTAATGCTGTGAACACAGGCATGGGAATAAAAGCTTCCTCTATCAAGGACGCCATATGGACAGCTGTGGATGCATGGAACTTGGTAACTGCAGACACCTTGGTCAATGCTTGGCATAATATCTGGCCAGCAACTATGTTTGCTGACGATGATGCTGATGCTTCTCAGGACTTTCAAGGCTTTTGTGTGTTCAGGGAGAAAGCAGTGATTACTCAACTTTTAGATTATGCAAAAGGACTGACTTGCGAAGCTGTGCAGGAATTGAATGAGGACGATGACGCAGAAGTCATGGACATAGACAACGATGCTCCCATTGTGCATGCAGTGACAGATGAAGAAATCATGCGGAGGGTTTTGCATCCAGAAGAAAAGGATGAAAGCAGTGAGGATGATGAGGCCTGTGATCAAGTCGAAAAAGTGCCGATTGACAAAGCAATCAATCTTTGTCAAGAATTAATTCACGCCTTCGAGCAACGAAGCTTCATAAGTGAAGAAGAAATACTGCAGGTCTACAGAATTCGGGAAAGATTAGTGAAAGAAAAGCTCAAATTATTTAAACAAACAACAATATTAAATATCTTTCAAAAGATGTCACAACAGAAGGCCCAAGGACTCGGGACATGCTTCTGGCATTCCGAAATCCGGAAATGTCCGAACCTGGGCTCAGGCGTTTCCGGATTTCGGACATCAGAAACACGTTCCAAAGTCTGGAAAAACACGAAAACCGGCTCAGCCTCGGTGCCGAGGTTGTCGGATTTGGGACATCAACCTGTAGCAGCAACAAACAAACAAACTCTAGCTGCAGCCATCTCTCCTCCCCCTTATTCAAAGACCTTCGCGCTGTGCGCCCCTCTTGTTGCCTCTACCCCTACCCGTGCCCATTGTCTCAGACTTCTGCTTCCTCACCCTGGCCCCAAGGTTTTTTCTGCTTTCTGCGCGAAGGCACATTTGTTGCTGGTGGAGTTGGACAGGGACAGACCTAGCAAACAGCATTGTGGAAGGCCTGGGTTCCTCTTCGGACTCTTCTTCAGCCTATGGATGAATCCACGGCACACTACCTGAGGTTGGTCTGGGGGATTGGAAAGTGAGTGTCAGCAGTTGATGCTGCCAATTGCTGTTGGGCAATGACAGTCTGGGTGTGCCCACTTATTGCAGCAGCTATCTCCGACATTCCCTCCCTAATCTCTGAATTTCCCTCCCTAATCTCCGACATCCCCTCCCTAATCTGTCCCAACACTGCATCAGCTGCCTCCGACATTCCCTCCCTAATCTCCGACATCCCCTCCCTCATCTGTCCCGATTCTGCTCCCATGCCTCCAGACAGTCCTGCTAATTCTACCCTCACCCCACCCATGGTGTCCAGGGAGCGATCTCATTAGCTCAATGCTCTCCCAACTTATTCCCATGATCTGTCCTATGTCCCTTGCATCCTGCATTTCAGGTTCAGCTTTCCTTCCCACCTGCCTTGGCTGTCTCCCAGGTGTGACTTGCTGAACCCACTAGGACCCTCAGCCTCAGACTGTACCCATGAAATGTCGCGTCGGTTGTATCGCTTAGCAAAGGGCTTAGCGTCCTCAGGGGGTTCACCGGCTCCAATTCCAATGTAAACATCTCATTATTGGGGTCTTCCTGCTGCCCTTCATTACCCAGCTCATCCTCATCCTGAAGTTGACTGACAGTTTCCTGATCTTCTGCTTCAGCTTCTGTCTCTTCCTGATGTGCAACATCTGCAAAACATAACAGAGCAGATGTTTGGTTAGCAGCAGGGGAGGAGGCAGGGTGACATGAGTATGTGGGTCTCTTTTCAAAGACCACAATACCAACCCAGACCGTGCAATTTGCAGGGTTTACCCTCTGTCGGTAATCTGGGCCCAGTGCCCACATTAGTTGATCTTCTCTTGTGAGATTTAATCATATCAGCAATCCTCTGTTCCATGGCTGTTAGTTGCAGCCTACTTGGCGCACCTCCTCCAGTTTTTGACCTTTCTTGGTTGATCTGTGACACCTTCCTCTGCAAAGATGAAACTAGAACTTTTTAAGAGAGGGTCCTTCTGCTGTGGTGGCCACACACACACTCTAATACAATGTAATTGCAGTGCATAACTAAAAATATTATTTACAGTAACTGCTTGGCCAAGGTCCTGCCACTTCTTTTTGATCTGTGTGTCGCTTCTTGGGGTCATGGCCACTGCATTAAACTCTTCAGCAGCTTGGTCCCTAGTTTTGCTCGTAGATAGGGTTTCAGTTTCTTTTGCCCCATTCTCACGTTGTTCTCAAGCACATCCCCTCTCCTCTCAATGATGTCTACCAGGGGCTCAATTTCTTCTGCTAGAAATCTCCTGGCCCTTCCCCCTTCTCCTTCTGCTTTCCCTTTCCTTGGATCCATCTTTTGCAGCTAAAGTTTAAATATTCAGATCCAGCTCTGATCCCAGTGTGTTCTCACAAGCTCTTGATCCAGACCAGGACGTGGAAAAAGGTTTATTTTTTTTCCGACACATGATCACTGACTTTTCGGCGCAAATTTGAAACTCCACCCCCAGATTTAACTTAAGGTACCGCACCGCCAAAATTAGATTTTACTTTGGCAAAAGTTGTATTTTTTTTCCACTGCAATCGGGCACAAAAATATCGGCCCTACATCCTCCTGGGCACTAAAAATTAGCAGAGAGGAAAATAGAACCCTTGGTCCTTTATTTATATGGAACGATTTTATGCGGATTCTGCTGGGTGTCATTTTTTGGCCCAGTTGATTTATTCCTTCCAGAACACAAAGCCAACTTCCATCCACAGCAGGTAAGTGTGTATTGTATAATATATAATATATATTGTATAATATATACACTGTTCCAACGAAGCTCAACACAAGCACCTCATCTTTCGTTTAGGTACTTTACAGCCTTCTAGACTCAACATCGAGTTAATCAATTTCAGAGCGTAACCGCTGCCAATCTTTGGATCCATTTCCCCCCCCCTGCCCCAAGCCTCTTTCTTTCTTTTTCTCTCCTTGTCTCTAATGGCAGTTGGCCATTCACACCCTATCTTGACTAATGTTTTTCTAACTCCTGCCATTACCATTTCAATTTGGACCATCATCCCTATTGTCTCTCTAATCTCTCCTGTTTTCCACCCTATCACAGACCTTCCCTTTTGTTCTTTCTTCCCCTCTCCCTTTCAGTGCTTGTTAAGAATCTGTTCTTACCGAACACCGAACACAAAGGGTCATCGACCCAAAACCTTAACTCTCCTTTAACTCCACAGACGCTGCCTGACCTGCTGAGATTTCCAGCATTTTGTTTTTATTCCAGATTCCAACATCCACAGTATTTTTCTTTTGTATAAGTGTGTATTGTGTTGGGAGTCAGCAGAACAGGGCCACTGGAATCAATTTGTGGTGCTCAAACCTTGCAGTAATCCACCTCATCAATTATCGGACATGACTCAAATCATTCCCCATCAATCTCCACCGGCTTTGTAAGAAGGTTCATGCAAACTACCATATTTATATAACATAAAAACAGAAAATGCTGTAAATCTCAGTGGGTCAGGCAGCATCTGTGGAGAAAGAAACAGAGTTAATGTTTCGGGTCAATGACCCTTCGTCAGAACTGGCAATAGTTCGAAATGTAAGAGATTCTTAAGGAAGTGCTGAAAGGGGGAGGGGAGGAATGCACAAAAGGGAAAGTCTGTAATAGGGTGGAAGGCAGAAGAAATTTGAGAGACAAGGGGGATGATGGGCCAAATTGAGATGGTAATAGTACAGGTTAGGAAACAAAGGTGAGTCTCGATAGGATGTGAATGGCAGAATGATTACCAGCTGTTACGGAAAGCAGAGAAACAAACTAAAAATAAAGAAGGAGGGTGGGGGAGCTTTTGTTAAAAAAGAAAGCGAGGAAAGGGAACAAAATGTGAGCAGAGATTACGGTCTGAAATTGATGAACTCGATGTTGAGTCCGGAAGGCTGTAAAGTGCCTAAATGAAAGATGAAAGATGAGGTGCTGATCTTCGAGCTTGCGTTGAGCTTCATTGGAATATTGTAGAAGGCCGAGGACGGAGAGGTCAGAGTGAAAGTGAAGCAGAGAATTAAAGCGACAGGCCACCGGAAGCTCGGGATCACGCTTACGGACTGAATGGAGGTGCTCCGCAAAATGATCACCCAATCTGCGTTTGGTCTCCCCAATGTAGAGGAGATCACATCGTGAGCGGCGAATACAGTATACTAAATTGCAAGAAGTACAAATAACTCACTGTTTCACCTGGAAGGAGTGTTTCGGGCCCTGGCCAGTGGGATGGGAGGAGGTAAAAGGGCAGATGTTGCATCTCCTGCGCTTGCACAGAAAGGTGCTGTGGGAAGGGGAGGGGGTGCTGTGGGTGACTGCGGAATGGACCAGGGTGTCGCGGAGGGAGCGGTCCTTGCAGAATGCTGAGAGGGGAGGGGAGGGGACGATGTGATTGGTGATGGGATCACGCTGGAGGTGGTGTAAATGGCGGAGGATGATCCATTTAATGTGGCGGCTGGTGGGGTGAAAGGTGAGGACAAGGGGAACATGACGTGGTTCTGAGGGGGAGGGGAAGGGGGGAGAGCAGAAATGCGGGAAATAGAACGGACACGATCGAGGGCCATGTTAACCACGGTGGAGGGGAATCCTTGGTTGAGGAAAAAGGAAGACATGTCAGAGGCACTAGTGTGGAAGGTGGGGTCGGCAGAGCAGCTGTGACAGAGACGGAGAAACTGGGAGAATGGAATGGAGTCCTTACAGGAAGTGGGCTGGGAGAAAGTGTAGTCCAGGTAGCTGTGGGAGCCAGTGGGCTTATAGTGAATGTTTGTCAAGAGTCTACCATCAGAAATGGAGACAGAGAAGTCGAGGAAGGGAAGGGAAGAGTTGGAGATGGACCATATAAAGCTGGGGGAAGGGTGGAAATTGGATGCAAAGTGAATGAAATTTTCTAGTTCGGGGCGAGAGCAGGAAATGGCACCGATACAGTCATCAATGTACTGGAAAAAGAGGTGAGGGAGGGGACTCGAGTAGGACTGGAACAAAGAATGTTCTACATATTCCACGAAAAGGCAGGCATAGCTAGGACCCATGTGGGTTCCCATAGCAACACCTTTAATTTGGAGGAGGTGAGTGGAATCAAAGGAGAAATTGTTCAATGTGAGAACAAGCTCACCCAGGCGGAGGAGGGTGGCGGTAGATGGGGATTGGTTGGGCCTCTGCTTGAGGAAGAAATGGAGCCCCATCAGGCCATCCTGATGGGGGATGGAAGTGTCGAGGGATTGGACGTCCATGGTGAAAAGGAGACAGTTGGGGCCAGGAAACTGGAAACTGTTAAAGTGATGGAGGGCATCGGAGGAGTGATGGATGTAGGTGGGAAGAGACTGGACAAGGGGAGAAAAAATAGAGTCGCGATGAAAAGAAATAAGTTCTATGGGGCAAGAACAGGCTGAAATGATGCGGCTACCAGGGCAGTCCTGTTTGTGGATCTTGGGAAGTAGGCTATGTGGGGTTGGGGAACCATGAGGTTGGTGGCTATGGAGGGAAGATCTCCAGCGGAGATGAGGTCAGTGACGGTCTGGGAAATTATAGCTTGATGTTCAGTAGTGGGGTCATGGTCCAGGGGGAGGTAGGAGGAAGTGTCCGAAAGTTGCCGATCAGCCTCTACAAGGTAGAGGTCGGTTCACCAAACAACAACAGCGCCACTCTTGTCAGCTGGTTTAATGACAATGTTGGGCTTGGATCTGAACGAGCGGAGTGCTGCAAGGTAGGCAGAGGGAGGTAGGCTGGAGTGAGTGAGGGGAGCAGAGAAATTGAGACGGAGATGTCCCGTCGGCAGTTTTCAATGAAGAGATCGAGAGAGGGTAAGAGGCCAGAGGGAGGGGTCCAGGTAGAACGAGAATTCTAAAAATGGGAGAATGGGTCAGCTGTGCAGGGGAAGACTCCTGGCCAATTTAAACACAATCAATTAAAGTCTTTTTAGCAATAAGTTACCGGTGCCCATTGTAAATATATTTGGGTGTGTCCACGTTACATACACATGTATTTGTGAGTTGCTATTGTGTTCAATGTAAATGTTTTTGCATCTCTGTTAGTTATTAATATACTTAACTTTATCTGTATTATTATTTAATTTATTGGGGTTAAGGATCTGTGATCACTTTCAATGTATTTCTGAATGCTTCAAATGTTCAGTTCTGCCTCAATCTACCTTCTCATTGTCCCACGTGGGACATGTTACATTCAGTTTCAACTTTTACTTAAATTAACCATGTTGATATTTAGAAAATGTGATGTTCCAAAGATAACATCTCGTGTTACACAAGCCTCTCTGATATCCCCTGAGCTTGGCATACTCTGTTTGATAGATCCCGAGCGTACCTTACACACTCCGATACATCCCGAGTATCCCTTTCCCTTTTTGATACTACTAAATGTTGCTTACCCACGCAGATACCTTCTGAGGTCCCTTAATTTCTCTAATACCTTCTGTTGTAGGAAGTAGGCACCTGCAGAATATATCAAACCACTAGGCATTAGGCACCTGCTAAATATATCTAAACTCATATAAGTTTAAAGTGGCCACACATAAAATGGCTGCCCAGGCATGATGGGAAATCAGATAGTCAAGCTGTGAACTATTGACTGTGCAATGACCGAGCAATAACCCTGTGAGGCCCACTACCAGGAATGCCTTGGATGCAGGATAAGAATAATAAACCAATTAATTCCCCAGGAAGAAAGAGATAAGGAGAGAACCCATCTCCTGTAAACAAGGTCATAAACCAATTATTTTCCCAAGAAGAAAGAGATAGGAAGAGAACCTATCTCCTGTAACAAGGTCATCAATCAGCTCGAGCTGACAATAACTGAACATGTAGTTCCTGAGACACCAGGGGAATTCTATTGGGTTAAAAGAACCTATATGTAATCTATAATCGTTGTGATTGGCTTGTGTCCAGCCGTGATGGGCTGAGTAACTGTAGTAAACTGTTTTAACTGTTGTAAAACATATAAAAGTTCATGTAACCCTTTGTTCTGTGGAGAGAAGCCTGGATTCAGTCCTGAGACTTCCTCCCCGCTGAGCGTTAATAAAGGCCGCATCTGGCGTTGAACCAACTCTGAGCGTTGAGTGATTCTTCTGAGAAAACATTCACACTAACACCTTCTGAGAGTATGTTACTGTCTCTGATATCCACTTACAATCCTCATACCCCCTTGATACAATCTCAGAAACCCTTCAACTTCCACACAGCCTCTAAGATCTCCTTGCCCTCGCAATCCCCACTAAGAAACCCTTACACACCTTGATACCATGAGCAAAGTGTATTTTGAATGTCACAGTGCAGGAAAATGTGGGCAGAAACAGCTAACTTTACGGTGTGTGTGTAGGAAAGTTAAGCGCGATCTTGTGTTTGAGAAGAGCAAGAAACGTTTTGCTTGGAGCTGTGCCCTCAAGGCAAGTTTTGTGTTGTCCGGTAAACTGCTACAGTGAAAGCACAACATTTAAAATAGAAAATGCTGGAAATATTCAGCAGCTCAGGCAGCATCTGTGGGGAAATAATCATAGAATCATAGAAATTTACAGCATGGAACGAGATCATTTCGGCCCATCGTGTCAGTGCTGGCCAACAAAGAACTACCTAGCCTAATCCAACTTTCCAACTCTTGGGTAAAAATTAGGAATTTGCTGATCTGAGCCAATAGACAAAGGCAGCAAAACAAAACTCCCCCACTGCAGCTTGGTCATGTGTGAAACTCAGATCTCGGAGTCTTGCATGTGTTGAAGAAACGAAATAAAAATATTTTGTGTAGAGCGAAGTTGATCAGCGGTCAACCACCTCGTCCTGTGAACACAGCTCAGAAAGCTCTTTTATTTCCGTCTTTCTCAATGCAAAGCCCTGGACTCAAATGAAGCAATGGGGGAGGCAGCTTTCAATCACCTGTCACCAGTATCAGATCAGGGTCATCTTTAGCATGGTGTTGTGGCCGAGCGGTTTATGTCGCTGGGTTTAGGTTCCAGTTTCTTAGGGGACGTATCTTCGAATCCCACCGCTGTCATGGTTTGCTTTATATTGGTGTTTTCAAATGAACTCCGAGTTGCAATGTTAAAAACAAAAAATAAATGCTGGAAACTTTGGTAAGGTACCCATTGAGACATACCCTTCACCAAATCTTTCCTTTTTTAAGCGGAGTTGTTCGCTGCAATGTTGATTTTTTTTATTCGTTCCTGGGATGTGGGCATCTCTGGCAAGGCCAGCCTTTATTGCCCATCCCTAATTGTCCTTGAGAAGGATGTGGTGAGGCGCATTCTCTCGAGATCGCCTTGTCTGGAACTTCTAGACAATCTGCAGCACACGTTTGGAATTAGGTCAGCCATCCCAGCATGCATTCTTGAAATAAGTAAGTAATCTAGGTCTCTCGCCAATCCATTAGTTCCCTTAGAACCGATAATGAAATGTCCAAAATCCTTCCAGAGGGAGCAGATTGAAGAAAATTAATTAATTCAAGGAACTGATTCCAATGACGAGACAGCCGCCACGAGCAGGATTCAAACCTGCGCAGCCAAATCCCATTCAATTTCAAGTCTAACGCCTTAACCAGTATAAATCAAGAAATAATGAAGGCTTATAAGAAGGTTACGGCTATAATCATGCGTGATTTTAATCTTCATATCGATTGGACAATTCAAATTGGTTCAGGTAACCTTGAGGAAGCGTTCATAGCGTGTATCCAAGATGGTTTCCTTGAACAGTACATTGCGGAACCAACCAGGGAGCAAGCCATCCTAGATCTGGTACTGTGTAATGAGACAGAATTAATAAATTATCTCATAGTAAAGGATCCTCTAGGAAAGAGTGATCATAGCCTGGTTGAATTTCAAATTCAGTTGGAGGGTGAGAACGTTGGGTCTCATACCAGTGTCCTGATCTTAAATGAAGGAGATTACAAAGGTATGAAGGCAGAGTTGGCTAAAGTGGACTGAGGAAATAGATTAAAGTGTAAGACGGTTGATGAGCAGTGGCAGATATTTAAGGAGATATTTCATAGCTCAACAAAAATATATTCCAGTGAGAAGGAAAGACTTTAAGAGAAGGGAGAACCATCTGTGGCTAACTAAGGAAGTAAAGGATGGTATCAAATTGAAAACAATGGTATACAATGCTGCCAAGATTAGTGGGAGGCCAGAGGATTTGGATTTTTTTTTAAACCAGCAAAAAAAAATTAAGAGTGAGAAGATGGATTATGAGAGTAAACTAGCAAGGAATATAAAAACAGACAGTAAGAGCTTCTACAGATATATAAAAAGGAAAAGGGTAGCTAAAGTAAACATTGGATGAGACTGGGGAATTAATAATGGGGAACAGGGAAATGGCAGAGACTTTGAAGAAATATTTTGTATTGGTCTTCATGGTAGAAGACACTAAAACATCCCAATAATAGATAATCAAGGGGCTATAGGGAGGGAGGAACTTAAAACAATCACTATCACTAAAGAAAATGTACTCGGTAAAATAATGGGACTAAAAGTGGACAAGTCCCCTGGACCTGATGGCCTGCATCCAAGAGTCTTAAAAAAATGGCTGCAGAGATAGTGAATGCGTTGGTTGCAATCTACCAAAATTCCCTGGAGTCTGGAGAGAACCCAGCCGATTGGAAAACTGCAAATGTAATGCCCCTATTTAAAAAAGGAGAGAGACAGAAAGCAGGAAATGATAGACCTGTTAGCCTAACATCTGTTGTTGGGAAAATGCTGGAGTCCATTATTAAGGAAACAGTAGCAGGACATTTGGAAAATCATAATGCAGTCAAGCAGAGTCAGCATGGTTTTATGAAAGGGACATCATGTTTGACAAATTTGTTGGTGTTCTTTGAGGATATAATGAGCAGGGTGGATAAGAGGGAACCAGTGGATGTGATGCATTTGGATTTCCAGAAGGCATTCGATAAGGTGCCACATAAAAGGTTACTGCACAAAATAAGAGCTCACAGGATTGAAGGTAATAAATTAGCATGGATAGAGGATTGGCTAACTAACAGAAAACAGAGAGTGGGGATAAATGGTTCAATCTCGGGTTGGCAATCAGTAACTAGTGGGGTGCCACAGGGATCGGTGCTGGGACCCCAACTATTTACAATCTATATTAATGATTGGATGAAGGGACTGAGTGTAACGTAGCCAAGTTTGCTCATGATACAAAGATGGGTGGAAAAGCAATGTGTGAGGAGGACACAATGAGTCTGCAAAAGGATATAGACAGGCTAGGTGAGTGGGAAAACATTTGGCAGATGGAGTATAGGGCCCAAATTTCCCCAAGAGTTGCCCCGCTTTTTTTGGAGCAAGTAGCTTTTTTTGGAGTAACTTAAAAATTGCAAATTTCCCCATTTAACTTGCTCCAGTGTAAGTCAGTTAGTTAGTTTTTGTTTTAGTTTAGTTTTTTTTTCTCCAAAAGGGGGCGTGACCAGCCACTTACACCTGTTTTGGCCATAGAAGCAAATTTGGCCAGCTGAAAATTACTCCAAATTAACTTAGGCCAGTATATGTGGCCACTTTTGTAGGCACAGAAAAACCTTATCTACATTTAAGAAATCAGCGCAGGTAGCCAGAGATGGCAGGGGTGGGCGGGGGGGTGAGGGGGGGAGGGAAGGTGAGTTAGAGGATTCCAAAACTCTAAAGACCTTCACAACATCAGCACAACATTACAACATCTTCAGCACAACAGCTGCACATCACCATAAATAAATGAAAGATAAATCAACTACAGAAAATAGAGCTGTCCTACCTTGCCGACTGCAGAACGCACTGGCTAGCCCTCCTGCCAGGATTAGGGGCGGCAGGCACACATGGCTGTAGGGGTGAGGGATTTTAACTTTTTACAGTTGACCCTAAATGTTGCGTGGAGGATGATTCAGTTTTGATGCAAAACATTTTTTATTGTGAATTTTACAGAGCACTTCGACGATACAAACAACAACAACAATATCTACAGCAGGAAAGAAAGTCTGCACCCATCCCTCACCCACATCTCAGGGAAAGTGCACTTCCTTATAGGGTCGGTGATGGTGGTGGTGGTGGGGCGGTGGTTGGGGACCCGGCTTGGGTCTGACCGGTGGCTGGTGCGTGGAGTGAAGTGGGAGTGAAATTTGAATCTCCGACCTTGGTGCCCTTATTGCAGAAGCCAGCTCCCTCATGGCATCTAACATCGTCTGCACACCCTCTGCAATGCCCGCCCTCAATTCCCGTCTTCGTGCAGAGATTTCACCCAATAGTGTGGCGACCTCATCGCGCACCCCAGTGACGGTCATCACGAGTGATCTTGCGAGGGCATTGGTCTCCTCACCCAATGAAAAAACCTAATTTACTTCTGTTGAGGTCTGCCTCTCAGGAGAGACTGGTCGGCTTCTCCTTCCCCTCGCCGTGGGTCTACCTAGTGGGGCCCCTGCAGTGCAAGGCGCAGGCTGGGATGATGGAGCACTGGGTGTCCCAAGATACATTTCCAGACCGCTACTCGGACCCGCGACCTCGGAAGGTGTGAACCCATGGAAGGTTGCTGAAGAGCTAATGGAGGGTTCTGGCTGTGAGATGCCCTGTGATATGTCCTGATCGATATCGCGGTCAGCATTCTCCTGAGCACACATTTCCATGGACCCCTCCTCCCTCCACCCGCCTTGGTCTGGAGCGCATGCATCTGGATCCTCAGGATCTTAAGGAGTGTCATCTTATTCTGCAAAAGACAACACAACAGGCAAATGGTTAGCAGCACAGGAGGGGGCAAGCTGGGTGGCATGAGTAGTCTGACGCGTAGCAGGCCAGTCAGCAGGTTGATTTGAAGGGCCACTATGCATTTTAATGACTCACCCTCACCCTCGCGTGTGCAGAGCTTATTCTTTTGCTGCCAGTGCAAGTCAGCAAGGCAGCAACCCTCTGTTCCGGGGGTGTCAGTTGGTGCAGATTTGGCGGACCTCCTCCTGTTCGAGTTCTCTCCCTCTTGTTGTGGGCCAATTTCTTTTGCAAAGATGAAAATATAAATTGTCAGATATGGTGCGCTTCTGATGGGTGGGACACATTCAGATGTTCACATTTTCTACTGCAATTCAATTTAAAGATTACTTACACTCACTACTTGACCAATATCCTGCCATTTCTTCTTGCACTGGCTTCCAGATCTTGCAGTGTTGACCCCAGTGGAGAATTCTTCGGCAACGAGGTTCCACCTTTTCCTCATTTCCTTGGGGGAGACCTTTAACGGACCACTCGTGCTGATATCCAGCTGCAGCCATTTCTCCTCAATAACTGTTACTAATTTCTCCACTTCCTCATGGAGGAAATTCTTGGTTCTTCTTGCACGCTCTTGCGCCATTCGTCTATTGGACTCAGACGCGGGTAATGTTCAAAGATCATACTTACACCTATCCAGCACTCCTTGTCACTCCCTCAGCCACACAAAAATCAATATTCAAACCTCACCTTTATATATGCTCCATAGCCACTTATTCTAAGGACACTCTCCCTTTAATTGGCCGATTGCCAAGCTTCCTGTTACACTTCGCATGTACGCAGACTGGAGCATCTATTGCGCATGCGTGCACACTGAAACAGTCATGCGTGCCCCTGTCTGCACTGCACGCTGGGCTCAAGCCCCGCCCCCCTGCCGGCTGCGCTGAGCAAGCGCGGCCAAAGCTCCGCCCCACCCCCACCCCCAACACTCTGCTGGGCGACGCCGATGGAGTTGCCAAATTCACAGGTAGATTTTTGGCGCTTTTTCTCCTCCAGGAAGTCGGCGCACCACATCGAGATATGCCGCTCTAAGCGGCTGGGGAAATTTGTTGCCATATGGGAAAATGTGAAGTTATCCGCTTTGGCAAAAAAAATAGAAAAGCAAATTATAATTTAAATGGAAAGAGTTTACAAAATGCCGCAGTACAAAGGGAGCTGGGGGTCCTTGTGCATTAAACACACAAAGTTAGTATGCAGGTACAGCAAGTAATCAGGAAGGCAAATGGAATGTTGGCTTTTATTGCAAGGGGGATGGAGTATAAAAGCAGAGAAGTCCTGCTACAACTGTACAGGGTATTGGTGAGGCCACACCTGGAGTATTGCATACAGTTTTGGTCTCTGTATTTAAGGAGGGATATACTTGCATTGGAGGCTGTTCAGAGAAGGTTCACTCTGTTGATTCCTGAGATGAGGGAGTTGACTTATGAAGATAGGTTGAGTAGGTTGGGCATTTGCTCATTGAAGTTCAGAAAAATGAGAGATAATCTTATTGAAACATATAAGATAATAAGGGGGCTTGACAGGGTGGATGCAGAGAGGATATTTCCCCTCGTGGGCGGAATCTAGAACTAGGGGGCATAGTTTAAGAATAAGGGGTCATCCATTTAGAACTGAGATGAGGAGGAATTTCTTCTCTCAGAGGATTGTAAATTTGTGGCATTCTCTGCCCCAGAGAGCTGTGGAGGCTGGGTCTTTGAATATATTTAAGGCGGAGATAGACAGATTTTTGAGCGATAAGGGAGTAAGGGGTTATGGGGAGCGGGCAGGAAAGTGGAGCTGAGTCCATGATCAGATCAGCCATGATCTTATTAAATGGCGGAGCAGCCTCGAGGGGCCAAATGGCCTACTCCTGCTCCTATTTCTTATGTTCTTATGTTTTTATGAAAATCATTCGGCCATCGCAGCATCTGGGAAGCCACCTCCGAACAACGTAAATTCTCACATTGCTGACCCAGTTTACAATTGGCAATAATGGTTTTGTGATATTTAATTTGCTGCAAATTCATCAAATCGAAAAGAATCACAGTGATCACAGCGGTTGGGTTCAAATATATAAATATATAAAGCAGTTATTTTAGACCCGAGAAAGCGTCAAATCTCATCTATTACTCAAATACATCAATGTATGAATATGACATTAAATGTTTTTCAAATACAATGGGGGATTGAAAGTGGATTCGGGGCCAGTGCTTGCCAAGGCAATCTAACCTGTGGCTCTCTTGCCTCTCTCTCCATCCTCCCACACGCTGCCGGTTTTTAAACCTTGCTTTAAAGCTGCTGCTCTGGGCTATTGCATTCCACTGTCTCACAGCCCTTTGTAACAAATTCCGTTTCCCAGCTTGCCAAGGTGTTTAAAATGTTAAAGGTATTAGATAGGGTAGATTCAGAGGAACTATTTCCTCTGGTGGGTGAATCAAAAAGAAGGGAAATCAGGAAGCACTTTTTCACAGGAAGGAAATGGATATATGAAACTCTCTCCCCCAAAAGGCTGTGAAAGTTGGGATCAAGTGGAGCTTTTGACACTGAGTGATAGATTTCTGATAGGTAATTCTATGGAACTCCCTCATTTTCTTTGGCTTCGTCCTTTTAGGGAATGAGCATTCGACAATGTTGAAAATGTAGAATTATCTTCTATAAGTAAACCTCAGCGCAAGAGCAGATCACGTCCCTGGATGCAGAGATGCCGGATGGATTGAGGACTCTGAGTTAGAAAGTGTCGGCTATAAAACAGATTTGGAGCATATAGGGAAAGGTGTTGCCTAATGTATAAAACGGCAGCCATGGGCCTTGAACCTGCATTCTCTGATAACAGCACTTTCATCACTGATGGTATTGTAGGTCCCCCTGTCTGTGTTTATTTCTGAATCTCCATCTTCACGGTCATTTCTGAATGAATGAATCAGAGAGTTTGCGCTTCTTTGTGGCTGAGTGGCAGACTTGAAGATATGTTCTGAATGTTTCCCTGTAAATTAATCAGACCTGCCTATTCCCGAAATGTGTACAACTGCACAAATGGGAGGATAGGAATACAGGAACGTAAGAACAGAAATAAACCATTCAGCCCCTCGAGCCTGTTCCGCCATTCATGGCAGTTCCGCGAACTAACTCCATGTACCTGCCTTTGACACATATCCCTCAATACCTTTGGTTAACAAAAATCTATCAATCTCTGATTTAAAATTAACAATTGATCTAGCAACAATTGCTGTTTGCAGAAGAGAGTTCCAAAATTCTACAACACTTTGTGAGTAGAAGTGTTTCCTAATTTCATTTTAGGCTCTAATTTTTAGACTATGCCCCCTAGTTCGAGATTCCCCAACCAGCAGAAAAAGTTTCTCTGCTTACACTATCAGTTCCCCTTAATATCTTGAAATCTTCGATAAAATCAAACCTTAAGCTTCTAATTTCAAAGGAATACAACCCTAATTTGTGTAATCTCTCCTTGGAGTCCAGGTCCCATTCTGGTAAACCTATGTTGCACTCACTCTAAGGCAAATATATCCTTCCTGCATTATAATTAATAAACAGATGCACACAAATAGAAAGCTACGGCACAAAATCAGTGGTGTGGGAGCAGAGAACACGATGGGATGAAAGAATCATTCAGCACAGAAGGAGACCAATGATTCTATGGGCTAGATTTTCCACTTCACATCGCCCAGTTATGGCCCATATATGGCCCAAAATGGACCTCTACTGCCCATTTTGAGCAAAAAGTGGAAACTAGGCACAAAATATCGCCCGAAAAACAGGTGCCTAAGTTTCCACTTTGATCGCCGAGAAGATCGTCGAAATTATAGCCCACACAAGGCCCCTCCCAAGTTTCAGCACCTAGTATGCTTTTTGCTGGGCCGATGTAAGGCCCAAAACAGAGCTGAGAAATAATTGCTTTTTCTGGACCTAAGAGAAGGAAAATGGGCACTACGGACTCCATTTTGACTTCAGTGGAAAGGTAGAGGATTAGTTGTGATTTAATTAGAGAGCTAGTTGTACTCAGAATATTGAGACAGGGAATATAAATAGGTATTATTACGTTATTTTTATTAAATAGGTTTTATATAGTATAATTTACTGAGAGCTGTAAGTTTTCATATAGTTATCATTACATTTGGTTTTATATAATTAGGTTTTATACAATAGAATTTAATGAGGATGAGAGCTGTAATTTTTCATATCGGTATTATGTTTTTTTAGTGAATAGGTTTTATATAATAGAATTTATTAGAAGGTGTTACTAAAGTACTCGTATATTAGTAGAATGTTCAGATATGGAATAACATCTGTATAGTTGATAACTAACTAAGAGAGAAGACACACACAATTTATTGAATTAAAACATTTTTTTTTCATTAACGAAAACACAAATAAAAATTGAAAAACTACCCCTCCATACCCCCCTGCTCCCCGCACCCCACACCAACCCACCCTTCCCTCAAATACAAAATGTCAACAATTAACAAGTAACAATTAACCAATAACAACAAACAAAACCAACAAAACAGGAACAAGAACAATTGAACAAGTGAACAAACTGTAACGCCCCCCTCCATACCTGCAGCCATGTTTCCCTCCAGGTCCAGCCCCACCCCGTGTTCGCACCCCACCCGCCCGTTTTGATCTATGCAGACTGACACCAAGCCGTCGTGCAGAGTGGGACAGCAACACTTCCTGCCGTGGTGGAGGTGATGGAGCGGAAGCAGAAGCCTGAGGCTCTACTTCCGAGTCAGGGGGAACTGTGCCCTTCGTACTCGCTTGTGTGCTCGGGGTTTCGCTACGAGCAGACACGACACCTTGGGGTGCAGCGCCGTGTCCAGCCAGCAACGCATGCCGTAGGGCATTGGTTGCGGCTGTCTGCTGCTAAATAGCCTCCAAGTTCTCCCTTGCAATCTGACTGCTCGGAAGACCAGTTCGAGAAGTTCTGGCAGAACTCGCTCCCGGATGCTGGAAACTGGCTCCAGTTTGCAGAGAATTGTCTCCAGTTTGTAGAGAATCCCGCGAACCCCTGGATAAGGTCGCGACCAAGCGCGACCATCTCCCTGCACAGGGAAATCAAGCTCTCTGTCTGGTCCTCCATGGTAGGCAATTGCTCGCTATGCTGACCGGACCTCCCTGGGGTCGGCGTTTGCAATATATCCGCCTTGGCGTCGCCACCTGCACACCGCTTGGTCCCAGTGCTTCTTCCATCTCAACCGAGATGGCCACAGGTTGTTCCCCGCCCACAAAAAAAATCTCTTCTTCTTCCGTCTCCTCCTCCTCCTCCTGCAGTGGCTCCTCTTCTTCTTCATCCTCCTGTGATGTTTGAGACGGTTCAGTGGTAGTGGACTCCACTGACTTGACGGCCATTTGACCTTTAAATTGATAAACAACGTTTAACAATTCAAATCAATGCATTACAATTTTTCACGAACTCAAAACATTACAATGCTTTCCATTACCCCATATGCACAAGGGATCACCAGGTTTTTACATGACCTAACATGACCTCATTCGAACATCTATAGTACATCACCATTATATATCAAATTACATTATAATTGCATAACATTACATTATAATTGCATAACATCAAATTATATTATAATTGCATAACATTACATGCGTAACTATGATATATTTAGTCTTTACTAATGATTCACACATTGCACAATGCACAGTTCTCAGTACTCACGTGTCTCAAGAGTGGGTTCGGCCACACCACGGGTTGTGACCGAACGGCTTTCTGGCCCCACCAAGACCACCGCAGGCTCCTCGTAAGCACTTAAACAGTGCATCATGGCAGAGTCCCCGCCTGGCTTGCATTGCTCACGATAGTTGATAGATATCTTCTTCTATAAATGATACGATAACATTGCACGTCATAAGCAAATGGATCAGGAAATTTAAGACATTGAAGACATTTAAGACTGACAGATTTAAATGTTCAATTACAAATTAGCATTACGTTGCATACGAATAAAATAACATATTTCATACTATAACATTCAACTTTATGCTGTGGTGCATAAATTTATTCATAATTTAGTTATGTTTAAATGTAACAAAATAACATTGCAGATTCTAGTTACAATTTCCATAGATCATTAAATAATACATAAATATAAATTTCAACTTACTCTCGCAGCTGCCAGTAGGCTGTTCCACCATTTGCGCTTCATTAGATGCCGACATGACCACGTCGGCAATGTCAGACCAAATCCTGCGATATGTAAGGGGTGGAGGTTTCCCATGCCCACCCCATGCCAGATCCTCCCACCTGGTGCTGACAACATTCATGAGGGCCTCATTGGCCTCCTCACTGAAGGGCTTGGCCCTACACCTCTCAACTGATCCCTCCATTTTTATTAAACAAATTGGTACTGATAAATTTTTTACTTGAATTACCAGTAATTATCAGTTTTGTTTCTAATATTTTTTACTTGCTAAATTATTGTCAGTGTAACTAACAGTACAGAAAATTATTTTAAATAGAAAAAAAATTCGAAGAATGTCGATTATTAACAGATAAATCAGAGCGTTCAACCACAAAATGTTTTCTCCTCTCTCTCTCTCTCCCTGACCCTCACAGAGCTTCTGAGCATGTGTGATGACCCCTGACCTCGCAACACACGGCAAAGAAAATCAACCTAAAAAAAAATCAAGCTACACATGCGCAGTATAGCGCTGCTAGGAAAGCTTTTTTTTTTCATTCACATCCATTTTCTTTGGGCGATTGTGAGAAATCAGATTGCCTATTTGACATCGCCGGGGTAAGGCCGAGTGGAAAATCGCTAAAAAGAAAATGGGCCTTGTGCCAGCGATCAGCATGGGCAATACGTCCCAGATCGCTGCAACGAAGTCCATTTTTTGGGGCCTTTGCCACCAAGTGGAAAATCTAGCCCTATGTCTTCTTGTTTATCAGACAGGTGGAGCAAGCAGCTGTATGAAGGGAGCATTGATACCTCCCAGTGCCTGCACGCAGCTCCAGAGGTGCAACAGGTCAGTGCGCAGTACTTATATGACAATACAGGCTCGGGAAATGCCGAGGTTGTGAGTTCGTGCCTCACCTAGAGCAGCTTACAGGTTTTCTTGTGACATTTCTAGCATTACAATTGGTGTGTTTCCAAACTTTATCTACTTATTGGCGCTGCCCTGTGAGCCAGCTCATGGATTCCACTGGCACAAAATTTTGCTAGACTAACTGCGAGTTTTACAGTAGCACCTTAGTATTACTTTTTTATAGGAAGGACTGGGGCCGTTTCCATTCTTAAACCAGTAGCTCTGATGTTAAGAAAAATGGGCCTGAAAAAGACACAAATTAAACGCAGTGACAAGGCATTTGTCACAAACAGGAAGATGTGTAAACTCACGGGTTATCTGTACATGTTTCCTGAATCATATTCAACACAGCAAGGATTATCCTGAACACGTTGCTGAGAATTTTGATAAAGGGGTCCTCACATGTTCCCTAGCCACGGACCCCATCCCTCTCCCCAACTCCTGTCTGAGGCTGAACCAGACTGTTCGCAAGCTCAGTGTCATATTTGACCCTGAAATGAGCTTTCGACCACATATTCGTAGCATAACTAAGACAGCCTATTTCCACCTCTGTAACATCGCCCGTCTCTGCCCTTGCCTCATCCCATCCGCTGCTGAAGCCCTCACCCATGCCTTTGTTATCTCTAGACTTGACTATTCCAACGCACTCCTAGCTGGCATCCAAAATTTGGCTGCTATTGTCCTAACTCGCACCAAGGTATTCATTCAGAATCATCCCACAGATTGGCACAGAAATAAAAGCAGAGAAAGATACAGACAGCATCAGCACGCGTGGCGGAATAAACAAGAGAGTTGCTTTAATACAAAGCAGCCCGAGACCCCAACAAGCAGTGAAAAGTAGCTAATAGATATCAGTGCATGGAGGCAAGGCATTAAAGGTGTGATTTGGCTCTGTGGCTTAGCGAGTAAACAGGAGATCCTGGGTTTGACTCCCAGCGGGGCCTGCTTTTTTATTTGTCTTCACAATTGGCCAAGTAACTTTCTTCAGCACCGTCAGAATATAAGCTTTCAATATGCAATGAGTTGCACTGCTTTTTATCGGTTGCTCGTTTTATAATGGCTTGATTCTCACTTTGGAATTTTCACAGCTGAGATGCGAGAGGTTCCAAGTTCAAATCCTGGATGAACCCACTAGGTTTCTGTCAAAAAATCAACTTCTCACAGCTGATCGGCATTGCAGAAAACTTAAATACTTTACATTAAAAATGTGTGAATTTGCATCGTTTTTCCCACATCGTCCAAAATCCCAGAGCTTCACAGGAGTAACGTGAAAACCAACAAACTGAGTAAAATGAATGGCTTTGCGATGTATTCAGCACTGTGTTTCATTTGACTTCTTACCCAGTGTTCGATTCCGGCCAATGCAGGATCTTTACATTTTTCTTTCTGCACCCATGTGCTCGGCTCATCGTCAATCTCCACATCTTCTAGAGACAGCCTCTGCCTTGTATATTAGTCAGTGCTGCTTTCTCTAGCGCTGAAAAGATGTGAGAAGCTGATGTATGAATTGGTCTCACGCGTGCCGATTTCATAGGATTACATAGGATATACGGCACAGAAACATACCATTCGGCCCAACCAGTCCATGCCGGCGTTTATGCTCCACTCGAGCCTCCTCCAGTCTTTCCTCATCTAAATCTATCAGCACAACCCTCTATTCCCATCTCCCTCATATGCTTATCTAACTGTCCCTTAAATGCATCTATATTATTTGCTACATGTGGAATGTAGCGAGTTCCACATTCTCACCACTCTCTGGGTAAAGAAGTTTCTTCTGAATTCCCTGTTGGATTTTATGGTTATTATCTTATATTGATGGCCTCTAGTTATGCTCTTCCCCACAAGTGGAAACACTTTCTCTGTATTAGCTCTTTCAAAATCTTTTATGATGTTAAAGACCTCTATTAGGGCACCCCTCGGCCTTCTCGTTTCAAGTTTATCCTTTCCTGATAGTATATCCTCGTATTTCTGGTATCATCCTTGTAAACCTTATCTGCACTCTCTCCAGTGCCTCTGTATCCTTTTTATAATATGACGACCAGAATTGCACACGGTACACTAAATGTGGTCTAACTGTACAGGGGTCTGTATTGGGCCGGGAATCAGTCCGGCGTGGATAAGCTGCCTGGTCTGATTAAAAGTGGTGCCCACATCATTCGAATAGGCAGTTTACAGCCTTCCTGAAGTAACGGAAGTCCCTTTTACTTACAGAAGCTGATTGTACATTTTGAACACTGTTGATCTGGGAGAACGGGCAGGACAAGCAGTGAAGGGGACTTTCTTGCAGAGTATTTCTGTTTGGATGCAAAAAGCAGGAAATGGAATGACTGAATTGTCGTAGACGGTCGACGCGAGTTTACGGCGATGGACAGTTAATCCATTGTGCTCATTCATTGTGTTAAATATTTGATGCTGATAAACCTTCCCAGCATTTGACTGAATCTTACATAAAATAGGTTTTGAATCCAAATCTTCTCAAAACCACAGGTCTGTGCCCCGTTTTTGTTCATACCTTGCTAAAATTAACACGGACCATTGGAATTCTTCACCTTCTTGAATGAACGTGGAACAGAGATCGCGAATCGGAGATTGAACCTTGCTTGTTCAGTTCGCTCGGCGAGAGTGAAATGACGAGATTAAAAAAAAGATGAGATCCAAAGAGAAAAATGTGCACAAAAGTCCTCTTTACCACAAGACCTGCCCATGCATCCAGACCCGCAGTGTTGAAAATATACAGTCAGCTTCTGTGAGTAAAAGGAATTTAGGTATTTCGGTTGAATGAGGTCATAGATTGTTAGAAATGTTCAGGTCCGACCCACGTTGAAACCCAATGTGCAAACCGACCGCGACCAGACTCAAAATTTCAATTTTCTGATAACATCGTGATACACACCGAAAACAAGCACCTTGTCCACTATACCAGGCAATCTGACTAAGTCACGCTGAATTCCTATCGGGCCTGAAATCGCGCTCCCCTTGGGTGCGTACGAGGCGCCCAGGCGCCCGCGGGGTCCCCTTGACTTCCGGGTTCAGGTATGCAAAATGCATGCACCTAAACCCTGTACTTGTGATCTGTCAAAAATTCTTCTGACAGATCCACTGCATCTGAAAGTAAAGGGCTTGAACTGGCGGAGATTTGGACGATCTGATTAACTCCTGCACAGGGAATGTCCTTCAAATTCTTCCGACTGATAAAAGTAGGCCTTACATCTGCTTTTATCAGCATCAAACTTTTAAAGTGCAGAAAAATATATATTTATAAACAATTTAAACATTTAAAATCCTGTTAAATAAGGTAAGTTTATTTTTAGATCCTTTAAAATATGTCAATTTATTTTTCAAACAATTACAATTTTCTTTAAAATAATGAATTTAATTACATTTTTATTGTTGAAATCTGTGAATTTTTATGTTATTTTCAGTGCTTCTGTGTGTTTGGGGGAATCCCCCTTCAAATTTATGTCAGCTCCGTACATACGGAACTCACATAAGTATGAATGGGATCCCCCTACTATGATAGGCTGGGCCAGCCCATGTGATCCCAGTGATGCATATAAAAGCTCATACGCTGCTAGGATACGTGGGCCACAACAAAGGCCTTTGTGTAGAGCCCCAGGACCGCAAGTCTTCAAACCTCCGTGACCACCAGGTACTTTCGTAGATATTTTTGTGGTCGGAGGCATCCGCTCGGATGAAGCCTCCAACCGCAATATCTGGGCCATTCTTCTTGAAATGCCAAATGAACTAACTGACTGAGTGGCGAGCGGTGCAAACAAATTCTGCAGCAAAAACTGCAACTGCAAGAAAGGGAAACTTCCCCCTACACTTCCTGTTATGTATGTAAACCTGTCTAACCACCAGAGAGCTTATCCCCTGGAGTCCCAAGGGATCCCACAATCTCTTGGGAGCACCTGTATATAAGGAGGCCTCACAGGCTGGAGAGGCACTCTGAGATCTGTAATAAAGGACTACGGTCACACCTTACTTTGAGCTTGCAGTATCTGGTCTGACTCTTTATTCAAGACATAATAACTGGCGAAGAGATACAAATGATGAACCTCACCACAACAATGCAGAGAACTGTGGGCATCCTGGAGAAAGTTTTGGAGGGAGATGATTGGGAAACCTTCGTGGAGCGACTAGACCAATACTTTGTGGCCAACGAGCTGGAAGGAGAAGCGAACGCTGCCAAATGAAGGGCGATCCTCCTCATCATTTGCGGGGCACCAACGTATGGCCTCATGAAAAATCTGCTCGCTCCAGCAAAACCCACAGACAAGTCGTACGATGAGTTGTGCACACTGATCCGGGAGCATCTAAACCCAAAGGAAAGTGTTCTGATGGCGAGGTATCGGTTCTACACGTACAAGAGGTCTGAAGGCCAGGAAGTGGCGAGCTACGTCGCCGAGCTAAGGCGCCTTGCAGGACATTGCAAATTTGAAGGACACGGAGCACATGCTTGGCATTGGCGATGAAGTAATACTTAGCAAACTTTTGACTGTAGAGACCCCAACCTTGAGTAAAGCCATAGCGATAGCCCAGGCGTTTATCGCCATCAATGACAATACCAAGCAAATTTCTCAGCACACGAGTGCTGCTGCAAGTACTATGAACAAAGTAACGTTGTTTTCGAATCGAAAGATACAGGGTAGGACTTACATGCCTGCAGCTGCACGTCCACAGATGACTCAGAGTCCACCATCAAGTGGTGAATACAAGGCCATTAACACCTGTTGGCGCTGCGGGGGTGATCATCGTTTCCATTCATGCTGCTTCAAAGGATACGTTTGCAAGGGGTGTGGAACAATGGGACACCTCCAACATATGTGCAGGCAAGCTGCAAACCCTGCTAATCCTGCAAACCACCATGTTGCAGAGGAGGACAGATCCACGGTGGATCACGACGAATCAGAACCTCAGACTGAGGAGGCAGAGGTATATGGGGTGCACACATTTACCACAAAGTGTCCCCCGATAATGCTGAAGGTTGAATTAAATGGACTCCCGGTGTCCATGGAGCTGGACACGGGCGCAAGCCAGTCCATAATGAGCAAAAAGACTTTCGATAAATTGTGGTGCAGCAAGGCCACAAGGCCAGTCCTGACTCCCATTCATACTAAACTGAAAACATACACAAAGGAACTGATTCCCGTAATCGGCAGTGCTACCATAAAGGTCTCCTATGATAGAGCGGTGCACGAGTTACCACTCTGGGTGGTACCGAGCGATGGCCCCACGCTGTTCGGCAGGAGCTGGCTGGGAAAAGATTCGCTGAAACTGGGACGATGTCCGAGCGCTTTCGTCCGTCGACGACACCTCATGTGCCCAGGTCCTAAACAAGTTCCCTTCGCTATTCGAACCAGGCATCGGGAAGTTCCAAGGAGAAAAAGTGCAGATCCATTTGATTCCAGGGACGCAACCCATCCATCACAAGGCGAGAGCGGTACCTTCATGATAAGAGAGAGGGTGGAGATCGAACTGGACAGGCTGCAACGATAAGGTATCAATTCGGCGATCGAATTCAATGAGTGGGCCAGTCCGATTGTTCCAGTCCTCAAGGGAGATGGCACTGTCAGAATCTGTGGTGATTATAAAATAACTATCAATCGTTTCTCACTGCAGGATCAATACCCGCTACCGAAGGCAGACGACCTATTTGCAACGCTGGCGGGAGGGAGAACATTCACGAAGCTGGACTCGACCTCTGCCTACATGTCGCAGGAGCTGGAGAAATCTTTGCAAGGCCTCACCTGCATCAACACGCACAAAGGTCTCTTCATTTACAACAGATGCCCATTTGGGATTTGATTGGCCGCAGCAATATTCCAGAGGAACATGGAAAGCTTGCTGAAGTCAGTCCCACGCACTGTGATCTTCCAGGACGACATCTTGGTTACAGGTCGGGACACCGTCGAGCACCTGCAGAACTTGGAGGAGGTTCTTAGTCGGCTTAATCGTGTGGGGCTCAGGCTAAAACGCTCAAAGTGCATTTTCCTGGCGCCTGAAATAGAGTTCCTGGGGAGAAGAATCGCGGCGGACGGCATCAGGCCCACCGATTCAAAGACGGAGGCAATCAAGAATGCACCGAGACCACAGAACGTGACGGAGCTACGGTCGTTTCTAGGACTCCTGAACTATTTTGGTAACTTCTTAACGGGTCTTAGCACATTGTTCGAATCCCTGCACTCTTTACTGCGTTAAGGAGATGAATGGGTATGGGGTAAAAGCCAAGAAAATGCCTTTGAGAAAGCTAGCAAGCTGTTATGTTCAAACAAATTGCTTGTGTTGTACGATCCATGTAAACATTTGGTACTAGCATGTGATGCGTCATCATACGGGGTTGGGTGTGTATTGCAACAAGCTAATGAATTTGGGAAATTGCACCGGTTGCTTATGCATCTAGAAGTCTGTCTAAGGCCAAGAGGGCCTACAATATGATAGAAAAAGAAGCATTACTGTGTGTTTATGGGGTAAAGAAAATGCATCAATATCTGTTCGGGCTCAAATTTGAATTGGAAACTGACCATAAGCCGCTTATATCCTTCTTTTCTGAAAATAAGGGGATAAATACGAATGCATCGGCCCGCATCCAGAGATGGGCGCTCACGTTATCCGCATACAACTACGCCATCCGCCACAGGCCAGGCACAGAAAACTGTGCCGATGCTCTCAGTCGGTTACCATTGCCCACCACAGGGGTGAGGATGGCACAGCCTGCAGATCTAGTTATGGTAATGGAAGCTTTTGAGAGTGAGCAATCACCTGTTACCGCCCGACAGATTAGAACCTGGACGAGCCAGGACCTCTTACCGTCCTTAGTAAAAAACTGTGTGCTCCATGGGAGTTGGTCTAGTGTCCCGTTAGAGATGCAGGAGGAAATAAAGTCGTACCAGCGGTGCAAAGGTGAAATGTCTATACAGGCAGACTGCCTCCTATGGGGTAATTGGGTAGTTGTGCCAAAAAAGGGCAGGGATACTTTCATCAGTGATCTCCACAGCACCCACGCAGGCATTGTAATGATGAAAGTGATAGCCAGATCCCACATGCGGTGGCCTGGTATCGATGCAGACTTAGAGTCCTGTGTGCACAAATGAAATACATGTTCCCAGTTAAGCAATGCACCTAGGGAGGCACCACTAAGTTTATGGTCCTGGCCCTCCAAACCGTGGCCCAGAGTCCATGTCGACTATGCAGGCCCATTCTTGGGAAAAATGTTTTCAGTGGTTGTAGATGCGCACTCCAAATTGATTGAATGTGTGATAATGTTGGCAAGCACGTCCACTGCCACCATTGAAAGCCTACGGGCCATGTTTGCCACGCATGGCCTGCCCGATGTCCTTGTAAGTGACAATGGGCCGTGCTTTATCAGTGCCGAGCTCAAGGAGTTCATGACCCGCAATGGGATCAAACATGTTACATCTGCCCCGTTTAAATCAGCGTCCAACAGTCAGGCAGAATGAGCAGTTCAAACAAGCAGAGCTTGAAAAGGGTAACTGAAGGCTCACTGCAGACTCACTTATCCCGTGTCCTGCTTAGTTACCGCACAAGACCCCACTCGCTCACTGGGGTCCCTCCCGCTGAACTGCTCATGAAAAGGGCACTTACGACAAGGCTCTCATTAGTACACCCTGATCTACATGTAAAGGTAGAGAGCAGGCGGCTTCAACAGAATACATATCATGATTGCGCAAATGTGTCACGTGAAATTGATATAAATGATCCTGTATTTGTGTTGAACTATGGACAAGGTCCCAAGTGGCTTCCTGGCACTGTGTTGGCCAAAGAGGGAAGTAGGGTGTTTGTGGTCAAACTCTCAAATGGACTCACCTGCAGGAAACACTTGGACCAAACCAAATTCAGATTTACGGGCTATCCAGAACAACCCACAATAGACTCCACCTTTTCCGACCCCCTCAACACACACACAAGTGGCAACCGACCCAGTGGTTGACCACGAAGCAGAACCCATCACCCGCAGCAGCCCAGCAGGACTCACCACCCCCAGCAGCCCTGCAAAGCCAGCTGCGCAGCAGCCCAGCAAGGGCCCAACAAACGACTCACCAAAACCAGCATTTGCACCGAGATGATCAACCAGGAAAAGGAAGGCCCCAGATCGACTCACACTGTAAATAGTTACACTATTGACTTTGGGGGGGGGGGGCGCGGGAGAGTGTTGTTATCTATGTAAACCTGTAAATACCATGTCTAACCACCAGAGGGCTTATCCCCTGGAGTCCCCAAGGGATCCAACAATCCCTTGGGAGCACCTGTATATAAGGAGGCCTCACAGGCTGGAGAGTCACTCTGAGATCTGTAATAAAGGACTACGGTCACACCTTACTTTGAGCTTGCAGTATCTAGTCTGACTCTTTATTCAAGACATAACACTTCCTGCCATATAAATGGCCCCAGCCCCATCCCACTTTCATGATTCTTACTCCCCTCTGAACTGAACTGGAGAACCATTTTAAAGAAGGAGGTTGATGGTCTGCTTAGCAGAAAAGTCAACCTGCTGGAGGTCCAGCTCTGCCAGACTGCATGTTCTTTCGGACAGCTTTCTGACTGGACACAGACATCCGACTGCTATGTGAGCAATGCTGACCATTTCAAGTCAACAATATCAGATTCTCTTTACAAAACTAGCTTTGAATTTACGGCTTGTATTATCAAATTAGACTTTGCAGAATTAATAGCTCTACATTGTCGTGTGTCTCAGCATTCTCATCACTCTAATATAAGTCAACTGGAACCAAAGAACCCTGTCTAAAATTGGACTTTGGTAGGATTCCAATTGACGACATTTGAAAGTTTCTGTGCAATAGAATTAGCGAGAAGTCCAATGCGCGAGCAATTGTGCCACTGAGCGAAAAATTCTCAGCAACGTGTTCAGGAGAATCCTTGTTTCTGTTGAACATGCTGCAGCTACAAATGCAGATAACCAGTGAGTTTGCTCATCTTCCCGTTTGTGACAAATGTTTTGTCAGTGTGTTGGAATCGAGTCTGTTTCTGCACATTATTCTTTACATCAGAGTTAATGCTTTAAGAGTGAAAGCGCCTCCACTCCCTCCTATAAATAAGTTAACTCTCATCCGCTCTTGCA
Source organism: Pristiophorus japonicus (assembly GCF_044704955.1). Lineage (NCBI taxonomy): Eukaryota > Metazoa > Chordata > Chondrichthyes > Pristiophoridae > Pristiophorus > Pristiophorus japonicus. The sequence continues at coordinate 251,741,006 of NC_091977.1, read as the reverse complement.
ACACTGTGGGCCAAGGAACCTGAGTGCTCACATGGAACAGCTAATAATTCAATAAAATTTGGAGACTCACCAATTGCACCTTCGAATCCTATAGAAATGTCACAAGCAAAAGCGTTCAATGTTTTATATGAGACTCAAACTCACAACCTCGTCATTTCCCGAGCCTGCACTACTATATAAGTACCATAATCTAACCGATTGCACCACGACAGCAGCATGAAAGTGCCGCAAGGTGTCAGTGTTCCCATCATGCAGCTGCCTTGTCCACCTGTCTTTTCAGCAAGAAGTCATGGAATCATCAAATCATTCAGCACTGAAGGCAGCCATTCATCCCATCGTGTGTGTGCCGGCTCTCTGCAAGAAGCGATCAATTATTCAGACTCCACTGATTTTTCACCAAAGCCCTGCTTTATATTTGTGTGTATCTGTTTATTAGTTCTAATGAATTTAGATATACATGCAAGATATTTATAAATGTATCTCTCTGTGAGTTGTAAATGAAATTGTGCATAGCTGCATCAGTTATCAAATTATTTGTGTTCCTATCTATGTTACTACAAATGTATTGTTTGTATCTCTGTTTTACTTATGGACATATCTCTGATTATCTCTGTGTTATAATTGTATTTGCATTTATTTACGAGTTACTTACAAGTAACAAACATACAAAGATATACACAGAAAATACATTTATAACGAACACAGATGCACCGCAATATGATTATAAATAAAAATGTTTCAACCAAATACATAAAGACTAACACAGATAAACAAAATATATTTATATACAACAAAACACAGAGACACCAAAATGTATTTACAATTATGACAGGTAAAAGAACATTTGACTCACTGTGGTTCCTCGACAAATGCTGCTGTGCCTATTTTCCCTGTGTGTGTGCTCGGTGTATGGGAAGGTTTGGCCAGGCCGTGGTATATCGTTTCCCAGGGATAGGCTATAATGCGCTACCTGAGGTCACATTCACTGCTCTATTTGATATATAATAATGACCCGGACTTGGGTACACAGGGCATAATTTCAACAACTACAGATGTTTCATCCTGGTGCACATCCCTCTGCCAATTAAGTTTAAACTCTCCCTGCAGCAGTAGTTAACCTTCCCACGAGGACATTGGTCCAAGCACTGTTGAAACATAGAAACATAGAAAATAGGTGCAGGAGTAGGCCATTCGGCCCTTCTAGCCTGCACCGCCATTCAATGAGTTCATGGCTGAACATGCAACTTCAGTACCCCCTTCCTGCTTTCTCTCCATAACCCTTGATCCCCCTAGTAGTAAGGACTTCATCTAACTCCTTTTTGAATATATTTAGTGAATTGGCCTCAACAACTTTCTGTGGTAGAGAATTCCATAGGTTCACCACTCTCTGTGTGAAGAAGTTTCTCCTCATCTCGGTCCTAAATGGCTTACCCCTTATCCTTAGACTGTGACCCCTGGTTCTGGACTTCCCCAACATTGGGAACATTCTTCCTGCATCTAACCTGTCTAAACCCATCAGAATTTTAAACGTTTCTATGAGGTCCCCTCTCATTCTTCTGAACTCCAGTGAATACAAGCCCAGTTGATCCAGTCTTTCTTGACAGGTCAGTCCCACCATCCCGGGAATCAGTCTGGTGAACCTTCGCTGCACTCCCTCAATAGCAAGAATGTCCTTCCTCAAGTTAGGAGACCAAAACTGTACACAATACTCTAGGTGTGGCCTCACCAAGGCCCTGTACAACTGTAGCAACACCTCCCTGCCCCTGTACTCAAATCCCCTCGCTATGAAGGCCAACAGGCCATTTGCTTTCTTAACTGCCTGCTGTACCTGCATGCCAACCTTCAATGACTGACGTACCATGACACCCAGGTCTCGTTGCACCTCCCCTTTTCCTAATCTGTCACCATTCAGATAATAGTCTGTCTCTCTGTTTTTACCACCAAAGTGGATAACCTCACATTTATCCACATTATACTTCATCTGCCATGCATTTGCCCACTCACCTAACCTATCCAAGTCACTCTGCAGCCTCATAGCATCCTCCTCGCAGCTCACACTGCCACCTAACTTAGTGTCATCCGCAAATTTGGAGATACTACATTTAATCCCCTCGTCTAAATCATTAATGTACAGTGTAAACAGCTGGGGCCCCAGCACAGAACCTTGCGGTACCCCACTAGTCACTGCCTGCCATTCTGAAAAGTACCCATTTACTCCTACTCTTTGCTTCCTGTCTGCCAACCAGTTCTCAATCCACGTCAGCACACTACCCCCAATCCCATGTGCTTTAACTTTGCACATTAATCTCTTGTGTGGGACCTTGTCGAAAGCCTTCTGAAAGTCCAAATATACCACATCAACTGGTTCTCCCTTGTCCACTCTACTGGAAACATCCTCAAAAAATTCCAGAAGATTTGTCAAGCATGATTTCCCTTTCACAAATCCATGCTGACTTGGACCTATCATGTCACCTCTTTCCAAATGCGCTGCTATGACATCCTTAATAATTGATTCCATCATTTTACCCACTACTGAGGTCAGGCTGACCGGTCTATAATTCCCTGTTTTCTCTCTCCCTCCTTTTTTAAAAAGTGGGGTTACATTGGCTACCCTCCACTCGATAGGAACTGATCCAGAGTCAATGGAATGTTGGAAAATGACTGTCAATGCATCCGCTATTTCCAAGGCCACCTCCTTAAGTACTTTGGGATGCAGTCCATCAGGCCCTGGAGATTTATCGGCCTTCAATCCCATCAATTTCCCAACTAATAAGGATTTCCCTCAGTTCCTCCTCCTTACTAGACCCTCTGACCCTTTTATATCCGGAAGGTTGTTTGTGTCCTCCTTAGTGAATACCGAACCAAAGTACAACTGTTGAGTGTAATATCTCCAAGTTTGCAGATGACACTAAGCTGGGTGGCAGTGTGAGCTGTGAGGAGGACGCTAAAAGACTGCAGGGTGACCTGGACAGGTTAGGTGAGTGGGCAAACGTGTGGCAGATGCAGTATAATGTGGATAAATGTGAGGTTATCCACTTTGGTGGCAATAACACAAAGGCAGAATATTATCTGGATGGCGGAAGATTAGGAAAAGGGGAGGTGCAACGAGACCTGGGTGTCATGGTACAGCAGTCATTGAAAGTTGACATGCAGGTACAGCAGGCGGTAAAGGCGGCAAATGGTATTTTGGCCTTCATAGCTAGGGGATTTGAGTATAGGAACAGGGAGGTCTTACTGCAGTTGTACAGGGCCTTAGTGAGGCCTCACCTGGAATATTGTGTGCAGCTTTGGTCTCCTAATCTGAGGAAGGACGTTCTTGCTATTGAGGGAGTGCAGCGAAGGTTCACCAGACTGATTTCAGGGATGGCAGGACTGACATATGAGGAGAGACTGGATCGACTGGGCCTGTATTCACTGGAGTTTAGAAGGATGAGAGGGGATCTCATAGAAACATATAAAATTCTGACGGGACTGGACAGGTTAGATGCAGGAAGAATGTTCCCGATGTTGGGGGAGTCCAGAACCAGGGGACATAGACTAAGGATAAGGGGTCAGCCATTTAGGACTGAGATGAGGAGAAACTTCTTCACTCAGAGAGTTGTTAACCTGTGGAATTCCCTACCGCAGAGAGTTGTTGATGCCAGTTCATTGGATATATTCAAGAGGGAGTTAGATATGACCCTTATGGCTAAAGGGATCAAGGAGTATGGAGAGAAAGCAGGAAAGGGGTACTGAGGTGAATGATCAGCCATGATCTTATTGAATGGTGGTGCAGGCTCGAAGGGCCGAATGGCCTACTCCTACACCTATTTTCTATGTTTCTATGTTAACCCATCCAATTGTAACAGGTCCCCCCTGTGCCAGAACTGGTCCCAATGTCCCAGGCTTCTGATGACCAGGCACACGTTACTGTTGCTATAATCACTTGTGTGGGGCACTGGGAGTAATCTGCTCTTTAATTTCCTCAATTGCTCCTGAAACTTTGACTGATGGAACTCATTCCTTTGCTTTCCAATGTCATTTGTTCCCACATCCACCACAACTAATGCTGTTTTCCTTCTCCCTCAAAATGTCAGGTCAGGCAGCATTTGTGGAAAAATTCTATTGAAGGGGTTGTGATGAAATCTCATCGGACTGAAGTGTAAACAATGCAATCCAGATACTGCCCGCTATTGCAATATCGGAGTCACAGTTCGTGGGTATTGAAACCAAGCTGGATACCATGCATTAAACTGAGAGTTAAATTTTCGTTGTTGTTCTTGTAAACTAGTCACAACAGTACTGAACTGCACTAAAGAAATCCACGGATTTAAGAAAAATCATGTTTTTGACACCTAGCTTTGTAAACCTGGATACATTGCACTCGGCCCCTTCAATTAAGTCATTGATATAGATTAGAAATAGCTGGGGCCCAAACACTGATCCTTTCGGCACCCCATTAGTTACAGCCTGCCAACCTGGTGATGTATCGTTTATCCCTACTCTCTGTTTTCAATCCATTAACCAATCTTCCATCCATGCTAATACATTACCCCCAACCCCATGAGCATGGCAATCTTTATGTGGCACCTTATCAAATGCCTTTTGAAAATCAAAATATTCTACACCCACTCGTCCCCCTTTATCTACCCTGCTAGTAACATCCTCCAAAAACTCTAAAAAGTTGTTAAACTCGATTTCACTTTCATTAAAGCATATTGACTCTGTCTAATCATATTATGATTTTCTAAGTGCCCTGATACCACTTCCTTAATAATGAATTCCAGCATTTTCCCAACGACTGATGTTAGGTTAACTGGCCTGTAGTTCATTCTTTTTTTTCTCTATCCCTCCTTTCTTGAATAGCGAGGTTACATTTGCTGGGAGCTGCACTCCTCATGAAACAACTCCACCCTTCCTTCTCCTCTTCCAGTTAAGACACAGACAGAAGCAGATGTCGGCGTTGGACCAGGTTTGATCATACACAGCAGTACTGCGCAACAGCCAGCAGAGGGAGCATTTGGTTCTATACAGCAGCTACAGGAGGAAGCTGCACTACCAGGTGGTGCAATACTGTACTCCCAAAGCAAGCACTCTACTCGAAACCCCTACACGGCAAGCGAGCCCCAGGTGGGCAGAGGAAACATTTCAAGGACACCGTCAAAGCCTCCTTGATAAAATGCAACATCCCCACCGACACCTGGGAGTCGGTGGCCAAAGACCGCCCTAAGTGGAGGAAGTGCATCTGGGAGGGCGCTGAGCACCTCGAGTCTTATCGCCGAGAGCATGCAGAAACTAAGCGCAGGCAGCGGAAGGAGTCCCACCCACCATCGACTGTCTGTCCCACCTGTGACAGAGACGGTAATTCCCGTATTGGACTGTTCAGTCACCTAAGAACTCACTTTTGGAGTGGAAGCAAGTCATTAAGGTAAATAATGTTGAAGACTGGGGAGGGCACATTTGTCACAAGACCCTTACCCATGAGGAAAGCTATTCAGCCCATTCTAATTAAGCCCTCCAGAACAAACGCAGTCTTCACTGCATTGCTTAATCCAAATGATTACTACATTATTCCTGGGCTTTCACCAGAACCGCTCTGCCTCAACCAGTACCTCCCATCATGTTTCCTCCCTCATCGTCATATTAGGGACCGGGCCTGGGCACATTCACCCCTGTCCCACCCAGTGTCACTGAGGCGCCTATTGCCCCTGATCACCAACTCACACCGTATGGAAATTTAAACCTGGAAATGTCCCTCGCACAGCGCAGGAGTGGACAGGGATGCTGTAATCTCAGAGCAAATCTTAGCCCAATAAGGGAGGCTTTTCTGTCTATAAAGATCAATGCAATTCCTGCACAGACCCAGACAATCCCTACACAGACCCAGACAGCTGCTACATCTACCCACACAGCTACTGCACAGAGGAGTACTGCTCTTACACCGACCCAGACACTACTACACAGATAAAGATACTCCTGTGCAGACCGAGACAACCTCCTACACAGTCCCAGAACACTTGTGCACAGAGTCAGATAGTCCTTTCACAGAACCAGCATCACTGACACAGGGCCAAACATGTCCTCATCAGCCCCAGACAACTCCAACACTGTTCCAAACAGCTCCGACACAGACATCTCCTACATGGAACCCAGCGGCTCCTAAACTGAAACAAGGAGCAACACCACAGGCATAAACGTTCCTATGTAGACCCAGACAGTTCCTTTCACAGGCAGAGGAAGCTGCTACATAGATCTGTTCTCTCTTACATAGACCTAGGCAGCTCTACCCTGGCCCAGGCAGCAACCATACATACCAAAGAGATCCTACACAGACATAGTCCGTTCTTACACGGGCGCAGACAGTTCTTAGAAATGAGTATAATGGTCCTACATGGACCCAGACAGCTCCTTTAGGAGACCCAGACACCTGAATTCACAGACTATGACAGCACTGACAATGAATCAAAAGCTCCAAAACATACCCAGACAGCTCCCACACTGACCCAGGGAGCTCCAGCACAGACCGAGGCACTCCCTCACAGATCCAGACGCTCCTACACAGACAGAGACAATTCTTACACAGACCCACGCAGCTCCAACAACGTCCAAGACAGCATCTACACAGAGCAGGATAGCTCTCACAGTGACAGTCAGCCCCAACTTTGACACAGCGAGCTGCAGCACAGAACCAGACAATCCTACACAGTCTGACACCGGCCCAGAAACTCCTACACAGACTCAGACAGCTTGAACACAGGCGTAGACACATTCTACACAGTTAAAGATACTTCTCCACAGACCCAGGCAGCGTCTTTGTTGAAACAAAAGTAAAATCCTGCAGATGCTGGAAATCTGAAATGAAGACAGAAAATGCTGGAAGTAATCGATGGGTCAGGCAGCCTTGGTGGAGAGAGAAACAGTGCTAACATTTCAATTCAATGACCTTTTGTCAGCTTCTTCATAGACCCTAGATGCTGCTACATAAACCTAGAGAGAACCTATCCAGGTGTAGCATAAAGGTCCAGTCAGCTCCTACCCTGATGCAGCCAGCTCTTACACAGGCCCGGGATCTAAAGCACAGACCCAGGAAGCACCAACACAAACCCAAACTACTGCTCAGACCCAGGATCTCCTACTGAAACTCAGACAGTTACTATAGGACACCAGACATATACCCAGACAGTAGGTGAGATCAGATATTTCAGCATAGACCATAGTTAACTCATTGACCTTTCCTGCCCCTTGTGACTCAGTAACTCACCAATCAGATGAGCTAACACATCACAAGCTGTGGCATGTTCCTGGGCCCATCCTGCTCTGTGTGAGGTTCAGTACAACACCGGGTGTTATCTGCTACCTCAGCGCAGGCGAGGGATGAAGCCTGGACCTGTCCTGCTTTGCATGACTCAGTATAGCACGAGTGAGGCGAAAAGTAACACACCACAGGTCAGTGATGAAGCATGTGTCCAAACTACATTGTGCAGCTCAATACCAAGCTGGGGGAGATCAGCATGTGCAGCACAGGCCACTGTTGGAAGCTGTGGAGCCCAGCACTACACTAGGTGCGATAATCAATGTCAGCACAGAGCGGGAATGAAGCCTTGGGATGCCCCATACTGTGGGGCTCAGTCCCACACTGGGTGGGATCAGCTAATTCTGGATCCTGGGCCCATCCTGCTCTGCGTGGGGCTCAGTATCATACCAAGTGTGTGGAACTAACAGAACACAGGCCTGTGCTGAAGCCTGGGCCGTTCATGCTTTCTGGAGCTCAATAACACTCGGGGGAGTTCGAGGCCCACTTTAGGCAATTTGTCTATTCATTTTTGGGCTGATTTCACAGGGAATTCCTAGCTAGAGCATTCGAAGAGTGTCTGATATAATTGAGATTCAGCAACAGTATCAGAAAATCTCTTCCTGATTAGGGATGCTTATCTCCCTCCTGCATCTCACTGCCATTATTTTACTCGTTCCTGGGATGTGGTAACCACAGTGTAACACCACTGTATTACTGTATACTCTCAACCGAGATGCACAACTTAACCACTCGGGGTGAACTTGTGGGAGACACTCCTTACCTGATCACACAGGTATAAAAAGGGAGGTCCCACGCAGAGTCATCGTCTTTGGAGTCCTGTGAATAAAGAGTTAAGGTCACAGAGTGACCTTGTCCCCAGAATGTGCCTCGTGTGGTTTCATGCTGTAGAGTAAGGACTTTACATTGGCGACGAGAAACGGGAATTCACGGCCCACGAAAATGGCCACCGGTAGCACAGAGGAATGGTACTGTGTTGGGGAAGTCTGGGACGATTTTGTGGAGAGGCTTCAGCAAAGCTTCGTTACGAAAGAATGGCTGGGGGATGCAGCGGTCGACAAGCGAAGGGCTCATCTTTTGACCAGCTGCAGACCAAAGACTTACGCGCTCATGAAGGACTTACTAGCACCCGAAAAGCCAGCGGACAAAACCTTTGAAGAACTTAGCAAATTGATCGGGGAGCACCTCAAACCGGCGAGTAGCATACATATGGCCCGACACAGATTCTACACCCACCGACGTCGTGAAGGACAGAGCATATCAGACTTCGTCGCGGACCTCTGGCGTTTGGCCAGCCTCTGTAAGTTCACAGACGCCTGCAGGGGGGAGATGCTAAGGGACTTCTTTATCGAGGGCATCGGTCATGCGGGAATTTTCTGCAAATTAATTGAGACCTAGGATTTGACTTTGGAAGCGGCGGCGTTGATGGCTCAAACTTTCATGGCGGGGGAGGAAGAGACGAAAATAATATACGCGCGCAATTCTGCCTCTAACGCGGCGATAGATCAGGGAGTCAACATCATCAATGCGACTCAGAGCCCTGCAGGCAGGCAGGGGCAGTCCGACACTCCCCAGGCAGCAATAGACCCCAGAGTAGGACTTCAACAGAGGCAATGGCAGGCTGAACGAACATTCACGCCATCACAGTGGACAATGCGGCCTGAGATGGGGCCATTGACACCCACTAATAGGGTATTTAAGAGCAGTCAATGGGACAGTCAGCGTGGAGTGCCTGGCCATAATCCGTTTGTTCCCAACAATGGAAACTTTAACTCATGCTGGAGGTGTGGGGGAAAACACTCAGCTAGATCTTGCAATCTCAGTGGCCACTTAGCTCGAATGTACAGGAAGTCTGCAACCAGACTAATATATGAGCCAGATGGATCAGAAGAGGGTTCTTTGAGGCAGGATGACTTTTGGGACAGATGGACGCCGCGGTTCAGCGGGTCCATGTGGCGAATATTCACAGTTCATACACCAGAACGCCACCAATGATGATGAGGGTTTTATTAAACGGTATCCCAGTACGCAAGGAGCTGGACACTGGGGCCAGCCAGTCACTCATGGGCGTTCAGCAATTTGTGAAGCTATGGCCACTTAAAGCCAGTAGACCCAAATTACAACGTATTGAGACACAATTACGGACTTACACTAAAGAAATCATTCCGGTGCTAGGCAGTGCAATGTTGGTTGTCACACACAATGGATTAGTGAATCGGCTGCCGCTCTGGATTGTCCCGGGCAATGGTCCTGCACTGTTGGGGAGGAGCTGGTTAGCCGAGATGAACTGGAAATGGGGGGATGTTCACACAATGTCATCTGTGGAGCGATGTTCGTGCTCACAAGTTCTACAACAATTCTATTCACTATTTCAACCTGGCGTCGGGACTTTCAAAGGCACTAAAGTAGTGGTACACATCACACCGGACGCCAGGCCAGTGCACCACAAAGCCAGAGCGGTGCCGTATGTGATGCGGGAAAAGATCGAGAGCGAATTGGACAGGCTGTTGAGAGAGGGCATCATCTCGCCTATTGAATTCAGCGACTGGGCGAGTCCCATCGTTCCCGTCCTAAAAGAGGATGGCTCTGTCAGGATCTGTGATGACTACAAGGCCACCATCAATCGGGTGTCCCTACAAGATCAATACCTGTTCCCGAGAGTGGAGGACCTCTTCGCCACGCTGGCAGGCGGCAAGCTGTTCACCAAGTTGGACCTCACTTCAGCCTATATGACCCAGGAACTGGCCGACGAATCTAAACTACTGACCACCATCACCATGCACAAGGGACTGTTCATTTATAACAGGTGCCCATTTGGCATTCAATCAGCGGCCGCGATTTTTCAACGAAACATGGAAAGCCTGCTTAAATCCATTCCTGGAACGATCGTATTCCAAGACGACATCCTCATCACCGGTCGAGACACCGAGGAACACCTCCACAACCTGGAGGAGGTACAACGCCAACTGGACTGGGTAGGCCTGCGACTCAAGAAGTCTTAGCTCCTGAGGTTGAGTTTCTGGGCAGGAGGATTGCTGCAGATGGGATTTGGCCCACCGAATCCAAAACAGAGACGATTCGATGAGCACCCAGGCCCTGCAACACATTGGAGTTGCGTTCATTCCTGGGACTGTTGAACTATTCGGGAACTTTCTGCCGAACTTGAGCACGTTATTGGAGCCACTACACGTGCTCCTGCGTAAGGGTTGTGATTGGTTTTGGGGGGACTGTCAGGAATGGGCTTTTGATCGGGCACGAAACCTACTTTGTTCAAACAAGTTGTTGACCCTGTATGACCCCTGTAAAAAATTGGTTCTGACATGTGATGCATCGTCCTATGGGGTTGGGTATGTGTTGCAGCAGGGCAATGCTGAGGCTTATGCCTCCAGGTCGCTCTCTCAAGCAGAACGGGGATATGGGATGGTCGAGAAGGAAGCGCTTGCTTGTGTCTATGGTGTAAAAAAAATGCATCAGTACCTCTTTGGTAGGAAGTTTGAATTAGAGACGGACCACAAGCCATTAACATCCCTGTTGTCAGACAGCAAGGCTATCAATGCCAACGCATCAGCTCGCATACAACGATGGGCTCTCACGCTGGCTGCTTATGACTACTCCATCCGGCACCGTCCCGGCACTGAAAATTGCGCTGATGCACTCAGCAGGCTTCCACTGGCCACCACTGAGGGGGCAGCGGAGCAAAGCGCCGAAATGGTCATGGCTGTCGATGCCTTTGACAGCGCAGGCTCCCCCATCACAGCCTGCCAGATCAAAATCTGGACAAACAGAGATCCCCTCCTATCCCTGATTAAGAAATGTGTCCTGACTGGGGATTGGGCGCCCGCACATGGAGCATGGCCTGAGGTCAGACCATTCCACAGACAGGTGGATGAGCTCTCCATCCAAGCCGACTGCCTACTATGGGGCAGCCAGGTAGTTATGCCCCAGAAGGGCAGGGAGGCATTCATCAGGGAACTCCACAGCAAGCACCCAGACATTGTGCTGATGAAGGCCATTGCCCGATCACGCGTTTGGTGGCCTGGAATTGATTCAGACTTGAAACACTGTGTTCGCAGGTGCACGCCGTGTGCCCAGCTGGATAATGCCCCCAGGGAGGCCCTGCTCAGCCCGTGGCCCTGGCCCACCAGGCCATGGTCACGCATTCATGTTGACTACGCGGGCCCGTTCATGGGTAAGATGTTCCTTATTGTGGTAGATACGTACTCGAAATGGATCGACTGCATCATTCTGAATTCATGCACATCATCCACCACTGTGGAAAGCCTATGTGCGATCTTTGCAACCCATGGCTTGCCGGACATCCTGGTTAGTGATAATGGCCCATGTTTCACAAGCTACGAATTCCGAGAGTTTATGTCGGGCAATGGCATCAACAACATCAGGACTGCACCGTTCAAGCCGGCCTCCAATGGCCAGGCGGAATGTGTGATCCAAATCATTAAGCAAGGTATGCTCAGGATTCAAGGAACCTCCCTATAATGCCGCCTATCGCGTCTCCTGCTGGCCTATAGATCCTGACCGCACTCGCTCACAGGGGTCCCGCCCGCAGAGCTACTAATGAAACGGACACTCAAAACTCAGTTGTCCCTCATTCACCCAGTCCTGACCGACATAGTTGAGGGCAAATGCAAGTCACAAAACGAGTACCATGACCGTAATTCGAGGGGGAGATATATAGAAATAAATGATCCTGTATTCGTCCTCAATCACGCCATGGGGCCCAAATAGCTTGAGGGCACTGTAATTGACAAAGAGGGGAATAGGGTCATTGTGGTAAAACTCAATAATGGTCAGATATGTCAGAAGCATCTGGACCAAGTAAAAAAAAAAGTTCAGCATCGACACGGAGGAATCTGAAGAAGACCATGAGATGGAGCTCACCACACCGCCAGTGAACGAGCAACAAGAGCAATCAGAAGAATGCACAGTCCCTGCGGTCAGCCCGGACAGGCCGGAATCACCACAGGTGACAGACACTCACGTCAGTGTCCAACAACCAGAGCCCCAACTGCGGCGCTCCACGAGGGAGCGTAGACCACCTGAAAGACTAAACCTATGATCCCTATAAGACTTTGGGGGGGAAAGTGATGTAATGTATGTAACCACAATGTAACACCACTTATTACTGTATACTCTCAACCTAGATGCACACCTTGACCACAAGGGGTGAACTTGTGGGAGACACTCCTTACCTGATCACACAGGTATAAAAAGGAATGTCCCACGCCGGGTCATCGTCTTTGGAGTTCTGTGAATAAAGAGTTAAGGTCACAGGGCCCAAGTTTCCACAGGATAAAAAACGGGCGCCCCTCCGAGCTGGGCGCCTGTTTTTCGCGCCTAAAACAGCGCCAGAAAAAAAACGCGCTATTCTCGAGCGCTTTGCAGCTCCTTGTCTGTCTGGCGCAGCGCCCAGGGGGGCGGAGCCTACACTCGCGCCGATTTTGTAAGTGGGAGGGGGCGGGTACTATTTAAATTAGTTTTTTTCCTGCCGGCAACGCTGCGCGTGCGCGTTGGAGCGTTCGCACACGTGCAGTGTGAAAAAAACATTGGCACTCAGCCATTTTTGTAGTTCTTTGTAGCTGTTTAATTTTTGAACATTTTTTAATAAAAGCACATTGCCATCAGCACATCAGCACTGAGGCTACCCTTCTCACTGTCTCCTTCCCCTCCCCACCCTCCACGGCAACAAACGGCGGTTTCCTCCCCCTCCCTCTCCTCTGCGGCGGCAACAAACCGCTGTCTCCTTCCCCTCCCTCCCCTCCGCGGCAACAAACCGCTGTCTCCTTCCCCTCCCTCCCCTCCGCGGCAACAAACCGCTGTCTCCTTCCCCTCCCTCCCCTCCGCAGTGGCAAACGCCGGTTTTCTTCCCCTCCCTCCCCTCCGCGGCAACAAACGGCGGTTTCCTTCCCCACCCCCCGCGGCAACGAACGATGGCTGAAGCACTTTCACACAGGTAGGAAGATGGTTTATTTAATCTTTTCTTTGCTTATAAATGTTTATTCAGGTTGGATTTATTTGTATAATATTTGTATAAGTATAAATAAGGATTTATTGTAGAATTTAATGACTTCCCTTCCCCCCCCTCACCTCGTTCTGGACGCCTAATTTGTAACCTGCGCCTGATTTTTTAATGTGTAGAACAGGTTTTTTCAGTTCTACAAAAATCTTCACTTGCTCCATTCTAAGTTAGTTTGGAGTACGTTTTCACTGTGGAAACTTTGAAATCAGGCGTCAGTGGCCGGACACGCCCCCTTTTGAAGAAAAAATTCTGTTCCAAAGTAGAACTGTTCTACCTGACTAGAACTGCAGGAAAAAAAATGTGGAGAATTGCGATTTCTAAGATAGTCCGTTCTCCACCAGTTGCTCCTAAAAATCAGGCGCAAATCATGTGGAAACTTGGGCCCACAGAGCGGCCTTGTCCCCAGAATGTGCCTCGTGTGGTTTCATGCTGTAGAGTAAGGACTTTACACTTCCCACACTCAGAAGATTTAAAAGGTGTCTCATGTGTGAACTCGCTGGTGTGCCAGACGATTCGAGGACCAATTGAATCCGGTCCTGATGAATTGTTTAACTCGAGCCTGCTCTGCTATTCAATAAGATCATGGCTGATCTGATGTTGGCCTCAACTACATTTTCCTGCCTGTTCCCCATAACCCTTGGACTCCCCTGTCATTCAAAAATCTGTCTATCTCCACCTTAAATATATTCAAAGTCCCAGCCTCCACTGCTCTCTGGGGTGGAGAATTACAAAGATTCACGACCCTCTAAGAAAAGAAATTCCTCTTATCGCTGTCTTAAATGGGAGACCCCTTATTCTGAAACTATTCCCCCTAGTTCTAGAGTCCTCATGAGGGGAATCATCCTCTCTGCATCTACCCTGTCAAGCCTCCTCAGAATCTTTTATGTTTCAATGAGATAGAAACATAGAAACATAGAAAATAGGTGCAGGAGTAGGCCATTCGGCCCTTCGAGCCTGCACCACCATTCAATGAGTTCATGGCTGAACATGCAACTTCAGTACCCCATTCCTGCTTTCTTGCCATACCCCTTGATCCCCTCTAGTAGTAAGGACTACATCTAACTCCTTTTTGAATATATTTAGTGAATTGGCCTCAACAACTTTCTGTGGTAGAGAATTCCACAGGTTCACCACTCTCTGGGTGAAGAAGTTTCTCCTCATCTCGGTTCTAAATGGCTTACCCCTTATCTTAGACTGTGGCCCCTGGTTCTGGACTTCCCCAACATTGGGAATAAGATCACCTCTTATTCTTTTAAACACCAATGTGTATGGGCCCAACCTGCTCAACATTTCTTCATAGTCAACCTCTTCATCTCAAGAATCAACCTAATGAACCTTCTCTGAACTGCCTCCAATGCAAGTATATCCCTCCTTAAATAAGGAGATGAAAACTGCAAATCCTCCCCTAATACCCTGTAAAAGAGGTTTATAAGAATCATCATTTAAGTGCAGGATAGAAATTCAGAACAGACAATTCTAGTTTCTATGGAACATTCTTTTCTCTCTTGTCTCCCCAAAGCTGTAAATCCCCATTACACATTCTCTACCTCCTCCCTGTGCTGAAATTCAACCCCATCACTCCATCACCAACACTTCTTTCCTCCACCCCCAGTTTTCTCCCTCCCTCTACTTTGGTTGGGTTCAGGTCTGCCTCTCTGGTGTGCAGAGTGAGAGTAAAATCAATGAGCCAATTATTTTCTCTCCTGGTCACGGAGACCCTGAAGCCCTGCCCACTCTTTGTTCCTGTACCAAGATGGCCACGCATACCACATGATCCCGTCCTGCCCACGATGGTGGCCAGTGTCTTCACTCACTCGGGTGGCCGGGCCTGTCACTGCGGAGCAAACATGGGGCCTGTGGGCTCTTATTCGGGGACTGAGGCCTATACCAGATATTTATGAAGCTTTCTAACCCATCCACGGGTGCAATTCCTGACCTGCGGCCACAATCTGTTACCGCCTCCCAGAACCACCTCCATCCGTCTCCCCCACTTGCATGGCGGATGCACAATGTCCAATGCTGTCGCATGCCTACGCACTGGGCTCCGATTGAGATTGGGGCTTTTTTCACTACCTGTAAGGGTGGCACTAAGTTACCCCAGTGTTACCGGATGGGAACAAGTTAAGGCAAGTGCCCCAGAGCACCACAAATATGAAAAAAACAATAATGGGTTAATTGTGTTTATAAATAGAGGAATAGAATATAAAAGCAAAGAGATTGTGCTAGAACTTTATAAATCAGTGGTTAGGCCTCAGCTGGAGTATTGTGGACAATTCTGAGCACCACACTTCAGGAAAGATGCAAAGGCCTTAGAAAGGATACAGAGGAAGTTTATCAGGATGTTACCAGGGATGAGGTACTTCAGTTATGAAGAGAGGTTGGAAAAGTTGGGACTGTTCTCCTTGAAGCAGAGAAGGTTAAGAGATGACCCAATAGAGGTTTTCAAGATGACCCGAGATTTTGATCGTGTAAATAAGGAAAAAAGATTCCCGGTGGCGAGAGGGTCAATAACTAGAGGCCATAAATTCAGGGAGGATTCAGGAAAGAGTAAATTTAAAAGCAGCAAGAGACATGTCAAGGCTCTAGAACATAGCAGAATTTGGAGTAAAAATAAGCAGAGTAGGTCAGGAAGGGAAAGAAAGAGTAACAAAGATAACAGGGCATCAGCGATGAAAGCACTATCAGGGAAAAATAGAAAAAAGTCAATGATCTTATGTTCTTATAAAGGTTCCTCATAATTTCCATGCCTTTGTACTCTATGGGCTGAATTTTCAGCACCGTTCTGTGTCGTTTTTTTGGCCTATGCTGTTTTTTTTTGAGCAGACTAAAATCTGCAAATTTCACCAAAGTTTCTGCACCATTCTAAAGTACTTACATCCGATTTTTTTAGTTCCCGATTTTTTGACGTCACTGGGGGTGGAAGATGCCGGGTGCACCATTTCTGGCCATTTAAGCGAGTTTGGCCAAGTAGGATTTTTTCAAAAACGGGGCAAAGTTCTGAAAAACTTTACCTACATTTAAGAAAATCAGCGCAGAGAAGACGCAATTGTTTTAGTGGAGCTGAAGACACAACCTTTCGGCCCGGGATTGCAACGGCACTGTAGAGGTGCTATTAACTGCCATTACAAAAGCTCTTGAAGGACTGGAGACGTGGTTCACAGAACCCTGAATCTGAATTCATGATCATTTTTAAGTGTTGCATCTGAAAGGAGAATTGATAAAGTTTGCTTCATCTCATTACCGAAAAGGAATAAAGGAATTTCATGTTAAGTTTGGGCATTATGATGTGAACACTTGCATGTTGTGCAACATTTCTCTACATATCATTCATAGGCTCTTGGTTTCATATACAGCTGTATTGAGATTTAAGTGAGTGATCTATTTTACAAAGGGGAAATGCTTTATTTGTGCCTCAGCCCTTCAGTGTGTCCCTCGTTACCCTGGTAACCTCGGTTTCTCGGAGCAGACCTTAAGCTCCACCCACAGAGCTTAAGGATAATCTGCGCTGCTCCAAAATGAAAGGTTATGCCGGCGAAACTTGGAACTTTTTTTTTGGCCCAGTTGGACATACCTCTACAACTGCACCAAAAAAAGTCCATGTGTAATTTTGGGCCCCATACCTCTATTTATGAAGCCCAGGATCTTGCATGCCTTCTCAACCTACCCTCCCACCTTCAATGATTTGTGCATATATATTACCTTTTAACCTTCTCTGTTTCAAGGAGAACAATCCTAATTTTTCCAACCTCTCCTCATAACTGAAATCCCTCATCCCTGGTAACATTCTGGTAAACCTCCTCTGTACCCTTTCCAAGGCCCTTGCATCTTTCCTGAAGTGTGGTGCCAGAATTGTCCACAATACTCCAGCTGAGGCCTAACCACTGATTTATAAAGTTCTAGCATGGTATCCTTGCTTTCATATACTATTCCTCTATCTAAAAACAAAAGCAAATTATTATTTAAATGGGGAGAGATTACAAAGTGCTGCAGAACAGAGGGATCTGGAGATCCTTATACATGAAACACAAAAAGTTAGCATGCAGGTGCAGCAAATAATTAAGAAGGCAAATGGAATGTTGGCCTTTATTGCAAGGAGGTGGATTATATCAGTAGGGAAGTCTTGCTACAAATGTACAGGGTGTTGAGTGAGGCCACACCTGGCGTACTGCATACAGTTTTATTTTTCTTATTGAAGCAGCGATATACTTGCATTGGAGGCAGTTCAGAGAAGGTTCATGAAGTTGATTCCTGAGCTGAAGAGGTTGACTTATGAAGAAAGGTTGAGCAGGTTATGCCTATACTCATTGGAGTTTAAAAGAATGAGAGGTGATCTTATTGAAATGTATAAGATTCTGAGGTGGTTTAACAGGATAGATGCAGAGAAGATGTTTCCCCTCATGGGGAAATCTAGAACTAGGGGGCATAGATTCAGAATACGGGTTGCCCATTTAAAACGGAAATGAGGAGGAATTTCTTCTGAGGGTCGTAAATCTTTGGAATTCTCTACAACAACAACTTTTTAAATATATAGCGCCTTTAACGTAGTAAAACGTCCCAAGGCGCTTCACAGCAGTGTTATAAGACAAAACACATAAATTTGACACCGAGCCACACCAGAAGAAATTAAGGCAGATGACTAAAAGTTTGGTTAAAAAGGTAGGTTTTAAGGAGCGTCTTAAAGGAGGAAAGAGAGGTGGAGAGGTTTAGGGAGGGAGTTCCAGCACTTGTGGCACAAACAGCTGAAGGCACAGCCACCGATGGTTGAGCAATTGTAATGAGGGATGTTCAAGAGGCCAGAATTTGAGGAGGACGGACATCTTGTGGGGTTGAGATGCTGAAAAAGATTACAGAGATAGGGAGGAGCAAGGCCATGGAGTGATTTGTAAACAAGGATGAGAATTTTGAAATCAAGGCTTTGCTTAACCAGGAACCGATGTAGGTCAGAAAGCACAGGGGTGATGGATGATTGTGACTTGGTGCAAGTTAGAACACGGGCTGCTGAGCTTTGGATGACCTCAAATCTATGTAGTGTAGAATGTGGGAGGCCAGCCAGGAGTGAGTTGGAGTAGTCAAGTCTAGAGGCAACAAAGGCATGAATGATGGTTTCAGCAGCAGAAGAGCTGAGGCAGGGGCAGAGGCGGGCAATGTTAGGGAGGTAGAAAAAGGCAGTTTTAGTCATGCCACAGATATGTGGCCGGAAACTCATTTCAGGGTCAAATATGACATCTAGGTTGTGAACATTCTTGTTCACCCTCAGACTGATGCTAGGGAGAGGGATGGAGCCAGTGGTTAGAGAACACAGTTTGTGGCGGGGACCAAAGATAATTGCTTCGGTCTTCTATATATTTAATTGGAGAAAATTTCTGTTCTTCCAGTACTGGATGTCAGACAAGCAATCTGACAACTTCGATACCAAACAGGGTCGAGAGAAGTGGTGGTGAGATAGAGCTGGGTGTCGTCAGCGTACATGTGGAAACTGACTCCGTGTTTTCAGATGATGTCGCCAAGGGGCAGCATATAGATGATAAATAGGAGGGGGCCCAAGGATCGATCCTTGGGGGACATCAGTGGTAACGATGCTGGGGTGGGAAGAGAAACCATTGCAGGAGATATTCTGGCTACGATTAGATAGATAAGAATGGAACCAGGCGAGTGCAGTCCCCCCAGCTGGATGATGGTGGAGAGGTGTTGGAGGAGGATAGAGTGGTCAACTGTGTCAAAGGCTGCAGCCAGGTCCAGGAGGACGAGGAGGGATAGTTTAGCTTTGTCACAGTCACAAAGGATGTCATTTGTGACTTTGATCAGAGCCATTTTGGTACAATCTGCGAAAACCAGATTGAAGGGATTCAAACATTGAATTCAGGGAAAGATCATCACGGATTTGGGAGCTGACAACACGTTCAAGTACTTTGGACAGGAAAGGGAGGTTAGAGATGGGGCGATAGCTTGCAAGCAAAGGCGTCAAGGGTTTTTTTTTTGAGAGGGGTGATGACCGCAGATTTGAAGGAGATGGGAACAGTACCTGAGGAGAAAGAACCGTTAACAATGTCGGCTAACATGGGAGCCAAGAAAGGAACTTTGGTGGTCAGCAGTTTAGTGGGAATAGGGACAAGGGAGCAGGAAGTGGGTCTCATGGATAAGATGAGCGTGGAGAGATCAAGAGGGGAGATCAAAGAGAAACTAGAGAAAGATATGAGTTTAGGTCTAGGGCAGGTGGGAGCATCAGATGAACTTTGGCCCTGTGGGCTAGGTGAAGGAAGGGAACTCACAGAAGCAGCTGATCGGATGGTCTCAATCTATGAGACAAAGAAGTCCATGAGCTCCTCACACTTCTTGTTGGAGGTATGTCGTGGAGACAGGGGAGAGGGGTTTAAGGAGATGGTTCGCAGTAGAGAATGGTAGCCAGGGATTATTTTTGCAATCCAGAATGATCCTGAAATACTGAGCAGTTTTTGTAGACAAGAGTAGGGCCCAATAATGTTTAATTATAATAATAATCTCTGGCCCAGAGAGCAGTGGAGGCTGGGTCATTGAATATATTTAAGGTGGAGATAGACAGGTTTTTGAATGCTAAGGGAGTTGAGGGTTATGGGGATCGAGCAGGGAAGTGGAGTTGAGGTCAACATCAGATCAGTCATGAACTTATTGAATGGCGGAACAGGCTCGAGGGGCCAAATGGCCTACTCCTGCTCCTATTTCTTATGTTCTTATATACCCCCAGGTCTCTCTGTTCATGCACCCACTTGTACCCTTTTGTTTATATTGCCTCTTCTCGTTCTTCCTACCAAAATAAGAATGTAAGAATTAGGTGCAGGAGTAGGCCATTCGTCCCTTTGAGCCTGCTCCACCATTCAATAAGATTATGGCTGAACCTCTACCTCAACTCCACTTTCCTGCACTATCTCCATATCCCTTGATCCCTTAGTAGCCACATATTTATTCATCTCTGTCTTGAATATACTCAAAGACTGAGCCTCCACAGCCCGCTGGGGTAGAGAACTCCAAAGATTCACCACCCTTTGAGTGGCGAAATGTCTCCTCACCTCAGTCCTAAATGGCTGACCCCTTATTCTGAAATTGTGACCCCTGGTTCTAGACTCCCCAGCCAGGGGAAACATCCTCCCTGCATCTACCCTGTCAAGTCCTGTAAGAATATTGTATGTTTCAATTAGATCAACTCTAGAGAATATAGACCTAGTCTACTCAATCTCTCCTCATAGGACAGTCCCCCCCATCCAAGGAATCAGTCTGGTAAACCTTCGTTGCACTCCCTCTATGGCAAATATATCCTTCTTAGCTCAGGAGACCAAAACTGTACATAATACTCCAGGTGTGGTCTCACCAGGGCCCTATATAATTTCAGTAAGACATCTTTACTCAAATCCTCTTATAATAAAGGCCAACATACCATTTACTTTCTTAATTGCTTGCTGTACCTGCATGTTAACTTTCAGTAGTTTGTGTGGAAAGACACCCAGGTCCTTCTGAGCACCAACATTTCCCAATCTCTCATCGTTTAAAAAAATATTCTGTTTTTCTATTTTTCATATCAAAGGTTATATTTCACATTTCTCCACATTCTATTCCATTTTCCATGTTCCTGCCCACTCACTTAGCCTGTCTATATGTATCACTTTGCATTTTTCTGCATTAAATTTAATCTGCCACGTGTCTGCCCATTCCACCAGCCTGTTTATGTCCTCTTGAAGTCTATCACTATCCTCCTCACTGTTCACTATACTTCCATGTTTTGTGTCATCTGCAAATTTTGAAATTGTGCCCTGTACTTCCAAGTTTAAGTCATTAATCATAGAATCATAAGGCCCAAGTTTCGGCCTCAGTTGCTCCTGATTTTTTGGAGCAACTGGTGTAGAACGGAGTATCTTAGAAATTCAAATTCTCGGCATTTAGTTTGCTCCAGTTCTAGTCAGTTAGAACAGTTTCACTTTGGAACAGAATTTTTTTTTCAAAAGGGGGCGTGTCCGGCCACTTACGCCTGTTTTCAAAGTTTCGGCAGTGAAAACTTACTCCAAACTAACTTAGAATGGAGTAAGTGAAGATTTTTGTACGCTCCAAAAAACATTGTCGACACTTCAGAAAATCAGGCGTAGGGAATGGGGGAGGGGGGGGGTTTAAAGGGAAGTTTACAAACATTAAACACTTCAGTTTTACAAATAAAGAGCCATCATCAATAATAAATGATAAAAACATCAATAAATCAACCAATAAATCAATCAAAAAAAATTAAGAAGAAATAATTTTTTTTTTAATTAATAAATAAATATTTTCTACTTACCGACTGCAGCACCGGGAGCCCTCCAACAGCGTGCTGGGATGTCACCCCCCCCCCCCCCCCCGCCCCCCAGTGTGTTTCTGTCAGTGTCTCTATCTCTCTGTCTGTCTGTGTGTGTCTCTCACTCTCTGTCTGTCAGTGTCTGTGTTTCTAATAGCGAGGGGAGGGGAGGAGGGGGGCAGGGGGAGGGGTGGGAGGGAGAGGGGAGAAGGGGGAGGGAAGGGGAGAAGGGGGAGGGGGAGGAGAAGGGGAAGGGGGGAGAGGAGAAGGGAAAGGGGGGAGGAAGAGAAGGGGAAGGGGGGAGGAGGAGAAGGGGAAGGGGGAGGAGGAGAAGGGGAAGGGGGAGGAGGAGAAGGGGAAGGGGGGAGGAGAAGAAGGGGAAGGGGGGGAGGAGAAGGGGAAGGGGGGAGGAGAAGGGGAAGGGGGGGAGGAGAAGGGGAAGGGGGGAGGAGAAGGGGAAGGGGGGAGGAGAAGGGGAAGGGGGGAGGAGAAGGGGAAGGGGGAGAGGAGAAGGGGAAGGGGGAGAGGAGAAGGGGAAGGGGGGGAGGAGGAGAAGGGGAAGGGGGGGAGGAGAAGGGGAAGGGGGAGGAGAAGGGGAAGGGGGAGGAGAAGGGGAAGGGGGGAGGAGAAGGGGAAGGGGGGAGGAGAAGGGGAAGGGGGAGGAGAAGGGGAAGGGGGGAGGAGAAGGGGAAGGGCGGAGGAGAAGGGGAAGGGGGGAGGAGGAGAAGGGGATGGGGAGGAGGAGAAGGGGAAGGGGGGAGGAGGAGAAGGGGATGGGGAGGAGGAGAAGGGGAAGGGGGGGAGGAGAAGGGGAAGGGGGGGAGGAGGAGAAGGGAAGGGGGGGAGGAGGAGAAGGGAAAGGGGGGAGGAGGAGAAGGGAAAGGGGGGAGGAGGAGAAGGGAAAGAGAAGGGGGGGAGGAGGGGAAGGAGGGGGGTAGAAGGGGAAGGAGAAGGGGGGGAAAGGGAGGAGAAGGGGGGGAGAAAGGAGAAGGGGGAAAGGATAAGGGGGGGAAAGGAGAAGAGGGGGAGGCTGAACGGGCCGGGTCCGGCCGGGCCCAAGACTTCGGGCAGGGCCCGTCCCCAGCACCAGATTCATAGGTAGGTGGCGTTGGATCGGGTCGGGTCGGGGGGGTGGAGGGAGGTCGGTTCGGTTTGGGTCGGGGGGGGGAGGGAGGTCAGGTTGGGTTGTGTCCGGTCCGGGTGGGGCAGGAGCGCGGGTCGGGTCGGGGGGGTGGTGGGAGAGAGGGAGGGAGGGGGGGGGGGGTGGTGGGGAGCGCGGGTCGGGTCGGGGGGTGGTGGGAGAGAGGGAGGGAGGGGGGGGGTGGTGGGGAGCGCGGGTCGGGTCGGGTCCGGGGGGGGGGGGGGGGGGGGGGGGGAGTCGGGTCGGGTCGGGAGGAAGCAGGAGCTGGACGTGGGAGGCAGCCTTATTCACGCAGCCCCAGTGAGGCCATTGGGCCAGGGCTAGGGGCTGCGTGCTTCGGGCCCCTCCCACACAGTTTTGGGCGCCTGGAGCTACTGCACATGTGCGCCCACTGTAGCGCGCATGTGCAGAGGTCCCGGCACTGTTTTCAGCGCAGGGACCTAGCTCCGCCCCCCCACTGCTGGTACTGCGCTGCGCCCGGCTCAAGAGGACCAGCAGGAAGCCGGAGAATCTGTAAGTTTTTTTTAAGCGCACTTTGTGGCGCGAAATACAGGTGTCCAGGTCGGGGCTGCGCCGTTCTAGCCGCGGCCTGAAACTTGGGCCCATAAAGTGGTTACAGCACGGAAGAAAGCCATTCGACCCATCAATCCCATGCCGACTCTCAGCTGGTCCCACTCACCTGCCCTTTCCCTTAGCCCTGCAATTGTTTTTCCTTTAGATACTTATCCAACTCCCTTTAGAAAGATACAATTAAGTCTGTCTCCACCACCCTTTTGGGCAGTGCATTCCAGATCCTAACCACTCGCTGTGTAAAAATCTTTTGCCAATCACCTTAAATCTGTGTCCTCTGAATCTTGACCCTTCTGCCATATTAAGATATATATCAAGAAACACAGTGGTCCTGGTCCCGACCCCTGGGGTATGGATATCTGAACGGAATATATGGAATTAAGGACAGTAAGGTAAACGGGATATATGAAAATGTATAAGCCATGGAAGAATAGCTGGGAGAATGTCAGATTGCAAATAGTGCAACATCAGCATAGCTAACAGTCTTTCTTAAGGTTTCAAGTCACTAATCCTGCCAATAATATATAATTGTAACATGAAATACATCTGCAGAATTGCAAGGTCTCAGTTAATAGTCACACCATTAGATTGAAACATTTAGAGGCAATGCTTGAGCTTTCAAGAAGAACATCTCATATAGATTGACTAATGAGTGGCTGAGTTAGACTGTCAATCCATTTGTATTTTGTTATCTGATTTCAAAACTGTATAACTGTTGACGCTTTACGATGTAACTTCACCTATCCGTAGGGAGTGTGTACGCTCTATCCAGAGAGTATATCTTCTGTCTGATAGGTCTTACTGGCCAGTATAATAAAGACTGCTTTGTTCAAAGCACAAGAGGTATTCGACTCAGTAATTTTACTGAACCAGATTGAGGTAAAAGAATCCAGGAATTAACATTTGGTGTCAGAAGTGGGATCTCAACGGACGACTGCCGAAAACTTGCGAATTAAGAGCCAGACTAGCCTTGGACGAGACGAGGGGAAAATGGCCACTGAAGTGAGTATGATTTCAATACTGCTCCAGTTTCCCCCAGTTTCAAAAGTCTGAGGAAAGTTTAGCCACTCGCTGGTTCTCAGGTAGTGTCTGAACGAGATCCAGGACAATCTGGTGAATACCTTTCAAACTTAGAATAGGGATAGAGATAGGGAAATTGCGCGATGACGCAAACCAAGCGGCGACTTGGAAAGATAGGTTATAGTTAGAGCTAGATAGGGATAGATGATCAATCATGGATCCAAAAATTAATAGGAAAGAAAAGAGACTCTTGTGAATGTCTGTTTAAATGAGAAATGCTTCTGTGATTGTTACTGTAGAAAAAAAGCCGGGGAGTTGTGGTTTGTTTTATCTCAAACAGAATTAAAGTTTGTTTTAACCCTTCATAGTGTTGTCCTATATGTGGGAAGTTTAAGAGTGTGAACCTTATTGAATTACGTATATTCGGATGATAAGTTACGGAGCCAGGAAATGCACAAAGGATAGGTTTGTTGAAAAAAAAGAAAAAAATTACATGGTTCCGGTGGTTAAAAAAAAAAGAAAAACTTGTTGAAAGAAAACATTCAGAGAAGGCACAGCAAAACAACTGAGATGGATTCAAAAGGATTTAAAAAAAAATTATATTAAATAACACGACCTTAAGGCTGGAACAATTGAGATAACGAAAAGCAGTCCACAGCCTACGTGCCAGACTTCTCTCTAGTCATAAAAAAAAGTTACGTACTAAATAGGTGCTGAAAGAAAAAAAAATGTTCTGAGATTTTAAATTATGAGAAAAATTCCACTGCAGTAAAAAAAAAATAAAATCACTCCTGTCCAATTGGCAGAAAAACTCCATTAAATTAGGGCTTTCATTGACTGATTGGATTTAAACTGCGCAGTAACGCGAAAGGATAGGGAAATTTGGAGCCTGAAAGAAATTAATTGAGGCTCATAAGAAATCAAATTTAGAAACTTAGGCTCACAGGGAATAAAATGGGGATTTAAATAGAGGATAGGTGTTCAATTCAGGTACGACGAAGGGACCTTGAATATCACTTGGCCCGTCTAGGCTCTGATTGAATTTTTTTTAAAAAACCCTCGCAGCAACTCGGAAGGTAGGGCCGACGCGAACGCACAGCGGCGCAGACGCACAAACAACGCGAGACGCGCAGCGGTGCGAGCGTGTGGCCGAGAGGAGAAGGGCCGAAGCGAACGCGCAGGGAAGCGAACGCGCAGTAAAGCGAACGCGCAGTGCCGTAGACGCGCAGTACGTAAACGCGCAGTGACGTAGACGCGCAGTGACGCCAACGCGTAGTGACGTAGAGGCGCAGCAACGCGAATCGCGAAAGTCAGTGCTAATGTCAGTAAGTCTTTGTAAGTCTTAAGTGTTTAGAGTTTTAAGTAAAGTTTTAAGTATTGAAATCGCGCGGCGACGCGGGTAAGTGTTAGAAGTCTTTGTCTATTTTGTATTGAAATCGCGCGGCGACACGAACCACACGGCGACGCGGGTAAGTGTTAGAAGTCCTTGTTTATCTTTTAAAGTTTTAAGTATCTTAACTCGCGTGGTGACGCGAGCCACGGGTCGACGCGGATTGCGCGGCGACGTGAACTGCGAGGCAACACGGATTGCGCGGCGACGTGAACTGCGAGGCGACGTGGTAGTTTTAGTATCCTAAATCGCGCGGCGACGCGGGTAAGTGTTAGCATTAGTAAAGTTTGGTTATTTGGAGTTAGTTAAAGTCAGTGTTAGTTTCTGTAAAGTCTGTGTCTATTTTTAAGTTTGTTTAAATTGCACGATGACACGAACGCGTAGCGACACAGTAATACGAGGGGCAGCGTGAAAATGGGTAATCGGTTGGATAAAACCACGGATGCGGATAGTCCGCTACAAAAGTTATGTGAGGAATTCCCTGAAAGAGCTGAAGACTTTAGAAAATTATCAGGAGCCCTGAATAAATTATTAGGGGATGACCAGTGGCCTCTAGGTGACACTAGAAGCGTAGAGGTAGGGAAAAAAAAGCACAGGGATTAATTTGGAGAAGGGGACGAGGAAAAGGGGATAAAAATTTAATTGCAACCTGGCGACATTATTGTCAGAAATTAAAAGATGCATCACTTCTGTCAAGTTGGCAAACAAATGCTATTAAATTAGGACTTGCATTGACAGAGGGAACACATGTTAAAGCTGTAGACGTCTTAAAAAAAAAAGAGAATGTGCGCAGGAGAAACTTACTAAGATCCTCTGGGACCTCTGAGAAAGGTATTGATCAATTACGAGTTAAAATGGCTGGCATTGTGTTAACCGAGGCTGATGATGAAATTGATGAGTGGTCACTGACTCAGCGCCCAACGGCGCCTCCCGCACCCCCTGGCCTCTTGCTCCAGTCCTCTTCCCAACACCCTCCACCTAACACTCCGGTAAAAAGAGTTAGGAATAACCCCATACCACCAAAGCAACAAACCCGAACTGACTCCTCATCCTCTGATAGCGATTCGGATCCCAGTTTACAAGCAATATAGCCAAAAGGACCAGATCTCACACTCGAAAGGGCAGAACTATATCTCAACATCACAAACAGTCCCGTAAATCTTCTAGTCAATCTACCAGTCCAAGTTGTGAAAGACATAGCAAACACCCCCGCCGATCGAGACGCAGAACTGTCAAGCAGTCAGACAGCTCTGAAACATCCTCCGGCCTAGAAATGATTTCCAAGATCCCAAAGTCCCGACACCAATTCCCTGTCAGACCAATGCCAAACCCTGATGCACAACAAGCTGTAGACCACCTCTCTATAGATGTCTGTGATCTTCAAACAACTATTTGATTGCTCATGCTATCCAGACAGATGGAGAGGACAGTTAGATATTATTGGCAGGAAAAGAAAGGGGAGGGGGGAGGTGCGCCCCCAACCCGGGTCAAGGCTGAATATGTGACTAGAAAGGAAGAGCCATCTCGGGAGGAAGGATCAATAGAACCGTAGTGTTGCATACAGGATTGGATGGATAAGCAAGGATACGGTTATACTAAACAACCAAACGGCCCGAGCCCTGCTAATAAACCTCCCTATTGTCTCCGGCATGGTATGGGAAGAGGCCGGGACTGGGTAAGAGGAATTGATTGTTTTAATTGTGGGCAGGAAGGACATTGGAATAAAAATTGCCCCTACCGTCAGCATGGAAAAGGAAGAGGAGGAAGAGGAGGGGGGCAAGGGGGGAGAGGAGGATCTTACACTAACTTCTCCCAGAAACAACCCCTTTGGTCAATTGTCCCCCGATTGACTACGCAGCTTGATTGTGCAGGGATCCTCCTCGGACGACGAACCCATTCTGAATGAGTGGCAACCCTTTTTGATAGATACGGGAGCCTTCATGTCTTCTGTACAATCAAAGCTTAAACTCCCTGCCTCTACTGAAACACAGGAACTTTCAGGATTCCCAGTGTCAGAACCGGTTAAAATGGGTTACCAGGAAGAATCGGTGGAACATCGAGTTGTTATCACAACCAATCTGGACTGTAACTTGATGGCTAGAGACCTCCTTTGCAAATTCCAGTTGCATTTGGAGTGTGGAGATGATGGGATTATTGTAAAACAGGAAACCCTTAAGCGGCAGTATTATACCACTAGAACCCCTCAGTGGTGGTCTCTGGACCTGCCGTAGGCACCCTATCACGTGACCCTAGCATACGATCCCAGTGGAAAGAATCAGGACCTGCAGAACTTTTATCAGGATCACGAAGGGGAAGTGAAGGGAATTCTATTAAGGCCTAGAGTGACTGGACTGGAAAGAGAGGCAGATTTTGTGGAAGTGGATAAGAATCTGTGGAAACAGTCCCTAACAATGGCACCGCATATTGCTCGTGAAGTATTAGCCCCTCACCATGCTAAAGATTTGGGAGTTATGGTACGCAAGGCCATAGATGAGGCTGACCCTACCAGCCGGGATGTGCAAATCGTAAAACATGGCCGAACAGTCCAATTTCATGGGGACCCCGAGAAGGTCTTAAGGACTCTACAGCATCATACTGGCTCCGGCATACCTGACTATGTGGACCCTCATGTGTGGGCAGAGAACCCCTCCCAAGTGGGTTATACTCCCATTGATCCGATTGAGACCCCAGTGCAGGGCAATCCGACAGAACCCACTGAAATCACAGGCAATCCTAAACTGACCTTTCGGCACTGTACTGCAATTAATCCGGCCTGTTTTCTTACTGAGCCACCCCAAGATGAGGAAGAACCCAGTCATGATTGTTTATGTATGTTGACGGAAGTACTTCTATTAATCCAGAAGATACACGAATCTCAGGATACGCCATAGTAAACCAGGAGAATCAGGTCTTGGAATCTGCCGCTTTGAAACCGCCTATTCTGCTCAACAAGCTGAACTATTATGGAAAAATAGGGGATTCCTAACCTCACAGGGGAAGGAGATATCTCATAAACAGTTAGTATCTGATTTGTTGCAAGCCCTCATGTTCCCCAAACACATTGCCATTGTCAAATGTACCACCCATACTACCGGAAATTCTCTGGTTGATATAGGGAATCGTTGTCCTGACCAAGAGGCCAAACAGGTCTCTCATGACCAACAGATGGTAGTGCCCAAAATTATGAGTCAGACTAAAAATCCTGCGAAGGATAAGTTAGCCTCGGAAAAACCAATGCCAACCATCCAAGATGTTATAAAAGCACAGGAGGACGCTTCTGAAAAAGATAAACTGTTGTGGAAATATTATGCATGTACTTATGACAATGTTTCTAAACTCTGGACCACTCCCGCGGAACAGACTTGCATGTCTGACGAGTTGGCCTCATGGGTTATAGAATGTCTGCATTTTGCTACTCATTGTGGAGCAAGGGCAACAAGTGATACGCTTTTGGCTACTTGGGGGCACCCTAGACTCCAGAACATTAGTAGTCGTTGCCTGGTTGGCCAGCAACATAATCCAGGGAAGGAAGTCCCCTGTGATTGGGGTAAAACGCCCCTACCCGAAGGTCCCTTTGAGACATTTCAGTTGGACTACATTGAGTTGCAAAAAGTTCAGTGTTACAAATATGTGTTAGTAATAATAGATGTGTTTAGCAGATGGATTGAAGCCTACCTTAACCTGGACAATAAGACTCAAACTGTTGTTAAGGTGTTAATGAGGGAAATTGTTCCTAGATATGAGATCTCAGCTAGACTGATGACCACCTATGTTCTTTCTCTGACTCAGGCTCTGCGACTAGTTCACAACCAGGTTCAAGATGCTCACCTCGACCTCCCAGTTTTACCCGAATTGTCCCTCGTGGCACCAGGGAAGTATGGATTCGGAAGGGATTAGAGCCACAATGGGAGGGGCCTTTTTAGGTGTCACTCACTACCCCCACTGCAGCCAAGGTTGAGGGGAAAAGTGCCTGGGTTCACCTGCACCACTGCAAGCTCATCACCATTTAAACAAATTTTGCTGGTTAGTCTAATTCCTGTTTCTGTTCCAGATCTCCTCTTTCCCATACACTGACGGAGACCTGAAGAAGGGAAACGGGAAAACAGAACTCTTTTTATCAGCTAAATAATTGGACTATTTATAAGATGAGACTGTGTCTGTATGCTACTGTCTGCATAATAGTGTTGATATATGACAGTTTTGGTGCACGGGAAGGAAGACAAAGGCGAGAGCTCCATGTAAACACCTTTTTGTATATGTCTTACGTTTATGCGGAAAAAGGGCACTTCACTAGATGCTGGGTGTGTTCACATATCCCTATACATTCCAAAGGGGGAATTCCTTTGCGCACCGTTCCACTGACCCTAACTGAGACTGTTAGATGGATTCAAAGAAACGATATTGGAACAGATAGCTAACCGCACTGCTGAGGCTCTGGAGGGCATCACAGCTGAAATGGTAGCGATAAGGACCGTAGCATTACAAAACCGAATGGCCCTCGATTACCTGTTAGCTGAGAAAGGGGGAACGTGTGCCCTGATAGGATCTGAATGTTGCACTTACATTCCTGATAGTTCAGAAAACATAACCCACCTTGCCGATCACATAAGGAGGGAGGTGAAAAAGTTATCCACACCAGCAAAAGAACTTAGCAGGTTTGATTGGTTTCTGGGTGGATCTTGGAGATCCTATCTAATACATGGGGCAATTGTTCTCCTCGTAATAATTACCTGCTGTTTGATTGTTGGTTGCCTTAACCTCTGCTGTAAAGTAATGATGACAAGGTTAGCAGACCCTCTTGTGGTCAAGGGTTCCCGGGTTATGATCCAACAAACTAGAGAACTACTCAACAATACTCCTAGAATGATCCTAAATGTTATCATAGAATGATAAAAGGGGGGATGTGGATATCTGAACGGAATATATGGAATTAAGGACAGTAAGGTAAACGGGATATATGAAAATGTATAAGCCATGGAAGAATAGCTGGGAGAATGTCAGATTGCAAATAGTGCAACATCAGCATAGCTAACAGTCTTTCTTAAGGTTTCAAGTCACTAATCCTGCCAATAATATATAATTGTAACATGAAATACATCTGCAGAATTGCAAGGTCTCAGTTAATAGTCACACCATTAGATTGAAACATTTAGAGGCAATGCTTGAGCTTTCAAGAAGAACATCTCATATAGATTGACTAATGAGTGGCTGAGTTAGACTGTCAATCCATTTGTATTTTGTTATCTGATTTCAAAACTGTATAACTGTTAACGCTTTACGATGTAACTTCACCTATCCGTAGGGAGTGTGTATGCTCTATCCAGAGAGTATATCTTCTGTCTGATAGGTCTTACTGGCCGGTAATAAAGACTGCTTTGTTCAAAGCACAAGAGGTATTCGACTCAGTAATTTTACTGAACCAGATTGAGGTAAAAGAATCCGGGAATTTACAGGGGAACACCACCGTTTACCTTCCTCCAGTCCGAGAAACAATCATTCACCACTGAGCCAATTTCGTATCCATGCTGCCGCTGTCGCTTTTATTCCATGGGCTTCAACTTTGCTGGTAAGTCTATTATGTGGCACTTTATCAAACACCTTTTAGAAGTCCATGTATACCATGTCAACTGCATTACCCTCATCAACCCTCTCTGTAACCTTATCAAAAAACTCGATCAAGTTAGTGAAACATGATTTAACTTTAACAAATCCATGCTGGCTTTCCTTAATTAATTCACATTTGTCCAAATGACTGTTAACTTTGTCCCTGATTATCATTTCTAAAAGTATCCCCAATACCGCAGTTAAGCTGACTGGCCTGTAGTTGCTGGATTTATCCTTGCACCATTTTTTGAACAAGGGTGTAACATTTGCAATTCTCCAGTCCTCTGGCACCACCCATGTATCTAAGGAGGATTGTAATATTATGGCCAGGAACTCTGTGATTTCCTCCTTAATTTCCTTCAGCATCGAAGGATGCATCCCATCTGGTCCTGGTGACTTATCTACTTTAAGCACAGCCAGCATCAATTATTACCTTCTCTTTATCAATTATTATCTTGTACAGTATCTCCTCTTTCACTATGACTTTGGTGAAGACAGATGCAAAGTACTCATTTAGTACCTCAGCCCTGCCCTCTGCCTCCATGCGCTGGTCTCCTTTTTGGTCCATAATCGGCCCCATCCCTCCTCTTACTACCCGTTTACTATTTATATGCCTATAGAAAACTTTTGGATTCCCTTTTATGTTGGCTGCCAATCTATTTGCATACTTTCTCTTTGCTCCTCTTATTTTCTTTTTCACTTCCCCTCTGAACTTTCTATATTCAGCCTGATTCTCACTTGTATTCTAAACCTGACAACTGCCATAAACCCCCTTTTTCTGCTTCATCTTACTCTCTATCTCTTTTGTCATCCAGGGAGCTCTGACTTTAGTTGCCCTACCTTTCCCCCTTGTGGGACTGTTCCTCGACTGTACCCAAATCATCTCCTCTTTAAAGGCAGCCAATCGTTCAATTACAGTTTTGCCTGCCAATCATTGATTCCAATTTACCCGGGCCAGATCTGTTCTCATCGCACTGAAATTGCCCTCCCTCCAATTCAGTACTTTTACTCTAGATTGCTCCCTGTCTTTTTCCATAGCTATCTTTCCACACCTATTGATACTGTGATCACTGTTCCCAAAATGTTTCCCTACTGACACTTGCTCTCCTTGATCTACCTCATTTCACAGAACCATATCCAACAATGCCTCCTTCCTTGCTGGGCCGAAACACACTGATCAAGAACCTTCTCCTGAACATACTTCAGAAATTCTTCCCCCTCTCTGTCTTTCACACTATTACTATCCCAGATTATAATTAGGATAGTTGAAGTCCCCCATTATCACGACTCAATTGTTCTTGCACCTCGATGTCATTTCATTGCAAATTTGCTCCTCTATATCCTTCCCACTAGTTAGCGGCCTATAGAATACACCAAGTAGTGTAATGGCACCTCTAATGTTTCTCAACTCTAACTAAATAGATTATGTCCTCGACCCCTCCAGGACATCCTCTCTCTCCAGCACTGTAATATTCTCCTTAACCAATACTGCCACACCACCTCCTATCTTTCCTATCTATCCTGAACATCTTATATCCAGGAATATTTAGTATTCTCTCTCAGTCTGACCCCACCTAATACCATACTGTTTCTTTCTCTAGTGCTATCTGTCTCTCCCAATCCTTTGTGCACTTTGTTTCCCCTTTTTAATGCTGCATCCTGGTGTCCTGCCAAATTAGTTTAAACCCTCCCCAATAGCACTAGCAACCTTCCCGTGAGGGCATTGGTCCCGGCTCTGTTCAGGTGCAACCCGTCCGGCCTGTTCAGGTCCCACCTCCCGCAGAACCCAATGCCCCATCTCTCCAGCCACGCATTCATCTGCTCTATCCTCCTATTTCTATACTCACTAGCTCGTGGCACCAGGAGTAATCCAGAGATTACTACCTTTTGAGGTCCTGCTTTTTAATCTCTTTCCTTGCTCCCTAAAATCTGCCTGCAGCACCTCAGCCCTCTTTCCACCTAATCACAAGGAGATCTGTACATTGTTCTGACTGGGATCACAAGGCTGTGTCGGCGGCAGTCGGGAGCAGCGTCGAGGAGGTCCGTTGGTGAGGCCTATAAAAGGCGTACTTGTGCAGCTACAGGGAGAAGGCAAAAAGAAGTAGAAAGAAATCAAAAGGTGACGTCACAGCCAAGAGGGTAAGTGATTGGCTGGTGATTGGTGAGTAGTTTTTCTTTTTTCTCTTCTATATCAGTGAGTAACTTTTAACATTGTTGTTGCCAATTTAAGTGTATATAAGGGTTAAATCATGGCAGGAGAGCTCGGTCGGGTGTTATGCTCCTCCTGTACCATGTGGGAACTCAGGGACACTTCCGGTGTCCCTGACGATTACGTGTGCGGGAAGTGTATCCGCCTCCAGCTCCTGACAGACCGTGTTGCGGAGTTGGAGCTGAGGGTGGATTCACTCTGGAGCATCCACGATGCTGAGAATGACGTGAGTATCACGTGTATCGAGTTGGTCGTACCACAGGGAAAGGGTCCACAGCCAGATAGGGAATGGAAGACCAACAGGAAGAGCAGTGCAAGGAAGGTAGTGCAGGAGTCCCCTGTGGTCATCCCCCTGCAAAACAGATACACAGCTTTGGGTACTGTTGAGGGGGATGACTCATCAGGGGAGGGCAGCAGCAGCCAAGTTCATGGCACCGTGGCTGGCTCTGTTGCACAGGAGGGCAGAAAAAAGAGTGGGAGAGCAATAGTGATTGGGGATTCAATGGTGAGGGGAATAGATAGGCGTTTCTGCGGCCGCAACCGAGACTCCAGGATGGTATGTTGCCTCCCTGGTGCAAGGGTCAAGGATGTCTCGGAGCGGGTGCAGGACATTCTAAAAAGGGAGGGAGAACAGCCAGTTGTCGTGGTGCACATTGGTACCAACGACATAGGTAAAAAGAGGGATGAGGTCCTACGAAACGAATTTAAGGAGCTAGGAGCTAAATTAAAAAGTAGGACCTCAAAAGTAGTAATCTCGGGATTGCTACCAGTGCCACGTGATAGTCAGAGTAGGAATCGCAGGATAGCGCAGATCAATACGTGGCTTGAGCAGTGGTGCAACAGGGAGGGATTCAAATTCCTGGGGCATTGGAACCGGTTCTGGGGGAGGTGGGACCAGTACAAACCGGACGGTCTGTACCTGGGCAGGACCGGAACCAATGTCCTAGGGGGAGTGTTTGCTAGTGCTGTTGGGGAGGAGTTAAACTGATATGGCAGAGGGATGGGAACCAATGCAGGGAGACAGAGGGAAACAAAAAGGAGGCAAAAGCAAAAGACAGAAAGGAGATGAGGAAAAGTGGAGGGCAGAGAAACCCAAGGCAAAGAACAAAAAGGGCCACTGTACAGCAAAATTCTAAAAGGACAAAGGGTGTTAAAAGAACAAGCCTGAAGGCTTTGTGTCTTAATGCAAGGAGTATCCGCAATAAAGTGAATGAATTAACTGTGCAAATAGATGTTAACAAATATGATGTGATTGGGATTACGGAGACGTGGCTCCAGGATGATCAGGGCTGGGAACTCAACATCCAGGGGTATTCAACATTCAGGAAAGATAGAATAAAAGGAAAAGGAGGTGGGGTAGCATTGCTGGTTAAGGAGCAAATTAAGGCAATAGTTCGGAAGGACATTAGCTTGGATGATGTGGAATCTATATGGGTAGAGCTGCAGAATACCAAAGGACAAAAAACGTTAGTGGGAGTTGTGTACAGACCTCCAAACAGTAGTAGTGATGTTGGGGAGGGCATCAAACATGAAATTAGGGGTGCGTGCAATAAAGGTGCAGCAGTTATAATGGGTGACTTTAATATGCACATAGATTGGGTTAACCAAACTGGAAGCAATACGGTAGAGGAGGATTTCCTGGAGTGCATAAGGGATGATTTTTTAGACCAATATGTCGAGGAACCAACTAGGGGGGAGGCCATCTTAGACTGGGTGTTGTGTAATGAGTGAGGATTAATTAGCAATCTCGTTGTGCGAGGCCCCTTGGGGAAGAGTGACCATAATATGGTGGAATTCTGCATTAGGATGGAGAATGAAACAGTTAATTCAGAGACGATGGTCCAGAACTTAAAGAAGGCTAACTTTGAAGGTATGAGGCGTGAATTGGCTAGGATAGATTGGCGAATGATACTGAAGGGATTGACTGTGGATGGGCAATGGCAGACATTTAGAGACCGCATGGATGAACTACAACAATTGTACATTCCTGTCTGTCGTGAAAATAAAAAAGGGAAGGTGGCTCAACCGTGGCTATCAAGGGAAATCAGGGATAGCATTAAAGCCAAGGAAGTGGCATACAAATTGGCCAGAAATAGCAGAGAACCCGGGGACTGGGAGAAATTTAGAACTCAGCAGAGGAGGACAAAGGGTTTGATTAGGGCAGGGAAAATGGAGTACGAGAAGAAGCTTGCAGGGAACATTAAGACGGATTGCAAAAGTTTCTATAGATATGTAAAGAGAAAAAGGTTAGTAAAGACAAATGTAGGTCCCCTGCAGTCAGAATCAGGGGAAGTCATAACGGGGAACAAAGAAATGGCGGACCAATTGAACAAGTACTTTGGTTCGGTATTCACTGAGGAGGACACAAACAACCTTCCGGATATAAAAGGGGTCGGAGGGTCTAGTAAGGAGGAGGAACTGAGGGAAATCCTTATTAGTCGGGAAATTGTGTTGGGGAAATTGATGGGATTGAAGGCCGATAAATCCCCAAGGCCTGATGGACTGCATCCCAGAGTACTTAAGGAGGTGGCCTTGGAAATAGTGGATGCATTGACAGTCATTTTCCAACATTCCATTGACTCTGGATCAGTTCCTATGGAGTGGAGGGTAGCCAATGTAACCCCACTTTTTAAAAAAGGAGGGAGAGAGAAAACAGGGAATTACAGACCGGTCAGCCTGACATCGGTAGTGGGTAAAATGATGGAATCAATTATTAAGGATGTCATCGCAGTGCATTTGGAAAGAGGTAATATGATAGGTCCAAGTCAGCATGGATTTGTGAAAGGGAAATCATGCTTGACAAATCTTCTGGAATTTTTTGAGGATGTTTCCAGTAGAGTGGACAAGGGAGAACCAGTTGATGTGGTATATTTGGACTTTCAGAAGGCTTTCGACAAGGTCCCACACAAGAGATTAATGTGCAAAGTTAAAGCACATGGGATTGGGGGTAGTGTGCTGACATGGATTGAGAACTGGTTGTCAGACAGGAAGCAAAGAGTAGGAGTAAATGGGGACTTTTCAGAATGGCAAGCAGTGACTAGTGGGGTACCGCAAGGTTCTGTGCTGGGGCCCCAGCTGTTTACACTGTACATTAATGATTTAGACGAGGGGATTAAATGTAGTATCTCCAAATTTGCGGATGACACTAAGTTGGGTGGCAGTGTGAGCTGCAAGGAGGATTCTATGAGGCTGCAGAGCGACTTGGATAGGTTAGGTGAGTGGGCAAATGCATGGCAGATGAAGTATAATGTGGATAAATGTGAGGTTATCCACTTTGGTGGTAAAAACAGAGAGACAGACTATTATCTGAATGGTGACAGATTAGGAAAAGGGCAGGTGCAAAGAGACCTGGGTGTCATGGTACATCAGTCATTGAAGGTTGGCATGCAGGTACAGCAGGCGGTTAAGAAAGCAAATGGCATGTTGGCCTTCATAGCGAGGGGATTTGAGTACAAGGGCAGGGAGGTGTTGCTACAATTGTACAGGGCCTTGGTGAGGCCACACCTGGAGTATTGTGTACAGTTTTGGTCTCCTAACCTGAGGAAGGACATTCTTGCTATTGAGGGAGTGCAGCGAAGGTTCACCAGACTGATTCCCGGGATGGCGGGACTGACCTATCAAGAAAGACTGGATCAACTGGGCTTGTATTCACTGGAGTTCAGAAGAATGAGAGGGGACCTCATAGAAACGTTTAAAATTCTGACGGGGTTAGACAGGTTAGATGCAGGAAGAATGTTCCCAATGTTGGGGAAGTCCAGAACCAGGGGACACAGTATGTCTGTGTATGATAGAAACATAGAAACGTAGAAAATAGATGCAGGAGTAGGCCATTCAGCCCTTCTAGCCTGCACCGCCATTCAATGAGTTCATGGCTGAACATGCAACTTCAGTACCCCCTTCCTGCTTTCTCGCCATACCCCTTGATCCCCCGAGTAGTAAGGACTTCATCTAACTCCCTTTTGAATATATTTAGTGAATTGGCCTCAACTACTTTCTGTGGTAGAGAATTCCACAGGTTCACCACTCTCTGGGTGAAGAAGTTTCTCCTCATCTCGGTCCTAAATGGCTTACCCCTTATCCTTAGACTGTGACCCCTGGTTCTGGACTTTCCCAACATCGGGAACATTCTTCCTGCATCCAACCTGTCCAAACCCGTCAGAATTTTTAACGTTCCTATGAGGTCCCCTCTCATTCTTCTGAACTCCAGTGAATACAAGCCCAGTTGATCCAGTCTTTCTTGATAGGTCAGTCCCACCATCCCGGGAATCAGTCCGGTGAATCTTCGCTGCACTCCCTCAATAGCAAGTATGTCCTTCCTCAAGTTAGGAGACCAAAACTGTACACAATACTCCAGGTGTGGCCTCACCAAGGCCCTGTACAACTGTAGCAACACCTCCCTGCCCCTGTACTCAAATCCCCTCGCTATGAAGGCCAACATGCCATTTGCTTTCTTAACCGCCTGCTGTACCTGCATGCCAACCTTCAATGACTGATGTACCATGACACCCAGGTCTCATTGCACCTCCCCTTTTCCTAATCTGTCACCATTCAGATAATAGTCTGTCTCTCTGTTTTTACCACCAAAGTGGATAACCTCACATTTATCCACATTATACTTCATCTGCCATGCATTTGCCCACTCACCTAACCTATCCAAGTCACTCTGCAGCCTCATAGCATCCTCCTCGCAACTCACACTGCCACCCAACTTAGTGTCATCCGCAAATTTGGAGATACTACATTTAATCCCCTTGTCTAAATCATTAATGTACAATGTAAACAGCTGGGGCCCCAGCACAGAACCTTGCGGTACCCCACTAGTCACTGCCTGCCATTCTGAAAAGTCCCCATTTACTCCTACTCTTTGCTTCCTGTATGCCAACCAGTTCTCAATCCACGTCAGCATACTACCCCCAATCCCATGTGCTTTAACTTTGCACATTAATCTCTTGTGTGGGACCTTGTCGAAAGCCTTCTGAAAGTCCAAATATACCACATCAACTGGTTCTCCCTTGTCCACTTTACTGGAAACATCCTCAAAAAATTCCAGAAGATTTGTCAAGCATGATTTCCCTTTCACAAATCCATGCTGACTTGGACCTATCATGTCACCATTTTCCAAATGCACTGCTATGACATCCTTAATAATTGATTCCATCATTTTACCCATTACTGAGGTCAGGCTGACCGGTCTATAATTCCCTGTTTTCTCTCTCCCTCCTTTTTTAAAAAGTGGGGTTACATTGGCTACCCTCCACTCGATAGGAACTGATCCAGAGTCAATGGAATTTACAACCCTCTGAGAAAAGAAATTTCTCCTCATCTCAGTTTTAAATGGGCGGCCCCTTATTCTAAGATCATGCACTCTAGTTCTAGTCTCCCCCATCAGTGGAAACATCCTCTCTGCATCCACCTTGTCAAGCCCCCTCATAATCTTATACGTTTCAATAAGATCACCTCTCATTCTTCTGAATTCCAATGAGTAGAGGCCCAACCTACTTAACTGTTCCTCATAAGTCAACCCCTTCATCTCCGGAATCAACCAAGTGAAGCTTCTCTGAACTGTCTCCAAAGCAACTATATCCTTTCGTAAACATGGAAACCAAAATTGCACGCAGTATTCCAGGTGCGATGATCAATGACACGAGGCTCACATTTTACAACAGCAAAGGTCACACTGGGATTAATGTTCAGTCATGTTCATTACAGGCACAATGCAGAGAAAAGACTTGCATTTATATAGCGCCTTTCATGACCTCAGGATGTCCCAAAACGCTTCACGGCCAATGGAGTATTTTTGAAGTGTAGTTACTATTGTAATGCTGAAAACGCGGCAGCCAATTTGCACACAGAAAGCTCCCACAAAGAGCAACGTAATACTGACCAGATGATCTGTTTGTTTTAGTGTTAAATATTGGCCAGGACACCAGAGATCATGTTCATGCTCTTAGAAATAACGTCATAGATCTTTTATGTCCATCTAAGAGCAGATGGAATATGTCTCATCTGAAAGACGGCACTTCCGACAGTGCAAAATGCAGAGCAGTCCAGCAGCACACTGGCACCTTAACAGTATCTCATCAGCCTGCAGGGTTCCGTTAAATATATTTGCTGAGTAAATTTAAAATGCTCTATGCACACAATGGTGGGGGAGATGCTGTGGGGCCCACGCTAAGTCCAGTAGCTGAAAGTGATTAACTGGATTTTGTGTTTAATGATCCCAGACGTGTTACTGATACCTTTGCTGGATCCCAAGGCTAGGAGAGGCACTCTGGAAGGTATCTAGAGTTAGAATGTAGAAAAGGCCCCAAAATGGAACAGTCGGTAACAGGAGTTAGTCTCTCATCTTGGAGAAATGAAGAACACACACAGTGGGTGTTTACACCAAAAGTGGTTTTGTTGACATATGGGCAGAAAGTTAAACCAGCCCAGTTATAGGGGTTATTAACATCATCAGAAACAAACAGAGTGTCATGTATCTTACATTATTATATATAACTGTATCCTAACATGCTATATATGACTGTAATAAGATATGACTTGTAACCACCAGCATACCTTACCACCAGGGGTGCACTTGCAAGAGACAGGTATATAAGGACAGGTCTCAGGCAAGTGCAGCATTCCAGAGCTGTGAAATAAAGATGCAGGTCCAGAGTGACCTTGACTTCACTACATGCCTCGTGTGAATCTGTACGGAGGGGACAGGACTTTACAGTGGCGACGAGTTACGGGATTACAGAATCCACAGAATGGCGAAGAACGGATCAGATGAAAAGTACAATGCGGGAGACAATTGGGAGGACTTTATAGAAAGGCTCCAGCAAAGCTTTGTAACCAAAGACTGGTTAGGCGACGATAAGGCAGACAAGAGAAGAGCCCATCTCTTGGCCAGCTGTGGCTCGAAAACATACGCTTTAATGAAGGATCTGTTGGCACCCGAGAAACCAGCAAGCAAGTAGTTTGAAAAATTGAGCACACTGGTAAGAGACCACCTGAAGCCAGCGAGCAGCCTACACATGGCCAGACACAGGTTCTACAACTATAGATGCTGTGTGGGCCAGAGCATACCCGACTTCGTGGTGGAACTTCGGAGGTTGGCTAGTTTATGTGAGTTCTCCAATGAACTGAGTAGAGAAATGCTGAGAGACTTTTTCATTGAAGAAATAGGCCATGCAGGCATATTCCGAAAGCTCATAGAGACCAAGAACCTGACCTTAGAGGCAGCAGCACTGGTTGCACAGACATTCTTGGTAGGGGAAGAAACAACGAGGTTGATTCACAATGCAGGTACGACAACTAACGAAATATCGCAAGAAGTTCACAGCACTAAACAAGCTGCTACCCCCACACACAGACAAAACCGGGAGAACAGGCTCTCGACAGCAGACAGAAGCCATCAAGGGCCACAGGATGGCCGTTCACACCTCATCAACCCACAATGCGAGCAATCAACTACAAAGTGAGATAAGCTCAAGAGAGATCAGCCAGACGCAGCTCATTCTTTGGGAACACTTTAAACAATAGAACAGGTCTGCGCTAGAGGTGTGGGGGTGGGCATTCGTCAAGGGGATGTCGATTTCAGCAGGCTGCTATCAGAAATTGTGAATATACAGGGCATTTGGCCCGCATGTGCAAAAAGACGACAGCACAGCTGGTATACGAATCGGATGGGTCGGAAAGCGGACCAGAAGATGGTGGGGACAGTACCCGGGACACCAATGTACAGCGGGTCAACACGATCAATGGCCGCTGCTCCTACAACAGGAAGCCTCCTATAATGATGAGGGTCCTACTCAACGGGATATCTGTCAACATGGAGCTGGATACGGGAGCGAGTCAATCTCTCATGGGCGCTCAACAATTTGAACAACTGTGGCCGCATAAAAGAGACAGACCAAAACTCACAAGGGTCAACACCAAACTAAGGACCTATAGCAAAGAAATCGTACCAGTCCTCGGCAGCGCCATGCTCTCTGTCACACACAAAGGGACAGTGAACCGACTTTCCCTGTGGATTGTCCCCGGAGACCCCCGAGCACTGCTGGGCAGAAGCTGGCTGGCAAAACTAAACTAGAAATGGGATGATGTCCATGCCATGTCATTAGAGGAACGGACCTCCTGCTCAACAGTTATAAAGCGATTTGAACATCTCTTTCAGCCAGGTGTGGGCACTTTCAAAGGGGCCAAAGTCAAAATCTACATCACACAGGATGCTAGACCGGTCCATCACAAGGCCAGAGCTGTACCCTATGTGATGAGGGAAAAGATTGAACATGAACTAGACAGGCTTCTGCGGGAAGGCATTATATCACCCGTGGAATTTAGCGACTGGGCAAGTCCCATCGTCCCAGCCATGAAGCCTGATGGATCCGTACGGACGAATCTGTGGGGACTACAAATCTACCATAAACAGAGTCTCGCTACAGGACCAGTACCCGCTGCCCAGAGCGGAGGACTTATTTGCCATATTGGCTGGAGGTAAACTTTTCTCAAAATTAGATCTCACATCTGCGTATATGACGCAAGAATTGACCGAGGAATCCAAGCTACTCACCATCATCAACACACATCGAGGCCATTTCATGTACAATCGATGCCCATTTGGCATCAGGTCAGCAGCTGCCATATTCCAGCGCAAGATGGAGAGTCTGCTCAAGTCCATCCCGGGGACGGTTGTATTTCAAGACGACATACTTATCACGGGCAGGGACACCGACTCCCATCTCCATAATTTGGAGGAAGCACTAAAGCGGTTGGATCAGGTAGGCCTACGAGTCAAGAAATCCAAGTGCCTGTTTTTCACACCCAAGGTTGAATTTTTGGGCAGAAGGATTGCCGCTGATGGAATCCGCCCAACAGAGTCCAAAACAGAAGCAATTCGCCTGGCACCCAGGCCCCGGAATGTTTCAGAACTGCGCGCCTTTCTCGGGCTACTCAATTACATTGGGAACTTTATGCAGAACTTAAGCACGCTGCTGGAGCATCTCCACGTGCTACTCAGGAAGGGTGCGATTGGTTTTGGGGGGATGCCCAGAAACGCGCCTTCAATAAGGCACGCAACCTTCTGTGTTCCAACAGTGTTTTGACTTTTTGACCTAGTTCTCACATGCGATGCGTCAGCGTATGGGATCGGGTGCGTTTTGCAACATGTCAATAGTGCGGGGAAAATTACAACCCATAGCTTATGCCTCCAGGTCACTTTCACGGGCGGAGCGCGGGTACGGAATGGTAGAGAAGGAGGCGCTCGCGTGCATATATGGTGTCAAAAAGATGCACCAATACCTTTTCGGGGCCAAGTTCGCGTTAGAAACCGACCACAAGCCCCTCACGTCCCTACTATCCGAGAGCAAGGCAATAAACGCCAACGCCTCGGCGCGAATTCAAAGGTGGGCACTCATGCTGACGTCCTACAACTACACAATAAGGCACAGACAACTGTGCCGACGCGCTCAGCAGGCTACCCCTGGCGGCCACGGAAGGGTCTGACAAACAGGACTGTGAGATAGTCATGGCAATCAATGCCTTTGAGTCCACAGGTTCGCCCATGACGGCTCGCCAAATCAGAGCTTGGACAGCCAGCGACCCCACGTTATCCTTAGTAAAAAGATTAGATGCAGGAAGAATGTTCCCAATGTTGGGGAAGTCCAGAACCAGAGGTCACAGTCTAAGGATAAGGGGTAAGCCATTTAGGACCGAGATGCGGAGGAACTTCTTCACCCAGAGAGTGGTGAACCTGTGGAATTCTCTACCACAGAAAGTTGTTGAGGCCAATTCACTAAATATATTCAAAAAGGAGTTAGATGAGGTCCTTACTACTAGGGGGATCAAGGGGTATGGCGAGAAAGCAGGAATGGGGTACTGAAGTTGAATGTTCAGCCATGAACTCATTGAATGGCGGTGCAGGCTAGAAGCGCCGAATGGCCTACTCCTGCACCTATTTTCTATGTTTCCTAACCGGTGACTGGGCAGAGGCTCGCGATGCCTGCCCCGAGGAATTAAAACCTTTTCACAGGCGCATGCATGAGCTATCACTACAAGCAGACTGCCTGATGTGGGGCAGCCGAGTAGTCATGCCTCTGCGAGGCAGAGAGGCATTTGTCCGGGAGCTCCACCACGAGCACCCGGGGATCGTTCTCATGAAGGCCATAGCCAGATCCCACATCTGGTGGCCTGGTATTGACACGGACTTGGAGCTCTGCATCCGAAGGTGCACCATTTGTGCCCAACTCAGCAATGCCCCCAGGGAGGCTCCACTGAGCCCCTGGCCCTGGCCTACCAAACCGTGGTCGCGGGTGCACATAGACTATGCGGGCCCATTCATGGGCAAAATGTTCCTCATAGTTGTAGATGCATTTTCAAAGTGGATCGAATGCACCATTTTAAACTCGAGCACAACCTCCACCACTGTGGAGAGTCTCACAACCATGTTTGCAACGCACGGAATCCCTGACATATTTGTCAGTGACAATGGTCCGTGCTTCACCAGCGCAGAATTCCAAGACTTTATAATTGACCACGGCATAAATCACATCAAGACGGCTCCATTCAAGCCGGCCTCCAACGGCCAGGTGGAGAGAGCAGTGCAAATCATTAAACAAGGCATGCTTAAAATCCAAGGTCCCACGCTGCATAGTCGCCTGTTGCGACTGCTGCTGGCATACAGATCTCGTCCGTACTCACTGACTGGGATCCCCCCCGCGCAACTGTTGATGAAAAGGACTTTAAAAACAAGGCTCTCATTAATCCTCCCAGACATGCACGAAATCGTTGAGGCAAAGCGCCGTAAGCTGACTGAGTACCATGACAGAAATTCGAAGGGGAGATGGAATGAGATACGGGACAAAGTGTTTGTACTAAACTATGGCAGGAGTCCCAAATGGCTTGCAGGGACAGTAATGGGCAAGGAAGGAAACAGGCTACTGGTAGTACAAATGGACAATGGCAAAACCTGCCGGAGGCATGTAGACCGAGTCAAAAGCAGATTTATCAACCGCACTGCGGAACCAGAGGCAGACTACAATGTGGAACTCGCACCACACCTGGTGGACAGATAGAGGGAACAACCTGAGGAAAGGGCAATCCCAACAGACAGCCCAGGCGAGTCAACAACAATCACACCAATTGAAACAGACAGCCCAGGCGAGATACCAGCAACCACACCCAAAGAA
Source organism: Pristiophorus japonicus (assembly GCF_044704955.1). Lineage (NCBI taxonomy): Eukaryota > Metazoa > Chordata > Chondrichthyes > Pristiophoridae > Pristiophorus > Pristiophorus japonicus. The sequence goes on along the minus strand of NC_091977.1, from coordinate 251,696,280 downwards.
AAACAGACAACAAGGCAAACAACTGAACCACAACTCAGACTCTCCACGCAAGAGCATAGACCACCTGAGAGACTGAACCTATAAAGACAATAAGAACTTGGGAGAGGGTGATGTCATGTATCTTACATTATTATATATAACTGTATCCTAACATGCTATACATGACTGTAATAAGATATGACCTGTAACCACCAGCATACTTTACCACCAGGGGTGCACTTGCAAGAGACAGGTATATAAGGACAGGTCTCAGGCAAGTGCAGCATTCCAGAGCTGTGAAATAAAGGTGCAGGTCCAGATTGACCTTGACTTCACTACATGCCTCGTGTGAATCTGTACTGAGGGGACAGGACTTTACACAGAGGATGTGATTAGCAGCAGAACCCAACCCCCGCAGTCACTTGTGAATTCGCTGGTGTCTCACCAGGTGAGGTGATTGATTAAATTCCTTGCCACACACGGAGCAGATGAACGGCCTCTCCCCAGTGTGAGCACACTGGTGTGTCCGAAGGTTGGATGCATGAATGAATCCCTTCCCACACACAGTAAATGGCCTCTCCCCAGTGTAAACATGCTGGTGTTGAATGAGGTGAGATGACTGCCTGAAGCTCTTCTCGCAGTGAGAGCAACTGAACAGTCTCTCGTCAGTGTGAACGAACTGATGTTTAATTAAATCTGCAGATTTTAAAGCAGTTCCCACAGTCAGAGTTTTTAAAAGGTCTCTCGTCAGTGTGAACTCGCTGGTGTAACTGGAGTCTGGATGACTGAGTGAATCTCTTCTCACACACGGAGCAAGTGAACGGCCTCTTCCCAGTGTGACTGTGTCGATGAGTTTCCAGCTCAGACTGTTAATTGAATCCCTTCCCACAGTCTCCATATTTCCACGGTTTCTCCGTGGTGTGGGTGTCCTTGTGTATCTCCAGGTTGGACGATCAGTTGAAGCCTCGTCCACACACACAACATATATACGGTATCTCCCCACTGTGAATGGTGCAATGTTTTTCAGGCTGTGTAACTCTTTCCACAGTCAGTGCACTGGAACACTCTCACTCGGGTGTGTGTCTCGGTGCTTTTCCAGTCGCACTGATGTTTGAAATCTTTTCCCACAGAAAGAACAGACAAACATTTCTCCTTCCACATTCAAAGGCCAATGATATTCAGGTCTTGATGAATGGAGTGACTGTGTCAGATCTTGATGTGATGGTGGCTGTGAGTTTGCGGCCTGTAAATGCTGCCCCTCTCACAGCCTGTAACAGCAGTTTACAAAAGCCATCACTGAGAGTCCAGGATAGAAATTCACAACATTCTCTCCTCCTGGTTCCTGCCCAAGGGGGCCGCACATACGCCCTGCTGCCCCCTGAGCCGATCAAGATGGCGGCCGTTCCCCCGGACCTGTCACCGGGAGAAAGCCCTGCAGCTGCCGCCCCGCTCGGGGCAAACGCCGGACCCACAGGTTCTTGTTCAGGGCCTGAGCCCTACACTGGGTGTGTGTGAAGCGGATAATGTGGAGTTTTCTCTCGGGCCTGGGCCGCACACGGTGTGTGTGAAGCCCGTGCCTCCCCCCCCGGGGTTTATTAACCTGCTCCCTCCGCCCATCTCTCACCCGCTGCCTCACTGCCCGCGCATGCTCAGACACTGAGGGAGATCCGAGCTCAGCCCTGTCCACTGGGGGCGGGCAGCAAGCCCCGCCTCTCGCACTCTTATTGGTTCGAGGACCAACCACCCACTCGGTCCTCCAGCCCCGTCCCAATCATCCTATTGGTCGGGAGCTGCCGTCTATCACCCGGGCAGTGTGAGCTGAGCATGCGCGGAGGAGAGCGAGGGGAATCTTTCACCGATTCACTCGAGTTTGACTCGGGACCATGGACAGGACTCCGGCGCTCCCAGAATGGCCTGCGGGTCCGCGGCGCATGCATACTCTCAGCGGGGGAATCAGAGCGTTTTCTGGGGCATGAAGAATTGTGGGTCCTGCGGCCGCCATCAGTCAGTGACTGTCGCAAAGTGTTTTATCGTGCGCTGACGGAAGGTCATCTCCCTTTCTCTCTCCACAGATGCTGCCTGACCTGCTGAGTGTTTCCAGTATTTTCTCGCTTTATTGAAGATTTAAGGCCCTGACTCCTGTGTTGAGCTGGAGTGGAGATGGAGAAGAAGCTACTGCGTTTTACGCCAAGTACATTTGAGCCCAGTAGGACCAACAATTTCCCATGTGGGGCTGTCAAGGGAAATAGATCAGGTTGCTCAGCAGTACAATGTAAAAGAGTATTGTTTTGGAACAAGTATTTCTGTCGAGGATTTCCATCCATTTTGCATATGCTGACTTTTGAATTCATTCATGGGCTGTGGTCATCGCTGGCAAGGCCAGCATATATTGTCAACCCTCAGTTGCCCATTCAGATGGTGATGGTGGGCCGCCTTCTTAAACTGCTGCAGTCCGAGTGGTGAAGATACTCCCACAATGCTGTTAGATAAAGAGTTCCAGGATTTTGACCCAGCGATGATGAAGTTACGGTGATATAGGTCCAAGTCAGGATGGTGTGAGACGAGGAGAGGAACTTGGAGGGGATGGTGTTCCCATGCACCTTGTCCTTCAAGGTGGTGGAAGTCATGGGTTTTGGAGGTTCTGCCAAAGTTATGGTCGAGTTGCAGGTGTATAAAGTCCCTCTCCTTCACCATTCCCCCTCCCATAGAATCAGAATCTTGTGTAGGCCCAGACCGGGTGGTGGGTTCCCTTCCCTGAAGGACATGAGTGAACCACTTCAGTTTTTACAACAATCCAGCAGCTTTCATAGTCACTTTTTTCTAGTACCAGCCCCACAAATGGCCAGATTCATTAAGCTCAATTTCACTATCTGCCTTTGTATTTCGTGGGTTATCTCTCATACTCCCTTTTTGCTGTTTGAATTCATTTTACAGGGTATGAGAAGGGGAGGATTTGTAGACAGGAAGATCCAACCAAACATCACATCAAGATTGGACAGAATCAATCAATTCATCAGGACCTGAATATCAGCGGCCTTTGAATGTGGAAGGAGAGCGCACCATTCACAGCGGGGAGAAACCGTACATGTGTTCTGTGTGTAGACGAGCTTTCAGCTAATCGTCCAACCTGGAGATACACAAATGCAGTCACACCGGAAAGCAACCTTGGAAATGTGGGGACTGTGGGAAGGGATTCAATTACCCATCCCAGCTGGAAACTCATCGACGCAGTCACACCGGGGAGAGGCCACTTATTTGCTTTCTGTGTGGGAAGGGATTCATTCTCTTGTCCATCCTCCTGAAACATCACCGAGTTCACACTGACGAGAGACCGTACAGTTGCTCTCATTGCAGGAAAAGGTTCACGCAGTCATCCAACGACATTGCACATCAGCGAGGTCACACTGGGGAGAGGCCGTTCACCTGCTGCGTTTGTGAAAAGGGATTTACTCGGTCATCTCACTTGCGGAGCGTGCGGCAAACCAGACTCCCACCCACCCTTTCCTTCAATGACTGTCTAATTCCCATATTAGACTGTTCAGTCACCTAAGAACTCACTTTTAGAGTGAGTTCCTCGATTTCGAGGGACTGCCAATGATGATCACTTGCTGACACACCAGCGAGTTCACACTGGGGAAGAGGCCATTCACTTGCTCCGTGTGTGGGAATGGATTCACTCGGTCAGCCCACTTACTGACACACCAGCGAGTTCACATGTGACTGCAGGAGTTGGATTCTGCTGTTATTGCTGCTGATAATCACATCCAGGACTAAACCATATTCACTCTGACAGTTGGGGTTTGTTTCTGCTGATGCTAATAACCCCTATAACTGGGCTGGAGTTTAAAATTCTGCATATATGTCAAATAAATCAGCTTTGTTTCAAACACAGTGTGTTGAGTCCTTGACATCGCCAAGAAAGGAGGAGACTAATTGATATCCTGTTACCACCTGTTCCATTTTTAGACCTCTTGTCCTTTCTAACTCCAGATTATTTCAGGTTCCATACCTTCAGTTACTCTCATGAACAAGTTCCAGCTTCCCACACCTTCCAGAGTGCCTCTTCTAGCCTTGGTATCCAGCGAAGATATCGGTAACACGTTCGGGATCGCTAAACACAAAATCCAGTCTGTTAATCATTTTCAGCGACTGGACTTAGTAGCATCACCCTCACCTTCAATGTGTGGATAGAGCATCATGCCTGCAAACATGGTTTTCAATTTGACCTTTCCCAGCCTTTTGCGATGAGGATATGCTGGAGCCCAGTGGGCTTTCACTGCTCTGGAGTATTTCCGGGCGTGTCCTCACTGCCCCTGGAATTTCCACACATTGCCCCCTGGGTGTGAGGCAAGCACTACATGCCTTTAAACACTGGAGTGAAGCCAAGTCCTGCAGGCACACAATCACCAGGAGAAGTTTCTAACTGTCCACACTGACCTTTTGGGGAGATTGACTCTGTTTCCATTTCTGGGGATAGGCTATCGACAAACATACACTGACTCCCACTCTGCTTCCTGTAAGGGCTCTCTCTATTCTCCAAGTTTCTCTGTCCCTGCCGCATCTGTTCTGATAATGCCACGTTCCATACTAGTGCTTCCGATATGTCTTTTTCCTCAACCGAGGATTCCTCTCTATCATGGTTGACATGGCCCTCAACCATGTCCATTCCATTTCTTGTACTTCTCATCTCACTCCTTCCCCTCCCTCTCAGAACCATGATGGTGTTATGTATGGAGAAAGAGTCAGACTGAACACTGTGAGCTCAAAGTAAAGTATGACCTCAGTCTTTTATTGCAGGTCTCCAGAGTGCCTCTCCAACCTGTGAGGCCTCCTTAAATACCTGTGTTCCCAAGGGATTATAGGATCTCTTGGGATTCCAGGGGATGAACCCTCTGGTGGCTGTACAGATTAAATACAAGTTTACATATATAACAGATGGGGTTCCCCGTGTCCTCACCTATCACCCCACCAGCCTCCACGTTCAATGGATGATCCTCTGCCATTTCCGCCACCTCCAGCATGATCCCCACCACCAATCACATCTTCCCCTCCCCTCCCCTCCGCTTTCAGTATTCTAAAGGGACCGCTCCTTCCGTGTTACCCTGATCCACTCCTCAATCACCCCCAGCACCCCTCCCCTTCTCACGGCACCAAACGCAGATTGGGAGATAGCTTTGCGTAATACCTCTGTTCAGTCCGCAAGTGTGACCCCGAGCTTCCAGTGGCCTGTCACTTTAATTCTCTGCCACACTCCAACTCTGACCTCTCAGTCCTCGGCCTCTTACACTGTTCCAACGAAGCTCAACGTAAGCTCGAGGAACAGCGCCCCACCTTTTGATTCGGCACTTTACAGCCTTCTGGATTCCACATTGAGTTCAACAATGTCAGACCATAACCTCTGCCCCTATTTTTTCCAAGAGGGCAGCTGTTGATAATTCAAGCCATTCCCATTTGCAGCATTTAACCACTCCAGCCTTCCACCTGATCACAGACCGTCCCATTTGTGCTTTCCTTCCCTGCTTCTGCACCTGGTAAAAATCTGTTACATCTCTAACTTTTTAAAGTTCTGACGAATGGTCATCGACCTGAAACGTTAACGCTGTTTCTCTCTCCACAGATGCTGCCTGACCTGCTGAGTATTTCCAGCATTTTCCGTTTTTATAATAGGAGGGAGAGTAAGTAGTGCAGATGGGAGCAACAAAGTACAAAGGGACATTAAGGACATCACGATAAACACTGACCCTGGGATACACCAGTTTACATCCCTCCACTCTGAATAACATCCATTCACCACTATTCTCTGATGTTTACCCAGAATTCTTAAAAGCACTGAGACCCAAAGCGAAGAGATGGTTGACCTCCTTCTGAGGTACTGGCAACAGGTAAAATTCCACCTATTTGCAGGGAGACGAAGATAATTGCCCTCCTGAAGCAGGGGAAGAATGCTTGTGAAGCCTCCAGCTACTGCCCGATCTCCTTACTTTGTACTTGATATAAAATGCTGGAGAGGCTACTACTCTACAGACTCCCCATCAGAGCCAACCACCCCTAAGGAGCAAGCGGACTTCCGGAGCGGCTATAACTGCTGCGACCAAGTGGTAGCTTTAACAACACATCGAAGCAGGCTTCCAGTGCCTGCTCAAGAACATAGCACTCGTGGGCCTGTCGGCGACGTATGACACCATGTGGAAGCATGGACTCCTTTTCAAGCTCTCCACCATTTACCCTGCAGAACAACAATCCATCTCCTCAACTCCATGCTTAGCAACCGACGCTTCTGTATATACTCTGGCAGCCAGAAGAGCAGATATAGGACATTGAACAACGGATTCTCACAGGGTTCTGTCCTGACACGAATGTTAGTCAACATTAACACCAGTAATCTGCCCGAAACAGAGTCCTGCAAGTTCATATACGCTGATGACATTGCTTTGAGCATGCAAAACACAAATCTGTCCATCACTGTCGAGACCCTGACCAGTGAGTTACAGAACATGGCGGTCTACTTCCACTGATGGCGACTTCGGTCAAATCCGCAAAAGAATGTCACCTGAACATTCCACCTCAACACCTATCAAGCAAACCAAGCTTTGAAAGTCTCCTTTTGCGGCGCAAAACTAAACCATGCCAAAAACTCCTCCTCCCTGTCGTATTGACAACATCTCCAGAACCTTGGGAAGAAACTAAAGAGTCAGATCAACTTGATCCAGAAACTCACCAGATCCACATGCCGTGCAGACGCTCAAACTCTCCCTATGGCAGCACTCACCCTGGTGTACTGTACAGCGGAGTACTGCTCTCCGGCATGGCTATCAAGTCCGCAAGTCAAATCTGTTGATGTCCAGGTGAATTATACTATGAGAATTATCACCAGTACGTTTTTATCGACATCAACACCTTGGCTCCCCGTGCTTGCAAACATCACACTACCACATCTACGCTGCGAGACTGCATTCAACCACGACACCAGCAAAGATATGATGATCCAGGCCAACCTGAACAACCTACCATCAACCCGTCTCAAATCTAGAAGGCTATTTTGGACCATTGCCGAAGCCTTTCAGTGCTCTCCCCTCAGCCTTGATGACCGATGGCAAAATGCTTGGAAGAACTGTGACATATGGAATGGATTCCTTATAGAGGACCTCACAGTGCAGCCTGAAGGATCAAACCTTCCTCGCAAACATTGGACAACCATCAACTGCCTCAGAACTGGTCATGGTAGATGCTGCCACCTTCTCCATAGGTAGAAGATTAAAGCATCCCCATCATGCGACTGTGGAGCTCCTAATCAGACCCTGGAGCACATCATTGAGCACTGCCCTCAGAGGAAATTTGCAGGCAGACTACAAGATAACTATGCTGTTACACCGGAAGCTTTGGCCTGGATATCGGACTTAAATACTGACGTTTGATTTGCTTTGCTACTACCATACGAAAGAAGTGTGGTTTCTTTTTACCTGCCCTTTACCCAACTTCCTATCCACACTGCCCCACTCCCTTTAATACCGTGAGCCTTAATTTGATCAACAAGCCTCCTGTCCAGCACTTTATCAAACACCTTTGGATAATCCATCTACACAACATCCACTGCATTTCCTTGCTCACTACAATGTGTTATTTCCCCAAATAATCCCTGCAGTGTGTCCAGAATGAATCCATTTCATGTCTAAATGTTGCAATGTTTGCTCCACCGCAGTGGGTTCCATCTATTTAAAGTCACAACAGAAAGGTCCAGTTTCCTCCTGGAGTTTGAGAGAAATCAGCTTTAACAATGGTGCAGAGTTCCAGCCAATGAGGGAGATCCGGGCTCAGCCCCGCCCACTCGATGCCGCAAGCCCGCCCTCACACAATCCAATTCTTTGGAGGACCAACCGCCCACTCAGTCCTCCAGCCATGCCCTGCTCTTCCTATTGGGCCGGAGCTGCAGTCTATCACCCGGGCAATGTGAGCTGAGCAGGCGCGGGCGGTGGAGCAACTGTGGGTGAGGCAGCGGGTGAGAGATGGGCGGAGGGAACGGGTTAATAAACCCTGGGGGGGAGGCGCGGGCTTCACACACACCCCGAGTGCGGGCCCAGGCCCGAGAGAAAACTCCACATTATCCGCTTTACAAACACCCGGTGTGGGTCTCAGGCCTCGAACAAGAACCTGCGGGTCCGACGTTTGCCCCGAGCGGGGCGGCAGCTGCAGGGCTTTCTCCCGGTGACAGGCCCGGGGGAACGGCCACCATCTTGATCGGCTCAGGGGGCAGCAGGGCGCATGTGCGGCCCCCTTGGGCAGGAACCAGGAGGAGAGAATGTTGTGAATTTCTATCCTGGACTCTCAGTGATGGCTTTTGTAAACTGCTGTTAAGGCTGTGAGAGGGGCAGCATTTACAGGCCGCAAACTCACAGCCACCATCACATCAAGATCTGACACAGTCACTCCATTCATCAGGACCTGAATATCATCGGCCTTTGAATGTGGAAGGAGAAATGTTTGTCTGTTCTGTCTGTGGGAAAAGATTTCAAACATCAGTGCGACTGGAAAAGCACCGAAACACACACACCTGAGTGAGAATGTTCCAGTGCACTGACTGTGGAAAGAGCTTTAACCAGTTATACAGCCTGAAAAACATTGCACCATTCACAGCGGGGAGAAACTGTACACGTATTCGGTGTGTGGACGAGGCTTCAACTGATCGTCCAACCTGGATATACACAAGGACACCCGCACCACGGAGAAAATGTGTGGACTGTGGGAAGGGATTCAATTACCCGTATGAGCTGAAAAATCAACACAGTCACATCGGAGAGAGACCATTCATCTGCTCCGTGTGTGGGAAGGGATTCACTCAATCATCCAACCTGTTGAAACACCAGTGAGTTCACACTGGAGAGAGGCCATTTTCCTGCTACGTGTATGGGAAAGGATTGAATCGATCAACCACCCTGCTGACACACCAATGTCCGAGGGGGAGTGTTTGCTAGTACTGTTGGGGAGGGGTTCAACTAATATGGCAGAGGGATGGGAACCAATGCAGGGAGTCAGAGGAAAGTAGAATGGGGGCAGAAGCAAAAGATAGAAAGAAGAAAAGTAAAAGTGGAGGGCAGAGAAACCCATGGCAAAAAGCAAAAAGGGCCACATTACAGCAAAATTCTAAAGGGGCAAAGAGTATTACAAAGACAAGTCTGAGGGCTCTGTGCCTCAATGCGAGGAGTATTTGCAATAAAGTGGATGAATTAACTGCGCAGACAGCAGTTAACGGATATAGAAACATAGAAAATAGGTGGAGTAGGCCATTCGGCCCTTCGAGCCTGCAACGCCATTCAATGAGTTCATGGCTGAACATGCAACTTCAGTAATTGGCATCACGGAGACATGGCTCCAAGGCTGGGAACTCAACATCCAGGGGTATTCAACATTTAGGAAGGACAGAAAGGAAAAGGAGGTGGGGTGGCGTTGCTGGTTAAAGAGAAAATTAATGCAATAGTAAGGAAGGACATTAGCTTGATGTGGAATCGGTAAGGGTGGAGCTACGGAATATCAAAGGGCAGAAAACGCTAGTGGGAGTTGTGTACAGACCACCAAACAGTAGAAGTAAGGTTGGGGACAGCATCAAACAAGAAATTAGGGATGTGTGCAATAAAGGTACAGCAGTTATCATGGCCGACTTTTATCTACATATTGACTGGGCTAACCAAACTGGTAGCAATGCGATAAGGAGGATTTCCTGGAGTGTATTAGGGATGGTTTTCTAGACCAATCTGTCGAGGAGCCAACGAGAGAGCTGGCCATCTTAGACTGGGTGATGTGTAATGAGAAAAGACTAATTAGCAACCTTGTTGTGCGAGGCCCTTTGGGGAAGAGTGACCATAATATGGTAGAATTCTTTATTAAGGTGGAGAGTGACAGAGTTAATTCAGAGACTAGGGTCCTGAACTTAAGGAAAGGTAACTTCGATAGTATGAGACGTGAATTTGCTAGAATAGACTGGTGAGTGATACTTAAAGCGTTGACAGTGGATAGGCAATGGCAAATATTTAAAGATCACATGGATGAACTTCAACAATTGTACATCACTGTCTGGAGTAAAAATAAAACTGGGAAGGTGGTTCAACTGTGGCTAACAAGGGAAATTAAGGATAGTGTTAAATCTCAGAGGCATATAAATTGGCCAGAAAAAGCAGCAAACCTGAGAACTGGGAGAATTTTATAATATAGCAGAGGAGGACAAAGGGTTTAATTAGGAGGGGGAAAATAGAGTATGAAATGAAGCTTGCTCGGAACATAAAAACTGACTGCAAAAGCTTCTATAGATATGTGAAGAGAAAAAGATTAGTGAAGACAAACGTAGGTCCCTTGCAATCAGATTCAGGTGAATTTATAATGGGGAACAAAGAAATGGCGGACTAGTTAAACAAATACTTTGGTTCTGTCTTCACGAAAGAAGACACAAATCACCTTCCAGAAATACTAAAGGGACCAAGGGTCTAGTGAGAAGGAGGAACTGAAGAAAATCCTTATTAGATGGAAAATTGTGTTCGGGAAATTGATGGGATTGAAGGCCGATAAATCCCCGGGGCCTGATAGTCTGCATCTCACAGTACTTGAGGAAGTAGCCCTAGAAATAGTGGATGCATTGGTGATCATTTTCCAACAGTCTATAGACTCTGGATCGGTTCCTATGGACTGGAGGGTAGCTAATGTAACACCACTTTTTAAGAAAGGAGGGAGAGAGAAGGCGGGTAATTATAGACCGGTTCGCCTGACATCAGTAGTGGGGAAAATGTTGGAATCAATTATTAAAGATGAAATAGCAGCGCATTTGGAAAGCAGTGATGGGATCGGTCCAAGTCAGCATGGATTTATGAAAGGGAAATCCTGCTTGACAAATCTTCTCGAATTTTTTTGAGGATGTAACTAGTAGAGTGGGCAAGGGAGAACCAGTGGATGTGGTGTATTTGGACTTTCAAAAGGCTTTTGACAAGGTCCCACACAAGAGATTGGTGTGCAAAATTAAAGCACATGGTATTGGGGGTAATGTACTGACGTGGATAGAGAACTGGTTGGCAGACAGGAAGCAGAGAGTCGGGATAAACAGGTCCTTTTCAGAATGGCAGGCAGTGACTAGTGGGGTGCCGCAGGGCTCAGTGCTGGGACCTCAGCTATTTACAATATACATTAATGATTTGGATGAGGGAATTGAATGTAATATCTCCAAGTTTGCAGATGACACTAAGCTGGTGGCGGTGTGAGCTGTGAGGAGGATGCTAAAAGTCTGCGGGGTGACTTGGACAGGTTAAGTGAGTTGGCAAACGAGTGGCAGATGCAGTATAATGTGGATAAATGTGAGGTTATCCACTTTGGTGGCAAAAACACGAGGGCAGAATATTATCGGAATGGCGGCAGATTGGGAAAAGGGGAGGTGCAACGAGATCTGGGTGTCATGGTACATCAGATATTGAAAGTTGGCATGCAGGTACAGCAGGCGGTCAAGCTGGCAAATGGTATGTTGGCCTTCATAGCTAGGGGATTTGAGTATAGGAGCAGGGAGGTCTTACTGCAGTTGTACAGGGCCTTAGTGAGGCCTCATCTGGAATATTTTGTTCAGTTTTGGTCTCCTAATCTGAGGAAGGACGTTCTTGCTATTGAGGGAGTGCAGTGAAGGTTCACCAGACTGATTCCCGGGATGGCAGGACTGACATATGAGGAGAGGTTGGATCGACTGGGCCTGTATTCACTGGAGTTTAGAAGGATGAGAGGGGATCTCATAGAAACATATAAAATTCTGATGGGACTGGACAGGTTAGATGCAGGAAGAATGTTCCCAATGTTGGGGAAGTCCAGAACCAGGGGACATAGTCTAAGGATAAGGGGTAAGCCATTTAGGATTGAGATGAGGAGAAACTTCTTCATTCAGAGAGTTTTAACCTGTGCAATTCCCTACCGCAGAGAGTTGTTGATGCCAGTTCATTGGATATATTCAAGAGGGAGTTAGATATGGCCCTTACGGCTAAAGGGATCAAGGGGTATGGAGAGAAAGCAGGAAAGGGGTACTGAGGTGATGATCAGCCATGATCTTATTGAATGGTGGTGTAGGCTCGAAGGGCCGAATGGCCTACTCCTGCACCTATTTTCTATGTTTCTATGTTCACAAGTGACTGCAAGGGTTGAATTCTGCTCTTAATCAGATCCAGGACTGAACCATGTTCATTCTGACAGTTGTGGTTTGTTTCTGGTGATGTTACTAATATGTATAACTGGGCTGATGTTTAATATTCTGGATGCAGCTGATTGTGTTCTTGGGGCTCCAGTGTTTGTTTAAGAACCGCTGACTAATCTTTCCCCTGAATTTCTGATGAGAGACCCTGAAATTTTACAATAAAATTATGAACTTATACTTCAATCCTAAAATAAACTTTGGTACAAAATCTATAATTCAGTGGCTGAAAGGTTCCACGGATTAACATCTGCAATGAGAAAGTGCTGATTAATCCTCCGTGACAATTCTTACTGACTTGCACATTACACACAGTGACCCCTCCATTATCCACCAGAAAGGAGAATGGAATTGATGGAGAATCAGTGTCCCCAAATGTTGCCCCTCCCATCTGGCACGGGAATGGAAACAAGTCCAGTCAAAGTAACTGGGTGAGTTAAATGTATTTACTCAGATGGGTGGAAGGTGGGAAGTGGTGTTCCACAGGGACCGGTGCTGGGACCACTGTTGTGCACCATTTACATGAACAATTTGGATTTGGGAATCAGAAGTACAATTTCAAAATTTGCAGATGACACAAAATTGGGAGGTGTAGTTAACACTGAGGAAGACTGTGATAGCATCCTTGTCCAATTATTCAGCTGTGTTAAGTAAATAGCGTCATCTTTTAATTTGCTTTGACTGATTACATCACTATATAGTTATATGAAAAACAAAAATCATTAACAGCTCCCAATTTCAGAATTGTCAGATTCAAACTCAACTTTTTCCAAGTACAATCTAACACTTCAAAAATTGTAATGGATGTAGGCGAGATATTGGGACTGTTGTCTAACACAATCCAAACACAGTGACACACAGACAGATGGGCAAGTGCAGCTTCACAGCGAATCCTTTCAAGCCTCACTAAAAATTGGCAGATTGGCATTTCATTGTTAATTAATGGGAGTTGTGATCTTTGTAAATTAAGAAAGGAAATACATGGAAATGTGTCAAAGAGTTCATTAACAGAGTGGGGCATCATCTCCCTTTAATTTCTATTTCTAACACCAGGCAACAGAAAAAGGTAATTACAACACGACATAAACAAACTCTTCAAAGTGTGAGGCATCACACTTCAGAACAGGGCTCAATTTTCCCCAGTGATGTTTGCCGTTGTTTTGGAGCAGGCTGCTTTTTCTGGCCGAACTTAAAAATCCAGTTTCCCCAACTCAATTAGTTACTTTTTTTCATTTAAAGGGGGCGTAACCAGCCACCTACACCAATTCTGGCCAGCTGATAGTTATTCTATTTCTGCTTCGGCCAGTGTATATGGTCTCTCTCTCGAGAAAACCCTTGCAGAGAGTTAAAAAAAATCAGCGAAGGTAAGTAAATCGGAGGCCATTCGGCCTGGGCTAGGGGCGGGAAGCGGAGTGGACCTGGACCAGGAAGGCACCTCACTCGGGGATCGGAGAGGGTTGGCGGGGGAGGGAGCGCACTGACCGGCATTCACTCAGGGCCACAGCAGACCGGGAAGGCATGCACTCGGGGGCCACAGTGGACCAGAGAGGGTCGCAGACACAACTTGCTCTTTAAAAATGGCCGATTGCAAACTCGGAGCTCTACTGCTCATGCGTGGCCATTTCAGCAACGTCAAGAACATAAGTTTTTTTTCCTGCGCATGCGCAGAAGGCCCGGCTGCGTTTTTTGTCGCAGACCGCAGGCTCCACCCCGAGGCGACTATCCATGCTGCGCGGCTCTGGATTACAGTAGAAACATCAGGGAAAGTTTGGACATGTTTTTCTGGCGCATTAAAAACCCAGTGTAACTCTGGCAATACACCAGAAAACGGGCTTGGGGAAAATTGAGCCCAACATGTCAGCCAACTCTTGCTACAAGCCTTAGTACAATCAACCTTTCAGTAGCTGCAGCCCTGATTTAAATATCTAGTAGTTTAACATGTCTAGCACAGCATTTGTATTTCTATGCAAAATGGACAAAAATCTATTTGTGACAAACACACAATTAATAATTAAATCATATTGTGATTGTGGGAATCAATTGTCACCTCTTGAGACCGTCCATGCCCAGTGGTCATGAAAGGTATCAAGCGTATGATTAGGCAGAGTCAACATGGTTTTATAAAAGGGAAATCGTGTTTTGAAGATGGAACTAGTAGGATAAGGGGGAACCAGTGGATGTAGTGAATTTGGATTTTCAAAAAGCATTTCATAAGGTGCCACACAAGAGGCTATTACATGAAATTAGGACTCGTGGGATTGGGGGTAGTATATTAGCATGGATTGAGGATTGGTTAATGGACAAAACAGAGAGTAGGAATAAACAGGACTTTTTTCAGGTTGGCAGGCTGTAACTAGCGGGGTACCACAAGCATCAGTGTTTGGGCCTCAGCTATTTACAATCCACATTAATGACTTCGATGAAGAGATTGAGTGTAACGTATCCAAGTTTGCTGATGATACAAAGTTAGGTGGGAAAGTAAGCTGTGAAGAGGATGCAAAGAGGCTGCAGCGATATATAGACAGGTTGACTGAGTGGGCAAGAACATGGAAATTGCAATACAATTTGGGGAAGTGTGAAGTTATTCACTTTGGTCGGAAAAACAAATAAGCAGAATTTTTGTTGAATGGTGAGAGACTGGGAAATGTTTGTATTCAGATGGACCTGGGTGTCCTTGAAAACAGAAAGTTAACATGCAGGTACAGCAAGCAATTAGGAAAGCAAATTGTATGTTGGCTTTTATTACAAAGGGATTAGAGTATAAGAGTAAAGAAGTCTTACTACAATTATACAGGGCATTGGTGAGGCCAAACCTGTACTGTGTACAGTTCTGGCCTTCTTGCCTAGGGAAAGACATTCTTGCCTTAGACAGAGTGCAACAAAGATTCACTAGACGGGTTCCTGGGATGAGGGGATTGCCCTATGAGGAGAGATTGAGTAGACCAGGCCTATATTCCCGACTGTTTAAAAGAATGAGAGGTGATCTAATTGAAACATATAAAATTCTTAAGGGGCTTGACAGGGCTAATGTTGAGAAAATGTTTCCCCTGGCTGGGGAATCTAGAACACGGGGTCACAGTCTCAGAATAAGTGGTTGACCATTTAAGACTGAGATAAGGAAAATTTTCTTTTCTCAAAGGGTTGTGAATCTTTGGATTTCTCTGCCCCAGAGAGCTGTAGATGCTCAGTCGTTGAATATATTCAAGACAGAGGTCAATACATTTTTGGAAACTAAGGGAATTAAGAGATATGGGGATAATGCGGGAAGGTGGAGTTGAGGTATAAGATCAGCCATGATCTTGCTGAATGGCGAAGCAGGCTCGAAGGGCCGAATGGCCGACTCCAGCTCCTATTTGTTATGTTCTTATGTTCTAGTAGACACCACATGCTCCCTCTTTAGGGTCATCCGGGCACAGACAAGACTGTGGAAGAGAGGCAGGCAGCCAGGATGACTCCCACCCCCCATGTGGCCCCGCCCATCCTGGACCTCCAAATTGCTGTTTTAGCCAGGCCCAAGAGCAGGTCTGTGCCTGGATGACCCTAAAGAGGAAGCATGTGGTGTATACCAGAACATAAGAAATAAGAGCTGCAGTAGGCCATTTGGTCCTTCGATCCTCCGGCTTACCCACCTCCTTCCGCACTGGGCAGCCAAAGATTAGGAGCGTGGGTCTAAACCTCTCACACTGAATATATACTGGGACGTGTTCTTAAGGCTGCAAAAAGCACATCTGGCCTTGGAGTCTGGTAGGCACTGAGAAACTTGCACATGACTGCTCCGTGTAGCACTTTCCACCCTAGATCCCCAATGGTGCAGGGAAGGACCCCCGTGTAGAAAGCCTTCTATTTTGGACCTCCGCCGGATGGCAAGATGACCCGCCCATCTGATTGAAACTGAAACCCGAGTACCCTGGTCCTCAATCACGGTGTGAAGTACGCTAGCCGCCAATTTTCCGTTACTTTTAACCTCAGGCCGGCCCAGTCTGGTTTAATTGCTAAATGTTTTCTAACTCAGGTTCAGGCCTGTCATTCTGAGGGAAATTTACAAGGCCTCATTTATTAGTGTGTCCCACCCAAGAGGCAGTTAATGGCTTTAACAAACTGGCAGGAAGGTTTTTTCTAAAGGTGGAAAGAGATGAACAACGCCATTAGCGATGCTTCAAAACTCATGGACAGAGAAATACATTTAATCAGTGCCCTGCTACAGGACTCAATAGCCACCCCCACTGGTGCAGTGTGTCTGCAGTTTGTATGGTCTACGATGACCAAGGTCAGGCTGCGTGGAGTCAAAGATCAGGTATCAGAATGGATGAAAATATGTCAACAAACTTCCCTTAACGCCAACCCTCTGATTTCTGTTTTGTAGCCGTCTTTCCATCCATTCTGCTGCCAGGCCCTTCACTCAACACGGCCCGACCTTGGCCCTCTTGTATATCTTACACACTGTTACAGATAGCAAGCTGGTTACAAACAGAAAGCCGAGAGTAAGGGTTAAGAGCAACTACTCAGCCTGGCAAAAGGTGGGAAATGGTGTTTCACAGGGATCGGTGCTGGGACCACTGTTCACCATTTACATAAACGGTTTGGACTCTGAAAGTACAATTTCAAAAGTTGACAATGACATCAAATTGGGATGTAGAATTAATACTGAGGAAGACTCACAAAGTGCAAGAAGACATTAATAAATTTGCAGAATGGGAAGGTAATTAGCAAATGAATTTTAAGATAGGTGGTGCTTTTTGGTATGAATAAGAAGGTTGCACATTATTTGGAAGATAAGTCTCTAAATGGGGTAGAGAAGCAGAGGGATACACAAATCACTAAAAGTAGCAACGTGGGTTAATACGGCCATAACAGAAGCAAACCGAGCACTGGGGTTCATTTCTAGAGGGATAGAATTTATAAACTTGTATAGAACTTTGTCTAGACGACACTTGGCGTAATGTACATCATCATCATAGGCAGTCCCTCGGAATCGAGGAAGACTTGCTTCCACTCCTGAAGTGAGTTCTTTGGTGGCTGAACATTCCAATACGAGAGCCACAGACTCTGTCACGGGTGGGATAGATAGTCGTTGAGGGAAGGGGTGGATGGGACTGGTTTGCCGCAAGCTCTTTCCGCTGCCTGTGCTTGATTTCTGCATGCTCTCGGCGTTGAGACTCGAGGTGCTCAGTGCCCTCCCGGATGCACTTCCTCCACTTAAGGCAGTCTTGGGCCAGGGACTCCCAGGTGTCAGTGGGGATGTTGCACTTTATCAGGGAAGCTTTGAGGGTGTCCTTGTAACATTTCTGCTGCCCACCTTTGGCTCGTTTGCCATGAAGGAGCTCAGAGTAGAGCACTTGCTTTGGGAGTCTCGTGTCTGGCATGCAGACTATGCGGCCTGCCTAGCGGAGCTGATCGAGTGTGGTCAGTGCTTCAATGCTGGGGATGTTAGCCTGAGTGAGGACGCTGATGTTGGTGCGCCTGTCCTCCCAGGAGATCTGTAGGATCTTGTAGAGACATCTTTGGTGATATTTCTCCAGCAACTTGAGGTGTCGACTGCACATAGTCCATGTCTCTGAGCCATACAGGAGGGCAGGTATTACGACAGCCCTGGTCATAGCTCTGGTCACCATATTATAAAAAGGATATCATCATAGGCAGTCCCTTGAAATCGAGGAAGACTTGCTTCCATTCTCAAAATGAGTTTGCAGGTGACTCTACAGTCCAATACAGGAATTACAGTCTCTGTCACAGGTAGGACAGACATTCGTTGGAGGAAAGGGTGGGTGGAGAATCTGGTTTGCCACACTCTCCTTTCGCTGCCTGCGCTTGTTTTCTGCATGTTCTCGGCGACGAGACTCGAGGTGCTCAGCGCCCTCCCGGATGCTCTTCCTCCACTTAGGGCGGTCTTTGGCCAGGGACTCCCAGGTGTTGATTGGGATGTTTCACTTTATCAAGGAGGCTGTCCTTGAAACGTTTCCTCTGCCAACCTGGGGATCGCTTGCCATGTAGGAGTTCCGAGTAGAGCGCTTGCTTTGGGAGTCTTGTGTCGGGCATGCGGACAATGTGGCCCGCCCAATGGAGCTGGTTGAGTGTGGTCAGTGCTTCGATGCTAAGGATATAGAGGCACTGGAGAAGGTGGAAAAAGGATTTGCAAGAATGATCCTAGAACTGAGAGGATATACTTATCAGGAAAGGTTGAACAGGCTGGGGGCTCTTTTCTCTGGAATAAAGAGAAGGCCGATGGGTAATCTATAAATGTCTTTAAGATTATGAAAAGATTATACAAGATGGACATGGATAAAAAATTTCCCACTCATGGGGGAGTCCAAAACTACAGGTCATAAATATAAGATAGTCACTAATAAATCCAATAGGGAATTCAGGAGAAACTTGTTTACACAGAGTGGTAAGAATGCGGAATGTGTTACCACAAGGAGTGGTTGAGGCAAATAGCATAGCTGCATTGAAGGATAAGCACATGAGGGAGAAAGGAATAGAAGGATAATGCTAGCAGGGTCCATAGAATCATAGAAATTCACAGCACGGAAGGAGGGCCTTTCAGCCCATTGTGTCTGTGCCGGCTATCAAAGAACTATCCAGCCTAATCCCACTTTCCAGCTCTTGGTCCATAGCCCTGTAGGTTACGGTACTTCAAGTGCACATCCAAGTACTTTTTAAATATGGTGAGGGTTTCTGCCTCTACCACCCTTTCAGACAGTGAGTTCCAGATGCCCAACACCCTCTGGGTAAATAAATTTCCCCTCAAATCCCCTCTAAATCTACCAATTACTTTAAATCTATAGCCCCTGTATATTGTCCCTTCTGTTAAGGGAAATAGGTCTGCCCTATCCACTCTATCTAGGCCCCTCATAATTTTATACACCTCAATAAGGTCTCCCCTTAGCCTCCTCTGTTCTAAAATAAAAACCCCAGCCTATCCAATCTTTCCTCATAGCTAAAATTCTCCAGTCCAAGGCAACATCCTGGTGAATCTCCTCTGTACCCTCTCTAGTGCAATCACATCTTTTCTGTAATATGGTGACCAGAACTGCACGCAGTACTCTAGCTGTGGTCTAACTAGTGTTTTATACAATTCAAGCATAACCTCCCTGCTCTTGTATTCTATGCCTTGGCTAATAAAAGCAAGTATTCCATATGCCTTCTTAACCACCTTATCTACCTGGCCTGCTACCTTCAGGGATCTGTGGACATGCACTCCAAGGTCCCTTTGTTCCTCTACACTTCTCAGTATCCTACCATTTAGACCCGAGCCTTTTACCTCTTTTACACTTCCTTCTCCCGCTTTTTCTCTTTCCATCCCTTGTCAATATCTAACGTGTTGTAAGACTGTGTGAAGCACCTTGGGACATTTTACTACATTAAAGGCGCTATATAAATAAAAGTTATTATTTAATGTGTATACCCTTGCCTTGTTAGCCCTCCCCAAATGCATAACCTCACACTTTTCCGGATTGAATTCCATTTGCTTCTGTTCTGCTTACCTGCTTCATTATCAACCACAGCCGATTTCAGTATCATTTGCAAACTTCTTAATCATAGCCCCTATATTCAAGTCTAAATCATTGATATATACCACAAAAAGCAAGGGATCTAATACTGAGCCCTGCGGAACTCCACTGGAAACAGCCTTCCAGTCACAAAAACACCCATCAGCCATTACCCTTTGCTTCCTGCCTCTGAGCCAATTTTGGATTCCAAACTGCCACTTGGCCCTGGATCCCATGGGCTTTCACTTTCATGATCAGTCTGCCATGTGGGATCAAAAGCCTTGTCAAAATCCATATAGACTACATCAAACGTGTTACCTTCATCGACCCTCGTCACCTTCTCAAAAAATTCAATCAAGTTAGTCAGACACGACCCTCCCTTAACAAATCCATGCTGACTGTCCTTGATTAATCCATGTCTTTCTAAATAAAGATTTATCCTGTCCCTCAGAATTTTTTCCAGTAATTTTCCCACCACCGAGGTTAGGCTGACTGGCCTGTAATTATTCGGTCTATTCTTTTCTCCCTTTTTAAACAAAGGTACAACGTTCGCAGTCCTCCAGCACCACACCTGCAGCTAGTGAAAATTAGAAAATGGTCAGTGCCTCTGCTACTTCCTCTTTTGCTTCTCTTAATAGATACATTTCATCTGGGCCTGGAGATTAATACTTTCTCTCTCACTATGTTTATTCACTAATATTTCGCACTCCTCATCCGATTGCAATGTCTACATTGCCCCTCTCTTTTGTGAAAACAGATGCAAAGTATTCATTAAGAACCATTGTCTCCACACACAGATTACCTATGGTCTCTAATAGGCCCTACTCTTTTAGTTATCGCTCTTAATGTATTTACAAAACATCTTTGGGTTTTCCTTTAATTTTACTTGCCAAATTTTTTTCATGCTCTCTCTTTGCTTTCCTAATTTCCTTTTTAACTGCACCCCGCACTTTCTATGCTCCTCTAGAGTTTCTGCAGTATTGAGCCCTTGGTATCTGTCATAAGTTTCCCTTTTTTTCTTTATCCTACCCTGTATGTCCCTTGACATCCAGGGGGCTCTAGATTTGTTAGACCCCCTTTTTCTTTAAGTGAACATACTTGCTCTGAACTCTCACTATCTCCTCCTTGAATGCCTCCCACTGCTCTCTGACACTGATTTACCTTTGAGTAGCTGTTTCCAGTCCACCTTGGCTAAATCCCATCTCAGCTTAGCAAAATTAGCTTTTCCCCAATTCAGAACTTTTATTCCTGGTCTATCTTTATCCTTTTGCATAACTACCCTAAATCTAACTGAATTAAGATCACTAGCACCAAAAAGATCTCCCACTGATACCCTTTCCACCTGCCCAGCTTCATTCCCTCCAACTATGTCCAGAACCGCCCCCTTCCTTGTTGAGCTTGTTGCATATTGGCTAAAAAAGTTCTCCTGAGTGCATTTTAGGAATGTTGCACCCTCTATACCTTTCACACTAATTTTATCCCAGTTAATATTAGGGTAGTTGAAATCCCCTACTATTACTGCCCTATAGTTTTTGGACTTATCAGAAATTTGCCTACATATTTGCTCTTCTATCGCCCTCTGACTGTTTGGGGTCTATAGTACACTCCCAGCAGTGTGCTCGCTTGTTTTTTGTTCCTTCAGTTCAATCCATATGGCCTCATTTGATGATCCTTCTAACTTATCATCCAGCTGCAATTGTTTCTGGGACCCCCTTCCTTTTTTACCCCCCCCCCCCTCCCAATCCTGTCTGAAAGCCCTGTAACCAAGAATGTTCAGCTGCCATACCTGCCCTTCTTTCAGCCATGTCTCAGTAATAACTATAATATCGTACTCCCAAGTGTCTTATCTGTGCTCTCATTGCATTGAAGTATATGCCATTTCACACTGCCAAACTCCTTTGTCTATTTTCTAACCCTTGTTTCCTCTGTCTTCCAAATTCACTTTCTATCCTTCTGTTTTCCAATTTCAGCTTTGTTTCTCTCTCTTCTGAATCTATTCTCAGGTTCCCATCCCCCTGCCATGCTAGTTTAAACGCTCCCCAACAGAAATAGCAACCCCCCCCAACGAGGATATTATTCCAGCTCTGTTGAGGTGTACCCGTCCGGCTTGTACAGATCCCACCTTCCACCAGAACCGGTCCCAATGCATCAGGAATCTAAAGCTCTCCCTCCTCCACCATCTCTCCAGCCAAGTATTCATCTGCTCTATCCTTCTATAGCTGTACTCACTAGCACGTGGCATCGGGAGTAATCCAGAGATTACTACCTTTGAGGTCCTGCTTTTTAATCTCTTTCCTAGCTCCCTCAAATCTGCCTGCAGGTCCTCATCTTTCTACTTATGTCACTGGTACCAATATGACCTCTGGCTGTTTTCCCTCTCCCCCCAGAATGTATTGTAGCGACTCAGTGATAACCTTGACCCTGGCACCGGGGAGGTAACATACCATCCTGGAGTTACGTCTGCGGCCACAGAAATGCCTGTCTGCTCCCCTATCGGATTTCCGACCACTATTGCTCTTCGACTCTTCTTCTTCCCCCGCTCCCCCGCCCTGCAGCTGAGCCACCCATGATGCGGTGGACTTGGCTCTGGCTGCACTCCCCAGAGGAACCATCGCCCCCCATCAGTACCGAGAACAGAATACTGGTTGGAGAGCGAGATGCACTCAGGGGACTCCTGCACTACCTGCCTGGTCCTCCTCTTCTGTCTGGCAGTCACCCATTCCCTCTGTGCCTGCGCACTCTTAATCTGCAGGGTGGTCACCTCTAGAAATGTGCTATCCACAAAGTTCTCAGCCTCATGGAGGCACTGCAATGACTTCAGCTGCCACTCAAGCCCGAAACCTAGAGCTCGAGTTGCTGCAGCTGTCAATACATTCTGCACATGCGGTCGTCCAGGCATTCCCACATAGTAACAATAATAATAACTTGTATTTATATAGCGCCTTTAACGTAGCAAAGCGCCCCAAGGCGATTCACAGCAGTATTTTAAGACAAAACAGCTTCAGTTAACACCGAGCCACAAAAGAAGAAATTAAGGTAGATGACCAAAAGCTTGGTTAAATAGGTAGGTTTTAAGGAGCATATTAAAGGAGGAAAGAGAAGTAGAGGCGGAGAGGTTTAGGGAGTGAGTTCCAAAGCTTAGGGCCCAAACATCTGAAGGCACGGGCACCGATGGTTGAGCAGTTATAATGTGGGATGTTCAAGAGGGCAGAATTTGAGGAGCGCAGACATCTTGTGGGGTTGTGAGGCTGAAAAAGATTACAGAGATAGGGAGGGGCAAGGCCATGGAGTAATTTGTAAACAAGGATGAGAATTTTGAAATCGAGGCGTTGTTTAACCGGGAGCCAATGTAGGTCAGCAAGCACAGGGCCGATGGGTGATTGGGACTTGGTGCAAGTTAGGACATGGGCTGCTGAGTTTTGGATGACCGCAAGTTTACAATGGGGGAGGCCAGTCAGGAGTGAGTTGGAGTAGTCAAGTCTAGAGGTAACAAAGGCATGAATGAGGGTTTCAGCAGCAGAAAAGCTGAGGCGGGGGCGGAGGCAGGCAATGTTAGAGAGGTGGAAAAAGGCAGTTTTAGTTATGCCGCAGATATGTGGCTGGAAACTCGCTTCAGAGTCAAATATGACACCTAGGTTGCGAACATTCTTGTTCACCCTCAGATTGATGCTAGGGAGAGGAATCGAGTCAGTGGTTAGAGAACGCAGTTTGTGGCGGGGACCAAAGATAATGGCTTCGGTCTTCTATATACTTAATTGGAGAAAATTTCTGCTCATCCAGTACTGGATGTCGGACAAGCAATCTGACAATTTAGACACCAAGCAGGGGTCGCGAGAAGTGGTGGAGAGGTAGAGTTGGGTGTCATCAGCATACATGTGGAAACTGACTGTGTTTTCGGATGGTATCGCCAAGGGGCAGTATATAGATGAGAAGTAAGATGGGGCCAAGGATTGATCCTTGGGGGACACCAGAGGTAACGAAGCGGGAGTGGGAAGAGAAGCCATTGCAGGAGATTTTCTGGCTACGATTGGATAAATAAGAATGGAACCAGGCGAGTGCAGTCCCACCCAGCTGGACGATGGTGGAGTGGCGTTGGAGATGGATGGAGTGGTCAACTGTGTCAAAGGCTGTTGACAGGTCCAGAAGGACAAGGAGGGATAGTTTACCTTTGTCACAGTCACAAAGGATGTCATTTGTGACTTTGATGAGAGCCATTTCAGTATCGTGGCAGGGTCGGAGACTAAATTGAAGGGATTCAAACATTGAATTCATGGAAAGATGGTCACGGATTTGGGAGGTGACAACACGTTCAAGTACTTTGGACAGGAAAGGGAGGTTGGAGAT
This sequence comes from Pristiophorus japonicus, assembly GCF_044704955.1. NCBI lineage: Eukaryota > Metazoa > Chordata > Chondrichthyes > Pristiophoridae > Pristiophorus > Pristiophorus japonicus. The sequence continues at coordinate 251,672,265 of NC_091977.1, read as the reverse complement.
GGGGCACTCCATGGGAACGAGCTGCCCTGCCATGCATCTAGTTATTAGATTAATTAACTAAAGTTTTTAGTATATGCCTCTGCCCTTAGTTAAAGACTAAAATTGTTTGAACTGGTGCTCTCCACTCTCTGTCCTGCAACTGTTTGATGAAGTTAGAGTGAAATGAAGAGTGGTGGGAGGAGGCTCATGTGGAACATAAACACAGTCACAGACTGGTTGGGTCGAAAGGCCTGTTCTGGTGTTGTAGACTCTCTCTAACTCTATGTAACTATGTCTTTTGACTCCTGACGTAGCTGGATAAGCTTTTGCTATTATTACCACAATTGTGCTTCATCTTCTTTTCCAAATATCTCTCAGCTTCTCTAATGGCTGCTTTTGTCTTCCTCAATTGTGGGTGATGTTTCTCCCTATTCTGTAAACTGAATTTATCTTCTTTTGAACTGGGTTTAATATAGGACAGTTCAGCGAGTCGGGCATCAATCACCCCTAGACCTACGCTAGCAGGTAAAACCTCAGACGGTTCCTCAGTAAGGATTCCTCTGGTTCCTCACCATGCATTTGTCAGGATACCGAAACCCATCTTTCTTACAGTCCACTCCTGGAGGGAGTGGGCCCTGGAGCGGAGAGTCCACTCCACTCCAGGGCCCACTCCGAGCCTACAACCTTCAGCAGAGTCAGTGGTGGAGTTCCGCAGCGGGAGTGACCCCAAAGTAACTGTCGGGATCGCACCCCCATAGATATTTCGGTTCTGTGTATTTTTAATTATCCTGGTTTCTAACATGCAAACATCAATTAAACAGGGAATTCCTGGAAACACATTGCAGGTCCTTCTTTATCTGGAAGATCAAATGTGTGTTGTATAATTGTACCAGCAGTTAACAGGCTCCTGTGAACTCCTCTGTCTGCTATTTTTTTGCAGACTTTAATCAATTTATTTTAAACAGGTTTATGTTAAATCAATTAATGCCTGCTTAAAATGATAGATTCAGGACTATCACACAAACTCCTTAAATCTTCGTGGAATAATTACCAGTCATTTTTAGACTGGAAACTTAAACTTGCCATTTCACTTTCAGTCAGGAACACAACACACTGCAATTTGTGTGCGCTGGGCCCGTGCAGCAGAGCAGGTCTCCAGTCGTCTTGGTTAACTCTTGCCACTAGACCAAGACCTAGCTCTGTCAAGCCCTTGTGGTGGCTGGTGTGCAACGGCCACCACACGTTAAAAGAATCCATGCACAGGCATCTTCCACCCTTCAGGATGTAGTTTGGGATCTGAAATATTAGGTCCTTCATTGAAACACCTGTGAACTCATCCTTTAAAGTCATCCTCATTTCAAGGGACTATCTATGATGATGAAGATGATGATGCAGTTTTACACCAAGCTCTGATTTGACAGCACGTTTCCAGCATTCACCGCTGTTCTTCCCGACTCGAAACACAGTTGTAAAGGAGCCTTCTGTTCTGTGCCTAGGAACTCTGAACCATGGAAGAGAGCAGCTGGGACATATTCCTTACAGGCTTCACGTTTAATGCATAGCGACTTTGCTGTCAGTGAAGAGAGACGAGAAAGATCAAAGTGCCATTTGCCCCTCTCAGTCTGAAGTTCTGTGCCCGCTGTACGATCCTCCCCCCAGATTGTCCTTTCTGAGCTCCAGCCAGGAGATACTCAGGTGGGAAAGACAGTAATCTACAACAAAGTTTTTAAAAAAGAGAGCAGATTTTTGTGACATATATACAAACTATTAAACTCCAGCCCAGTTATAGGGGTTATTAACATCAGCAAAAACAAAACCCAGCTGTCAGAATGAACATGGTTCAGTCCTGGATGTGATGAGAGCAGCAATTACACCAGAATCCAAACCCTGCAGTCACTTGTGAATTCGCTGGTGTCTCAGGAGGTTATTTGACTGAGTGAATCTCTTCCCACACTCAGTGCAGGTGAATGGCCTCACCCCAGTGTGAACTCGCTGGTGTGTCAGCAGATCCTTTCTGCTTTTAAATCTCTTCTCACAGTCAGAACATTTAAAAGGTCTCTCATCAGTGTGAACAAGTTGGTGATCAGTGAGGTGGGATGACTGAGTGAATCCCTTCCCACATATGGAGCAGGTGAACGGTCTCTCCCCAGTGTGAACTCGCTGGTGTGTCAGAAGGTAGGAAGACTGAGTAAATCCCTTACCACATATGGAGCAACTGAACGGCCTCTCCCCGGTGTGCACTTGCTGGTGTCTCAGCAGGTGGGATGAACGAGAGAATCCTTTCCCACACACGGAGCAGGTGAACGGCCTCTCCCCGGTGTGGGTGTGTTGATGTGTCAGTAAATCCTTTTTACTTTTAAAATTCTTCTCACATATAGAACATTTAAAAGGTCTATCATCAGTGTGAACTTGTTGGTGTGTCTGAAGATGAGTTGAACAAGTGAATCCCTTCCCACACACAGAGCAGATGAATGGCCTCTCCCCAGTGTGAGTGCGTTGGTGTGTCAGTGACTCCTTTTTACTTTTAAAGCTCTTCTCACAGTAAGAACACTTAAAAGGTCTGTTATCAGAGTGAACAAGTTGATGTGTCCAAAGGTGGGATGACTGACTGAATCCCTTCCCACACACAGAGCAGGTGAATGGCTTCTCCCCAGTGTGAACTCGCTGGTGTGTCAGCAGATCCTTTTTGCTTTTATAGCTCTTCTCACAGTCAGCACAATTAAAGGGTCTCTTATCAGTATGAACAAGCTGGTGTGTAAGGAGGTTTGATGAAGCATTAAATCCCTTCCCACATTCAATGCAGATGAATGGCCTCTCCCCAGTGTGAACTCGCTGGTGCGTCTGGAGGCTGGATGACTGAGTGAATCCCTTCCCACACACGGAGCAGGTGAACGGCCTCTCCCCAGTGTGACTGCGTCGATGGGTTTCCAGCTCAGATGGGTAATTGAAGCCCTTTCCACAGTCCCCACATTTCCACGGTTTCTCCATGGAGTGGATGGCCTTGTGTCTTTCCAGGTTGGACAATCAGTTGAAGCCTCGTCCACACACAGAACACGGGTACAATTTCTCCTCGCTGTGAATGGTGCGATGTTTTTCAAGGCTGTGTAACTGGTTAAAGCTCTTTCCACAGTCAGTGCACTGGAACACTCTCACTTGGGTGTGTGTGCCTCAGTGCTTTTCCAGTCACACTGATGTTTGAAATCCTATCCCACAGACAGAACAAACAAACATTTCTTCTTCTACATTCAAAGTCTGATGAAATTCAGGTCCTCATAAATCGAGTGACTCTCTGTCAGATATTGACATGATGTTTGGTTTGAGTTTCCAGTCTGCAAATTCATCCCTTCCAATACGCTGTAAAAAAAAGTTTACAAAAGTCATTACTGTAGGTACAGGATAGAAATTCAGAACAGAAAATTCTAGTTTCTATGGAACATTCTTTACTCTCTTGTTCCCCCAAAGCTGTAAATCTCCATCCCACACATTCCCCCTCCTCCCTATGTTGAAATCCAAACCTGTTGCACCATCTCCAGCATTCTATCCTCCACTCCCAGTTTTCTCCGCCACCCCCGGCCCCGTCATTAAGGTGGAGTTAGACAGATTTTTGAACGATAAGGTAGTGAAAGGTCATGGGGAGCAAGCAGGGAACTGGAGTTGAGGCTTGGATCAGATCTGCCATGATCTTACTGAATGGCGGAGCTGGCTTGAGGGGCCTGTTCCTATTTCTTATGTTCTTAAATCAATGAGTCAATGATTTTCTCTTTTGGTCACTGGGAACCAGAAACCCCGCCCACCCTTTGTTGCTGACCAAGATAGCAGCGCATGCGCCGTGACCCCGCCCTGCCCAAGATGGCGGCCGGTGACCCCGCCCTGCCCAAGATGGGGGCCGGGCCTGTCAACGCGAAGCAAACATGGGGCCTGTGGGCTCTGACCCAGGGCCTGAGGCCTACCCGCCGGTCCAATTCCTCCTCTGTCCCCGGGAGAAAGTCTCAAAGCTGCCGCCCTGCAGCTGATGGACCCCGGCCCCGGGGACGGTGATTAGATTCTGAGGCCACTCCCGGGGTTTATAACCCCGCCTTGTGTTTAATTGTCCTGTCCGCCTATCCCGCCCTGTCCTACCGGTCCCGCTCTGTTCCCACTGCCATCGTCCTCCAGGCGGCCGCAACCTGCGCCTGCGCACTGGGCCCCAAGTCATTCAAATAGGGCGTATTCTGAACCGTGCCGCATTCTGGGTACGTACTGTTGCGATTCCTCATAGTTGATTGTTTCACGCCGATCAGCGGCCTGTCCTCTAACTAATACTATGGCTCTTGGGTGAGCAACGGAGAGGCGCATTTGGACTAGGAAGTGAGGAGAGGAAAATATATTTTTAAAATAACTTGACCGTTGACCTCTGCACCCCGATGACAGCACAATTACTATTTTAGGCACTTTAGGCATCATAAGAACATAAGAAATAGGAACAGGAGTAGGCCAAAAGTCTCCTCGAGCTTGCTCCGCCATTCAATAAGATCATGGCTGATCATCGACCCCAATTCCACTTTCTGCCTGATCTCCATATCCCTTGATTCCCCTGGACTCCAAAAATCTATCCATCTCAGCCTTGAATATATTCAGAGACTCAGCATCCACAGACTTCTGAGTGAAGAAATTGCTCCTCATCTCTGTCTTGAATCGCCTATCCTTTATCCTGAGACTGTGCCCCCTAGTTCTAGACACTCCAGCCAGGGGAAACAACCTCTCAGCATCTACCCTGTCAATCCCCTTCAAAATCTTGTATGTTTCAATGAGATCACCTCTCATTCTACTAAACTCCACAGAGTATAGGTTCATTCTACACAATCTCACATCATAATACAGCCTTACCCTCCCAGGAATCAATCTAGTGAACCTTCCTTGCACCGCTCCAAGGCAAGTATATCCTTCCTTAGATAAGGAAACCAAAACTGTGCACAGTAGTCCAGGTGTGGTTGCACATCCTTACCAGCGAATCCATTACAGACCCATTTCACGTCCAGACCGGGGTCAAACAGGGCTCCAACCCTCTTCTCAATCTTCCTCGCTGCCATGCTCCACCTCACTGTTGACAAGCTCCCCGCTGGAGTGGAACTAAACTACAGAACCAGTGGGAAGCTGTTTAACCTACGCCGCCTCCAGGCCAAGTCCAAGATCACCCAAATCTCTGTCGTTGAGCTGCAGTACGCGGACGACGCCTGCGTCTGCGCATATTCTGAGGCTGAATTCCAGGATAGTTGATGTATTCACCAAGGCATATGAAAGCATAGGCCTTACGCTTAACATCCGTATGACAAAGGTCCTCCATCAGCCTGTCCTCGCCGCACAGCACTGCACCCCAGTCATCAAGATTCACGGCGCGGCCCTCGAAAAAGTGGACCACTTCCCATATCTTGGGAGCCTCTTGTCAACAAAGGCAGACATTAATGCGGAGATTCAACATCGCCTCCAGTGCACCAGTGCAGCCTTCAGCGCCTGAGGAAAAGAGTATTCGAAGACCAGGCCCTCAAACCTACCACCAACCTCATGGTCTACAGGGCTGTAATAATACCCGCCCTCCTGTATGGATCAGAGGCATGGACGATGTACAGAAGACACATCAAGTCGCTGGAGATATATCACCAATGATGTCTCCGCAAGATCGTGCAAATCCCCTGGGAGGACAGACACACCAACATCAGTGTCCTCACCCAGGCTAACATCCCCAGCATTGAAGCACTAACCACACTCGATCAGCTTCGCTGGGCAGGCCACTTAGTTCGCATGCCAGACATGAGACTCCCTAAGCAATTGCTCTACGCGGAGCTCCTTCATGGCAAACGAGCCAAAGGTAGGCAGCGGAAACATTACAAGGATACCCTCAAAGCCTCCCTGGTGAAGTGCGACATCACCACTGACACCTGGGAGACCCTGGTCGAAGACTGCCCTAGGTGGAGAAAGTGCATCTGGGACGGCGTTGAGCTCTTCGAATCTTACCACTACGAGCGTGAAGAGGTCAGGCGCAGGCAGTGGAAGGAGCACACGGCAAATCAGCCCCACCCCCCCTTTCCCCGACGAATGTCTGTCCCACCTGTGACAGGGTCTGTGGCTCTTGTGTTAGACTGTTCAGCCACCAAAGAACTCACTTTAGTAGCGGAAGCAAGTCTTCCTCGATTCCAAGGGACTGCCTATGATGATGATGATGCTGCAAGGCCCTGTACAATTTCCTTATCCTTATACTCCAACCGCCCTGCAATAAAGGACAACATGCCATTTGCCTTCCTTATTGCTTTCTGCACCTGCACGCTAGCTTTCTGTGTTTCATGCACAAGGACATCCAAACCCCACTGAATACCAACATTTAAGTTTCTCACCATTTAAAAAATATTCTGTTTTTCTAATCTTCCTACCAAAGTGAATAACCTCACATTTCCCTACAATGTACTCCATCTGCCACCTTACTGCCCACTCACTAAGTCTATCTATATCTCTTTGCAGATGCTTTGTGTTCTCCTCATAGTTTACTGTCCCATCTAGCTTTGTATTGTCAGCAAACTTGGATACATTATATTCGGTCCCTTCATCTAAGTCATTAATATAAATTGTAAATAGCTGAGGCACCAGCATTGATCCTTGCAGTACCCCACTGGTTAAAGCCCGCTAATGTGAAAAAGACCGTTTATCCCTACTCTCTGTTTTGAGTGATAGACGTAAATCTGTGGTTAAGGTGATACAGTCAGGGGTTGGGATTAGGGATTATGTTAGTGATTCAGGTTAGGATCTTACAGTTAGGAGTCAGGGTTCGGAACCGGGGTTCCAGTTAGGGTGCTAAATTTAGGGTTGGGGATACCAAGGCTAGGAGAGGCACTCTGGAAGGTATGGGTAGTCGGGGCTTGTCCACGAGGGTAACCAAATTTATGAGAACTGAAATAATTGAGAATAAGACAGGAGAAAAGGCCCAAAAATGGAACAATCGGTAGCGGGAAATCAATTAGTCTCCTCTTATCATGGAAAAAAACCAAGGCATTGACACACTGCGTTTAAAATAAAGCTGATTTATTTGGCAACTATCCAGAATCAACATCGCTAAAACAGATTATCTGGTCATTATCATATTGCTGTTTGGGGGAGCTTGCTGTGCCCAAATTAGCTGCGGCATTTGCTACATTACAACAGTGACTACACTTTTTAAAAAGTACTTCATTGGCTGTAAAGCACTTTGGGACGTCTGGTGGTAATGAAAGGTGCTATATAAATGCAAGTCTTTCTTTATTTTTTAATATTAAATTCCACCCCAGTTAGAGGGATTATTAGAAGTGTTAATAATCCCAACAAAAATATCTCAACTGACAGAATGAATATGGTTCAGTCCGAGATGTGATTAACAGCAGCATAAACACCAGAATCCAACCCCTGCAGTCACATATGAACTCGCTGGTGTTTCAGCAGGTTGGATAACTGACAGAATCCCTTCACGCACACAGAGCAGATGAACAGCCTCCCCCTCGTGTGAACACACTGGTGTGCCATAAGGTTGGAGCAACTAAACAGTCACTCATCAGTGTGAACTCGCTGGTGTTTAATGAGTCCCGCTGAGCTTTTAAAGCTGTCCCCACAGGCAGACTTTTTCAGGCTGTGTAACCGATTAAAGCTCTTTCCACAGTTAGTGCACTAGAACACTCACACTCGTGTGTGTGTGTGTATTTGAAATCTTTTCCCACAGACAGAACAGAAAAATATTTTTCCTTCAATATTCAAAGACCGATGATATTCAGGTCCTGATGAATCGAGTGACCCTGTCAGATCTTGTTGTGATGTTTGGTTTTGGTTTCACGTCTGCAATTCCTATCTTCAAATGCCTGTAAAAGGAGTTTACTAAAGTTCCCATTGTAAGTACAGGGTAGAAATTCAGAACAGACAATTCTAGTTTCTGTGGAACAATATTGCCTCTCTTGTTCTCCCAAAGCTGTAAATCTCCATCCTACATACTCTCCCACCTCCCTGTGCTGAAATCCAAACCTACCACAGCATCGGCAACATTTTTTTCCTGCACTGCCAGTTTTCTCCTTTCCTCCACTCTGTTTGGGTTCAGTTCTACATTCCCTTTGTGCAGAGTGAGAATAAAATCAATGAGTCAATGATTTTCTCTCCTGGTCACTGGGACGCTGAAGCCCCACCCACTCTGTGTTCCTGGCCAAGATAGTCCCGCATGTGCCGTGATCCCACCCTGTCCAATATGGTGGCCAGTGACCCCGTTCACCCGAGTGGCTGGGCCTGTCACTGCGGTGCAAACACGAGACTTGTGGGCTCTTAGTCGGGGCCCGTGGACTGCACCCGGTTTTTATAAAGCTTCTCAGACCACCAGGGTCCAATTTCTCCACTCCGCCCACAATCTCCTACTGCCTCATGGAAGCATCTCTTCCACCATCATCATCATCATAGGCAGTCCCTCGAAATCGAGGAAGACTTGCTTCCACTCTCAAAGTGAGTTTTCAGGTGACTGAACAGTCCAATACGGGAATTACAGTCTCTGTCACAGGTGGGACAGACAATCGTTGAAGGAAAGGATGCATGAGGAGTCTGGTTTGCCACACGCTCCTTCCGCTGCCTGCGCTTGTTTTCTGCATGCTCTCGGCGACAAGACTCGAGGTGCTCAGCGCCCTCCCAGATGCTCTTCCTCCACTTAGGGCGGTCTTTGGCCAGGGATTCCCAGGTGTCGATGGGAATGTTGCACTTTATCAAGGAGGCTTTGAGGGTGTCCTTGAAACATTTCCTCTGCCCACCTGAGGATTGCTTGCCATGTAGGAGTTCCGAGTCGGGAGCTTGCTTTGGGAGTCTGTGTCGGGCATGTGGACAATGTGGCCCCACTCCACAGAACTGATCGAGTGTGGTCAGTGCTTCGATGCTGGGGATGTTGGGCTCATCGAGAACACTGATGTTGGTGCATCTATCCTCCCAGGGGTTTTGCAGGATCATGCGGAGACATCGTTGGTGGTATTTCTCCAGTGATTTGAGGTTTATGGTCTACAGGGCTGTAGTGGCACCTGCCCTCCTGTTTGGTTCAGAAAAGTGGTTCATATACAGCATCTCTTCCACTTCAAACTATCGCTACCACTCGCCTTGCGCATGCCCAGAGCACAGTCCAGTCCTGCGTATGCGCACTGGGCTCCTGTAGTCATTGATAGAGCACTTTCTGCCGCATCAAGGATTCTAGGTAAATGCCCCGTCATTGAAAAACCCAATTGGTGAAGAACTTTTTTTAACATTCCAGCATGATTGGGGCTGGAGAGACCATTAACAAAATTAATCAATAAATTATACAGAATCTCACATGCCCAGTCCCAACGCCATTGTGCCAAGTACGGTGGCTGCCACTTTTCAGATACTAACTTGTACCTCAGGCCCTGCCAAGTCTGGTTTAATTACTAAATGTTTACTAATTGTGTTTTCTAAACTCAGTGTAGAAATGTTATTCAGAGGGAATCCTGCGAGGCACGGTTTTTTGTGTGTCCTACCTGAGAAGCTGCTAATGGCTTGAATAAGCTGGCACCAATTTTTTTTTCAAAGCGTAAAGGGATGAAAAATGACACTGGCAATACATCAAAACACATGGGACAGAGAAGTCCACTTCAACTCAATATCGATTCCCTCCACCACTGGTGCACTGTGTCTGCAATATGTACAATCTACAAAACGACCAAAGGTCAGATTATCTGGTGTCAAAGGTCAGGCTGTGTGGAGTCAAGCAGCGTGTTTTTATGAAAAGATGGCTACAAAACAGAAATCATAGAAAATCATAGAAAATTACGACACAGAAGGAGGCCCATCGTGTTCATGCCAGTCGAAAAAGAGTTACCCAGCCTAATCCCAGCTTCCAGCTCTTGGTCTGTAACCCTGTGGGTTATGGCTCTTTAAGTGCACATCCAAGTACCTTTTAAATGTGGTGTAAGTTTCTGCCTCTACCACTCTGCCAGGCAGTGACTTCCCGACCCTACCACCCTCTGGGTGATGAAATGTTTCCTCATCTCCCCTCTAATCCTTCTACCAACTACTTTAAATCTATGCCTCTTGACTATTGATCCCTCTGCTAAGGGAAATTGGTCCTTCTAAACCACTCTATCTAGGCCCATCATAATTTTATACACCTCAATTAAATTTCCCCTCAGCCTCCGCTGCTCCAAGGAAAATAACCCCAGCCTATCCAATCTTTCCTCATAGCTAAAGGTTTCCAATCCTGGCAACATTCTCGTACAACTGCACCCTTTTAGTGCAATCTTATCTTTCCTGTAATGTGGTGACTAGAACTTCACGCAGTACTCAAGTTGTGGCCTAACTGTTCTTGTATTCTATGCCTCGGCTAATAAAGGAAAGCATTCCGTATGCCTTTTTAACTATCTTATCAACCTGTCCTGCTACCTTTAAGGATCTGTGGATATATACTCCAAGGTCCCTCTGTTCCTCCACACCTCTCATTATCCTCCTATTTATTGGGTATTTCCTTGCCTTGTTGTCCCTTCCTAATTGCATTACCTCACACTTTTCTGGATTGAATTCCATTTTCCATTTTTCTGTCCACCTGACCAGTCCATCACTATCTTCTTGCAGTCTAGAGCTTTCCTCCTCACTGTCAACCACACGTCCAATTTTTTTCATCTGCAAATGTCTTTATCATGCCTCCTACATTTAAGTCTAAATCATTAATATATATCCCAAAAGTAAGGGATCGAATACTGAGCCCTGTGAAACCCCACTAGAAATAGCCTTCCAATCGCAAAAGGTCCCGTCAACCATTACCCTTTGCTTCCTGCCGTTGAGCCAATTTTGGATTCAATTTGCCACTCTCCCTTGGATCTCATGGTCTTTTACTTCTTTGATCAGCCTACCATGTGGGACCTTGTCAAAAGTCTTGCTAAAATCCATGTAAACGACATCAAATACACTGCTCTCATTGACTCTCCTTGTTACCTTCTCAAAGAACTCAATCAAGTTAGTCAGGTACGACCTTCCCTTAACAAATCCATGCTGACTATCTTTGATTGATCCGTGTCTTTCTAAATGAAGATTTTTCCTGTCCCTCAGAATTTTTTACAATAATTTTCACACCACTGAGGTTAGGCTGACTGGCCTGTAATTACTCATCTATCTCTTTCTCCCTTTCTAAACAATGGTACAATGTTAGCAGTTCTCCAATCCTCTGGCACAACTCCTGTAGCCAGGGAAGATTGAAAAATGATGGTCAGAGCCTCTGCAATTTCCTCCCTTGCTTCTTTTAGTAGCCCTGGATATATTTCATCTGGTCCTGGCGATTAATCTACTTTCAAGGATGCTAAACCCCTTAATACATCCTTTCTTACTATGTTTAACCCGTCCAATATTTCAATATCTTCCTCTTGAACCTCAACATTGGCATCGTCCCCCTCTTTTGTGAAGACAGCCATAAAGTATTAATTTAGTTCCTTACCCACATCCTCCGCCTCCAAAGAGAGATCACTATTTTGGTCCCTAATAGGCCCTACTCTTGCCTTCGTTATCCTCTTGCTCTTTATGTAATTGTAAAACATCTTCGGGTTTTCTTTGATTCTATTTACCAGTATTTTTTCATGCCCTCTTTTTGCTTTCCTAATTTCCTTCTTAATTTCACCCCTGCACTTTCTATACTCTTCTAGGCTTTCTGCAGTATTGAGCTCTCGATATCTGATATAGACTTCCTTTGTCCCTTATCTTACCCTGTATGTACATTGTCATCCAGGGGGCTCTACATTCGGCACTTCTACCCTTTTTCTTTGTGGGAATATGTTTACCCTGAACTCCATATACCTCCCTCTTGAATCCCTCCCACTGCTCTGGCACTGATTTACCTTCAAGTCCACTTTCCAGTCCACTTTTGCTAAATCACTTCTCAGCCTAGTAAAATTGGCGTTCGCCCAATTTAGAACCATTACTCCCATTTTTTCTTTGTTCTTATCCATAATTATGCTAAAACTAGCTGACTTATGCTCATTACCACAAAAATGCTCACTCACTGCTACTCCTTCCATCTGCCCAGCTTCATTCCCTGATACTAAATCCGGAACTGATCCCCGCCCCCCTGCACACACACACACTCTTGATGGGTGTTGTATATGAATAAAGAGTCTGACTGGATACTGTGAGCTCAAAGTAAAGTGTGACCATAGTCTTTTATTACAGGCTCCAGAGTAACTTTCCAGCCTGGGAGGCTTCCTTAAGTACCTGTGTTCCCAAGGGATTGTAGGATCCCTTGGGACTCCAGGGGATGAGCCCTCTGGTGGCTGTACAAGGTAAATACAAGTTTACATACATAACAACACTCCCCCAAAATCAACAATGTAATTATTTACAAGGTGATTCGATCTTGGTCTTTTCTTTCCCTGGTTGATCGTCTCGGTGCAAATGTTGGTTTTGGTGAATCATTTGTTGGGCCCTCGCAGGGCTGCTGTGCAGCTGGCCTTGCTGGGCTGCCTGGTGTGGTGAGTCCTGCTGGGCTGCTGTGGGTGATGGGTTCTGCTTCATGGCCAACCGCGGTGTCAGTTGCCACTTGTGTGTATGTTGGAGGGTCAAAGAAGGTAGGGTCCAAAATGGGTTGCTCAGGATAGCCCGTGAATCTGAGTTTGATTTGGTCCAAGTGTTTCCGGTGAATGAGTCCATTTGAAAGTTTGACCCAAAACACCCTGCTCCCCTCTTTGGCCACAATAGTGCCGGGAAGCCACTTGGAACCTTGTCCATAATTCAATACAAATATAGTATCATTGATTTCAATTTCGCATGACACATTTGTGCTATCATGATATGTACTTTGTTGAAGCCGCCTGCTCTCTACCTGTTCATGTAGATCAGGGTGAACTAACGAGAGCCTTGTCTTAAGTACCTTTTCATGAGCAGTTCAGCAGGTGGAATCCCAGTGAGCGAGTGGGGTCTCATGCGGTAGCTAAGCAGAGCTCGGGATAGGCAAGTCTGCAGTGAGCCTTCAGTTACCCTCTTCAAGCCCTGCTTGATAATTTGCACTGCTCTCTCTGCCTGACCATTGGATGCTGGTTTGAACGGGGCAGATGTAACATGTTTGATCCCGTTACGGGTCATGAACTCTTTGAACTCGGCACTGGTAAAATATGGCCCGTTGTCACTCACAAGGACATCAGGTAGTCCGTGCATGGCAAACATGGCCCGCAGGCTTTCAGTGGTGGCAGTGGACGTGCTTGCCAACATTATCTCACTTTCAATCCACTTGGAGTACGCATCTACAACCACTCGGAACATTTTACCCAAAAATGGGCCTGCATAGTCGACATGGACCCTGGACCACGGTTTGGAGGGCCAAGACCATAAACTTAATGGCGCCTCCCTGGGTGCATTGCTTAACTGCGAGCATGTGTTACATCTATGCACACAGGACTCTAAGTCCGCATCATACCGGGCCACCAAATGTGGGATCTGGCTATCGCTTTCATCATTACGATGCCTGGGTAGGTACTGTGGAGGTCACTGATGAAAGTGTCTCTACCCTTCTTGGGGACCACTACCCGATTGCCTCACAGAAGACAATCTCCCAGTATAGACATTTCATCTTTGCACCGCTGGTGCAGCTTTATCTCTTCCTGCATTTCTACTGGGACACTGGACCAGCTCCCGTGAAGCTCACAATTTTTTAATAGGGACAGTAAGGGGTCCTGGCTCATCCAGGTTCTAATCTGTTGGGCTGTGACGGGTGATTGCTCACTCTCAAATTCTTTCATAACCATGACTAGATCTGCGGGCTGCGCCATTTCCGCCCCCGTGGTGGGCAATGGCAGCCTACTGAGAGCATCGGCACAGTTTTCTATGCCTGGCCTGTGGCGGATGGCGTAGTTGTGTGCAGTCAACGTGAGCGCCAATCTCTGGATGCAGGCCGATGCATTCGTATTTATCCCCTTGCTCTCGGAAAACAGGGATATTAGTGGCTTATGGTCCGTTTCCAATTCAAATTTTAGTCCAAATAGATATTGATGCATTTTTCTTTACCCCATAGACACAAGCTAATGCTTCTTTTTCAATCATGCTGTAGGCTTTCTCAGCCTTAGATAGACTCCTGGATGCGTAAGCAACTGGTTGCAATTTCCCAGATTCATTAGCTTGTTGCAATACACACCCGACACCGTATGACGACGCATCACATGCTAGTTCTAAACACTTACATGGATCATACAACACAAGCAATTTGTTTGAGCATAACAATTTTCTAGCTTTTACAAAGGCATTTTCTTGGCTTTTGCCCCATACCCATTCATCCCCTTTATACAGTAAGACAGGCAGTGGTTCTAACAGTGTGCTGAGACCCGGTAAGAAGTTACCAAAGTAGTTCAGGAGTCCTAGAAATGACCGCAGCTCCGTCATGTTCTGTGGCCTCGGTGCATTCTCAATTACCTCCGTCTTCAAATCAGTGGGCCTGATGCCGTCTGCCGCGATTCTTCTCCCCAGGAACTCCACTTCAGGAAGCAGGAAAATGTACTTCGAGTGTTTCAATCTGAGCCCCATGCGGTTGAGTCGACCAAGAACCTCCTCCAGGTTCTGTAGATGCTCGACTGTGTCCCGACCTATAACCAAGATGTCGTCCGAGAAGACCAGCGTGCGCGGGACCGACTTCAGTAAGCTTTCCATCTTTCTCTGGAATAGCGCCGCGGCTGATCGAATTCCAAATGGGCATCTGTTATAAATGAAGAGACCTTTGCATGTTGTTGCACATGAGGCCCTTCGATGATTCTTCCAGCTCCTGCATCATGTAGGCTGAGGTGAAGTCCAGCTTCGTGAATGTCTTTCCTCCCACCAGCATAGTGAAAAGGTTGTCAGCCTTTGGTAGTGGGTATTGATCCTGCAGGGAGAAATGATTGATAGTTACTTTGTAATCACCACAGATTCTGATGGTGCTATCTCCCTTGAGGAGTGGAACAATCGGACTGGCCCACTCGCTGAATTCGATCGGCGAAATGATGCCCTCTCGTTGCAGCCGGTCCAGCTCGATCTCCACCCTCTCTCTCATCATTTACGGTACCGCTCTCGCCTTGTGATGGTGGGTCACGCTCCCGGAATTAGGTGAATCTGCACTTTTGCTCCTTGGAACTTCCCAATGCCTGGTTCAAACAACGAAGGGAACTTGTTTAAGACCTGGGCACACGAAGTGTCGTCAGCGGACGAGAGCGCTCGGATGTCGTCCCAGTTCCAGCGTATCTTTCCCAGCCAGCTCCTGCCGAGCAGTATGGGACCATCTCCCGGTACCACCCAGAGTGGTAGCTTGTGCACAGCTCCATCATAGGAGACCTTTACAGTAGCACTGCTGATTACGGGAATCAGTTCCTTTGTGTAAGTTCTCAGTTTTGTGCGAATGGGAGTCAAGACTGGCGTTGAGGCCTTGCTGCACCACAATTTTTCGAAAGTCTTTTTGCTCATAATGGACTGGCTCGCGCCCATGTCCAGCTCCATTGACACCGGGAGTCTATTTAATTCAACCTTCAGCATTATCGGGGGACACTTTGTGGTAAATGTGTGCACCCCATATACCTCTGCCTCCTCGATCTGAGGTTCTGGTTCGCCGTGATCCGCCATGGATCTGTCCTCCTCTGCAACATGGTGGTTTGCAGGATTAAAAGGGGTTGCAGCTCGCCTGCACATACATAGGTGGTGTCCCATTGTTCCACAGACCTTGCAAAGATACCTTTTGAAGCGGCATGAATGGAAACGATGATCACCCCCGCAGCGCCAACAAGGTGTTAATGGCCTTGCATTCATCACCCTTGATGGTGGACTCTGAGTCATCTGCGACGTGCAGCTGCATGCAAGTGGGGCCTGGCCTGTACGTTGAAAACAACATCACTTTGTTCACAGTACTTGTAGCAGCACTTGTGTGCTGAGAGATTTGCTTAATATTGTCACTGGTGGCAATGAACGCCTGGGCTATCGCTATGGCCTTACTCAAGGTTGGGGTCTCTACAGTCAAAAGTTTGCGATGCATCACTTCATGGCCAATGCCAAGTACGAAAAAGTCTATGAGCATGTGCTCCAAATGTCCTTCAACTTCACAATGTCCTGCAAGGTGTCTTAGCTCGGCGACATAACTCGCCATTTCCTGGCCTTCCGACCTTTTGAAGGTGTAGAACCGGTACCTCGCCATCAGAACACTTTCCTTTGAGTTCAGATGCTCCTGGACCAGTGTACACAAATCATTGTACAATTTCTCTGTGGGTTTCACTGGAGTAAGCAGATTTTTCATGAGGCCATACGTTGGTGCCCTGCAGACGATGAGGAGGATCTCCCTACGTTTGGCAGCGTTCTCTTCTCCTTCCAGCTCGTTGGCCACGAAGTATTGGTCGAGTTGCTCCACGAAGGTTTCCCACTCATCTCCCTCCGAAAATTTCTCCAGGATGCCCTCTGCTGTTCTCTGCATCTATATCCCATCGCCAGTTGTTTTATATGAATAAAGAGTCTGACTGGATACTGTCTGCTCAAAGTAAAGTGTGACCGTAGTCTTTTATTGCAGGTCTCCAGAGTGCTTCTCCAGCCTGGGAGGCCTCCCAAAGGACCTGTCCTCCCAAGGTATTGTGGGATCCCGTGGGACTCCAGGAGATGAGTCCTCTGGTGGCTGTACAAGGTAAATAAAAGTTTACATACATAACATTGGGCTTGCTACTTATTGACTAACAAAGGTTTTCCAGAATGCAAATTAGGAATTCTGTGCCCTCTGTAACTTTTACACTGATAGTATCCCAGTTAATATTTGGGTAATTGAAATCCCCTACCATTACTGCCCTATTGTTTTTGCACTTATCAGAAATTTGCCTACAAAGTAGCTCTTCTATCTCCCATGACTGTGTGGGAGTCTGTAGTACACTCTCAGTCGTGCCCCTTTTTTGTTCTTTAGTTCAACCCATATCATTTGATGATCATTCTAACATATCATCTCTCCACACAGCTGTAATTATTTCTTTAACCAATACTACGACCACCCCTGCTTTTTTATCTCCCTCTCTATCTCATCTGAAAACCCTGTAACCAGGAATGTTGAGCTGCTATTCCTGTTTTTCTTTCATCCATGTCTCATTAACGGTTATCATATCATAATCCCACAAGTCTATAAGAACATAAGAACATAAGAAATAGGAGCAGGAGTAGGCCATACGGCCGCTCGAGCCTGCTCCACCATTTAATATGATTTTAGCTGATCCAATCATGAACTTAGGTCCACTTCCCTGCCCACTCTCCATAATCTCTTATTGACTTATCATTTAAGAAACTGTCTATTTCTGTCTTAAATTTATTCAACGTCTCAGCTTCCACAGCTCTCTGAGGCAGCGACTTCCACAGATCCACAACCCTCTGAGAGAAGAAATTTCTCCTCATCTCTGTTTTAAATGGGCGGCCCCTTATTCTAAGATTATGCCCACTAGTTCTAGTCTCCCCTATCAGTGGAAACATTCTCTCTGCATCCACCTTGTCAAGCACCCTCACAATCTTATACGTTTCGATAAGATCATCTCTCAGTCTTCTTAATTCCAATGAGTAGAGGCCCAATCTACTCAACCTTCCCTCATAAGTCAACCCCCTCATCTCCGGAATCAACCTAGTGAACCTTCTCTGAACTGCCTCCAAAGCAAGTATATCCTTTCATAAATATGGAAACCAAAACTGCACGAAGTATTCCAGGTGTGGCTTCACCAATATCCTGTACAACTGTAGCAAGACTTCCCTGCTTTTATAGTCCATCCCTTTGCAATAAAGGCCAAGGTTCCATTGGCCTTCCTGATCACTTGCTGCACCTGCATACTATCCTTTTTTTTTTGAAGCACAAGTACCCCTAGGTCCCGCTGTACTGCAGCACTTTGCAATCTTTCTCCATTTAAATAATAACTTGCTCTTTGATTTTTTTTCTGCTAAAGTGCATGACCTCACACTTTCCAACATTATACTCCATCTGCCAAATTTTTGCCCATTCACTTAGCCTGTCTATGTCCTTTTGCAGATATTTTTTGTGTCCTCCTCACACTTTACTTTTCCTCCCATCTTTGTATCATCAGCAAACTTGGCAATGTTACACTCGGTCCCTTCTTCCAAGTCGTTAATATAGATTGTAAATAGTTGGGGTCCCAGCACTGATCCCTGCGGCACCCCACTGGTTACTGATTGCCAACCCGAGAATGAACCATTTATCCCGACTCTATGTTTTCTGTTCATTAACCAATCCTCTATCCATGCTAATATGTTACCCCCAACCCCATAAACTTTTATCTTGTGCAGTAACCTTTTATGTGGCACCTTGTCAAATGCCTTCTGGAAGTCCAAATACACCACATCCACTGGTTCCCCTTTATCCACCTTGTTCGTTACATCCTCAAAGAATTCCAGCAAATTTGTCAAACATGACTTTCCCTTCATAAATCCATGCTGACTCTGCCTGACTGAATTATGCTTTTCCAAATGTCCTGCTACTGCTTCTTTAATAATGGACTCCAACATTTTCCCAACTACAGATGTTAGGCTAACTGGTCTATAGTTTCCTGCTTTTTGTCTGCCTCCTTTTTTAAATAGGGGCATTACATTTGCAGTTTTCCAATCTGCTGGGACCTCCCCAGAATCCAGGGAATTTTGGTAAGTTACAACCAATGCATCCACTATCCCTGTTGCTACTTCTCTTAAGACCCTGGGATGCAAGCCATCAGGTCCAGGGGATTTATCCGCCTTTTGTCCCATTATCTTACTGAGTACCACCTCCTTAGTGATTGTGATTGTGTTAAGTTCCTCCCCCCTATAGCCTCTTGACACTCCACTGTTGAAATATTTTTAGTGTCCTCTACCGTAAAGACTGATAAAAAATATTTGTTCAGAGTTTCTGCCATCTCCATGTTCCCCATTACTAATTCCCCAGTCTTGTCCTCTGAGAACATTTGCTCTAGACACTCTTTTTCTTTTTATATACATGCAGAAACTTTTGCTATCTGTTTTTATATTTCGTGCTAGTTTACTTTCATAGTCTATCTTCCCTTTCTTAATCATTCTTTTAGTCATTCTTTGTTGGCTTTTAAACGCTTCCCAATCTTCTATCCTCCCACTAGCTTTGGCCACATTGTATGCCCTTGTTTTTAATTGGATACCATCCTTTATTTCTTTAGTTAGCCACGGGTGGCTATCTTTTCTCTTACACCCTTTCCTCCTCACTGGAATATATTTTCTTGAGAGTTGTGAAATATCTCCTTAAATATACATCACTGTTCATCAACCGTCCTACACTTTAATCTATTGTCCCAGTCCACTTTAGCCAACTCTGCCCTCAAAACTTCATAGTTTCCTTTATTTAAGCTTAGTATGCTGGTTAGAGATCCAACTTTCTCACCCTCCATCTGAATTTGAAATTCAATCATGCTATGATCACTCATTCCAAGGGGATCTTTTACTAGAAGATTGTTTATTAATCCTGTTTCATTACACAGGACCAGATCAAAGATAGCCTGCCCCCTGGTTGGTTCTGTTACATACTGCTCAAGGAACCCATCCCTTACGCACTCTATGAACTCTTCCTCAAGGCTACCCTGACTAATTTGATTTGTCCAATCAGTATGGAGGTTAAAATCACCCATGATTATTGCTGTTCCTTTTTTACAAGCCCCCACTATTTCTTGGTTTATGCTCCGACCAACAGAGTTGCTACTGTTAGGGGGCCTATAGACTACGCCCACCAGTGACTTTTTCCCTTTATTATTCCTTATCTCCACCCAAACTGTTTCAACATCCTGATCATTTGAGCCAATATAGTTTCTCACTATTGCAGTGATTATATCCTTTATCAATAGAGCTACCCCACCTCCTTTTCCTTTCTGTCTGTCCTTCCGGATTGTCAAATACCCCTGACTATTTAATTCCCAGTCCTGGTCATCTTTCAACCACGTCTCTGTAATGGTTAACAGATCATACTTATTTGTCTCAATTTGTGCCGTCAACTCATCTATTTTGTTACAAATGCTACATGCATTCAGACAAAGTGCCTTTAAATTAGTTTTTTTACCCTTTTTTTCTGCTTGTTTCCTCTCTCCTTCCCATCTGTGCCCTTAGCTCATCTGTCTTATTTCCTAGACTCCTTGTATTAAAGCATATACCATTTAGCACTGTCAAACTGCCTTGTTGTCCATTTTCTAATCTTTGATTCCTCTGCCTTCTAAACTCACTTACTAATTTTCTGCCTTCCATTTCCAGCTTGGCTTCTCTCCCTTCTGACAATGTTCTTAGGTTCCCATCCGTCCCCCAAAGCACTAGCAAGCCCCACCCACCCACCGCCCCTGCCCCCCCCCCCACACCCCGCCTCCCCACCGTGAGGATATTGGTCCCAGCTCCGTTGAGGTGCAACCCGTCCAGCTTGTACAGGTCCCAACTCCCTCAGAGACGGTCCCAATGCCTCAGGAATCTAAGCCCTCCCTCTTGCACCAACTCTCTAGACACATATTTATCCATTCTATCCTCCTATTTCTGTACTCACTAGCTCGTGGCACCAGGAGTAATATGGAGATTACTACCTTTTGGGTCCTGCTTTTCAATCTCTCTCCTAGCTCCCTAAAATCTGCCTGCAGGACCTCATCCCACTTTCTTCCTATGTCATAGGTGCCGATATGGACCATGACCTCTGGTTGTTCACCCTCCCCCTTCAGAACGTCTTGCAACCTTTCAGTGACAACCTTGACCCTGATACCAGGAAGACAATATGCCATCCTGAAGTCACGTCTGTGGCCACAGAAACGCCTGTCTCCTCCCCTAACTATCAATTCCCCTACCACTATTGCTCTTCCGTTCTTCTTCCTCCTCCCGGACAGCTGAGCCACCCGTGGTGCAATGGACCTGGCTCTGGCTGTACTCCCCAGAGGAACCATCGTCCTCACCAGTATTCACTACTGAAAACTGATTGGAAAGTGAGATGCACTCCAGGGACCCCTGCACTACCTGCCTGGTCCTCCTCTTCTGTCTGGTGGTCACCCATCCCCTCTCTGCCTGCGCACTCTTAAGCTGTGGGGTGACCACCTTCACCTCTGAAAACCCTGTAACCAGGAATGTTGAGCTGCCATTCCTGTCCCTCTTTCAGCCATGTCTCAGTAACGGCTATAACATTGTAATCCCACGTGTCTTTCTGTGCCCTTAGCTAATCTGCCTTAATTAATTCTCTCGCCAGACAAGTAAAGGCACACTGCCGAGGTGTGAATCTAATAATAACCTTATGGACCGTATAGGTGTGATAACCAGATGGGCTTGTGGTTATGGTCTGGTCACAGATGGTCTAAATCCCCTTCACTCACTGCTACTGCAGGTGATGGAGATTCATAATCTGCACAGGGTGGGGAAAGAACCTAGGAACAGGAAGAAGCTGTTCAGCCGCTCGATCCTATTCCACCATTCAATCAGATCACAGCTAATCTGTATCTCAACTCCATCTATCCACCTTGTTTCCGTGAGTCTTAATACCCATACCCAACAAAAATCTGTCCATCTCTGTTTGATATTTTCTGTTGACCCCTGACCCCAGCAGCTTTCTGGGGGAGTGTGATCCAGATTTACACTACTCTTTGTGACATCACCCCCGAATGGCCCATTGTGGCATCACTCCCGAACGGCCCAGCTCTGACATCATCCCCGAACGGCCCAGCTCTGACATCACCCCCGAACTGCCCAGCTCTGACATCACCCCCGAACGGCCCAGCTCTGACATCACCCCCGAACGGCCCAGCTCTGACATCACCCCCGAACGGCTCAGCTCTGACCACCCCCCGAATGGCTCATTGTGACATCACCCCCGAATGGCCCATTGTGACATCACTCCCGAACGGCCCAGCTCTGACATTACACCCCGAACGACCCAGCTCTGACATCATCCCCGAACGGCCCAGCTCTGACATCACATCCCGAACGGCCCAGCTCTGACATCACCCCCGAACGGCCCAGCTCTGACATCACATCCCGAACGGCCCAGCTCTGACATCACACCCCGAACGGCCCAACTCTGACATCACACCCCGAACGGCCCAGCTCTGACATCACCCCCGAACGGCCCAGCTCTGACATCACACCCCGAACGGCCCAGCTCTGACATCACACCTCGAACGGCCCAGCTCTGACATCACACCTCGAACGGCCCAACTCTGATCACCCCCGAATGGCCCATTGTGACATCACCCCGAACTGCCCAACTGTGATTTTAAGATAATACCCCTCGCTTGTTCTGGACTGCCCCCACCAGAGGAAATAGTTTCTCTCCATCTACTCTATCAAATCCTTTAACCATCTTAAACACTTCAATTAGATCAGCCCTTAACCTTCTGTACTTGAGGGATTACCAGCCTAGGCTGTGCAACCTGTCCTCATAATTGAACCCCATCAGACCCGGTATAATTCTGGTGACTCTGCGCCCCCTCCAAGGTCAATATATCCTTCCTGAGGTGCAATGCCCAGAACGGAACACAATGGCAGACTGATTGCAGCCTGCTAGAGTGTTCAAGGTCAAAGCTCGCACAATCTGGTGACAGTTGTAAAAGGTGAGATGTAACAAAGGAAGAGATAAGGCGGCTGTTGAACTATTGGATAAACTAGTCTATATATTGAATTCTGCCCAGCAACAGACTCAGGAAGGTAAGGGTAGAAAACATCAAGACTTACAGCAATTGCCAGGAGATCCACGAGCGACATTCCAGCAAGAAGAACGAGAACATCTTCAACTTTCCCAGAACAAGGTCCTGATCACCCCGAGTCTGATTGATGCTTCCCACAACATGGGTTAGATACAGAGTAAAGCTCCCTCTACACTGTCCCATCAACACTCCCAGGGCAGGTACAGCACTGGTTAGATACAGAGTGTCAGCCATGGCTCAGGTGGTAGCACTCTCACCTCTGAGTCAGAGGTTGTGGGTTGAAGTCCCACTCCAGAGACTGGAGTCCAAACCTCCAGGCAGCCCCTCCGGGGCAGTGCTAAGGGAGTAAAAAACAATGCAGCGTAAAGTTCCCTCTGCATTGCTCCACTAACATACCTGAGTCCTAATACATGAAATGCAAGAGTATACATATCAGGAAAGGATGAACGGGCTGGGTCACTTTTCTCTTGAAAAAAGAAGGCTGAGGGGTGACCTAATAGAGGTCTTCAAAATTGTGAAAGGTTAGTGGACACAGAGAGAATGTTTCCACGTGTGGGTAAAAACATAATTAGAGGTCATCAATATAAGATAGTCAAAAATAAATCCAATAGGGAATTCAGAAGAAAATTCTTTGCCCAAAGAGTGGTGAGAATATGGAACTCGCTACCACAATGAGTGGTTGAAGTAAAGTGTATAGATGGATTTAAGGTGAGGCTAGACAAGCACATGAGGGAGATGAGAATAGAGGGTTATGCTGATAGATTCAGATGAGGAGGCTCGAGTGGAGCATAAACGCCGGCATGGACTGGTTGGGCCAAATAGCCTGTTTCTGTGCCATATAGCCTAGGTAATGTAATCCTATGTAAACTCAGACGAGTGCCCTCTGCTGTATTACACTTGTCCCGCCCCTCGGGCCCCCCAATTGGTTGGAGGACCCGCTGCCACCTCTGTCCTCCAAGCCCCATTCTCTCTCTCCCTATTGGTCGGATCCCACGTCAGTCATGGCCGTAGGGTTGATCACGTGGCCCAGTTCACTCACACCACAGAAGACAACTTGCTGCGGCCGCTCAATCCACTCGGTGCCGAGGGTGCGATTGGACGCTCCGGTTTGTACTTTATTTTTTATTTATCTCCCGCCCGCGCATTTATATACAAAACCTCATTAAACTCACTAATACAAAAGCAAAATACTGCGGCTGCTGGAATCTGGAATAAAAACAGAAAATGCTGGAAATCTCAGTGGGTCAGGCAGCACCTGTGCAGAGAGAAACAGAGTTAACATTTCGGGTCGACGACCCTTCGTCAGAACTGGAGAGTATTCAGAAAGAACACATTCTTAAGAAGCACTGAAAGGGGGAGGGGAAGAACGAACAAAAGGGAAGGTCTGTGATAGGGTGGAAGGCAGGAGAGATTGGAAAGACAAAAGGGATGATGGTCCAAATTGAAATGGTAAGCCGAGAGTTAGAAAAACTTTAGTCAAGATAGGGTGTGAATGGTAGGATAATGACCAGCTGCCATTAGAGACAAGGAGAAAAAAGAAAGAAACAGGCCCCGGGGGTGTGGGTGGGAGGTGGGGGGGTGGGGGGGAGAATGATCGGGAGCCAAAGATTGGCAGTGGTTACGCTCTGAAATTGTTGAACTCGACGTTGAGTCCAGAAGGCTGTAAAGTGCCTAAACAAAAGATGAGGAGCTGTTCCTCGAGCTTGCGTTGAGCTTCATTGGAACAGTGTAGGAGACCGAGGACGGAGAGGTCAGAGTGGAATGGGGTGGAGAATTAAAGTGACAGGCGACCGGAAGATCGGGGTCACACTTGTGGACTGAACAGAGGTGTGCCGCAAAGCGGTCACCCAATCTATGCTTGGTCTCCCCAGTGTAGAGGAGACCACATCGTGAGCAGCGAATACAGTATACTAAATTGAAAGAAGTACAAGTAAATCACTGCTTCACCTGGAAGGAGTGTTTGGGGTCCTGGATAGTGGGAAGGGAGGAGAAAGATTGCAAAGTGCTGCAGTACAGCGGGACCTAGGGGTACTTGTGCATGAAACACAAAAGAATAGTATGCAGGTATAGCAAGTGATCAGGAAGGCCAATGGTATCTTGGTCTTTATTGCAAAGGCGATAGAGTATAAAAGCAGGGAAGTCTTGCTACAGCTCTGCAAGGTATTGGTGAGGCCACACCTGGAATACTGCGTGCAGTTTTGGTTTCCATAGTTACGAAAGGATATATTTGTTTTGGAGGCAGTTCAGAGAAGGTTCACGAGGTTGATTCCAGAGCAGAGGGAGTTGACTTATGAGGAAAGGTTGAGTAGGTTGGGCCTCTACTCATTGGAATTCATAAGAATGAGAGGTGATCTGATCGAAAGATTATGAGGGGGCTTGACAAGGTGGATGCAGAGAGGATGTTTCCACTGATGGGGGAGACTAGAACTAGAGGGCATGATCTTAGAATAAGGGGCCGCCCATTTAAAACAGAGATGAGGAGAAATTCTTTTCTCTCAGATGGTTGTAAATCTGTGGAATTCGCTCCCTCAGAGAGCTGTGGAAGCTGGGACAATGAATAAATTTAAGACAGAAATAGACAGTTTCTTAAACGATAAGGAGATAACGGGTTATGGGCAGCGGGCAGGGAAGTGGAGCTGAATCCATGATCGGATCAGCCACGATCTTATTGAATGGCGAAGCAGGCTCGAGGGGCCATATGGCCTACTTCTGTTCCTAATTCTTATGTTCTTATGTTCTAGGTGTTGCATCTCCTGCACTGACACGGAAAAGTGCCATGGGATAGGGAGGGGCTTCTGGGAGTGACTGCAGAATGGACCAGGGTGTTGCGGAGGGAGCTGTCCCTTCAGAATGCTGAGAGGGGATGGAAAGATGTGATTGGTGGTGGGATCACGCTGGAGGCGGTGTAAATGGCGGAGGATGATCCGTTGAACGTGGAGGCTGGTGGGGTGAAAGGTGAGGACAAGGGGATCCCTGTCATGGTTCTGAGAGGGAGGGGAAGGAGTGAGAGCAGAGGTGTGGGAAATAGAACGGACATGGTCAAGGCCATGTTAACCACGGCGGAGGGGAATCCTTGGTTAAGGAAAAAGGAAGACATGTCAGAGGTACTATTGTGAAAGGTGGCGTCGTCAGAGCAGATGCAACGGAGACAGAGAAACTGAGAGAATGGAATGGAGTCCTTACAGGATGCAGGGTGGGAAGAAGTATAGTCCAGATAGCTGTGGAAGTCAGTGGGCTTATAGTGGACCCTGGTCGGAAGCCTATCCCCAGAGATGGAGACGGAGAAGTCGAGGAAGGGAAGGGAAGAGTTAGAGATGGACTATGTGAAGGGTGGAAATTTGATTCAGAGTGAATGAAATTTTCCCCTCCAAAATTTACCTTTTAATGAAAATAGAGCAACATTTGAAAAAGCAACATTATATTGGGTGGGAGGATAGAAAGAGTCAAGAGCGCCCTTCAGTTTCTTGAGCATGTCTGAGCCCCAAGACAATATTCACCAACTGAGAGGATATAGACATGATTCAGTTGGTGCATCGCACAGGCTACTTTGGTTCAAAATATGGGAACGTGTGTTTCTTTTATAACCCTCTCTTCCCCTCCTTTGTGTGCGAGTTAGCCTGTGTCTATATCCCTTTGTAGATTTTTTGTGTCCTCCTCACAATTTGCTTTCCCACCCATCTGTGTATCATCAGCAACCTTGGCTACATTGCACTCGGTCCCTTCATCCAAGTCATTAATATCGATTGTAAATGGTTGAGGCCCCAGCACCCATCCCTGTGGCACACCACTAGTTACCGTTTGCCAACCGGAAAATTACCTATTTATCCCGACTCTCTGTTTTCTGTTAGTTAACTAATCCTCTATCCATGCTAATATATTACCCCCAACCCTGTAAACTTTTATCTTGTGCAGTAACCTCTTATATGGCACTTTATCAAATGCGTTCTGGAAATCCAAATACATCACATCCACTGGTTCCCCCTTATCCACCCTACTCATTACATCCTCAAAGAACTCCAGCAAATTTGTCAAACATGATTTCTGTTATGTATGAATAAAGAATCTGACCACATACTGTGAGCTCAGAGTAAAGTGGGACCGTAGTCTTTTATTGCAGGTCTCCAGAGTGCCTCTCCAGCCTGTGAGGCCTCCTTAAGTACCTGTGCTCCAAAGGGATTGTGGGATCCCTTGGGACTCCAGGGGGTGAGACCTCTGGTGGCTATACAAGGTATTTACAGGTTTACATATATAACAACACTCCCCCTCCAAAGTCAATAGTGTAACTATTTACAAGGTGAGTCGATCTAAGGCCTTTCTTTCCCTGGTTGATCGTCTCGGTGCAAATGCTGGTTTTGGTGAATCGTTTGTTGGGCTCTCGCTGGGTTGCTGTGCAGCTGGCCTTGCTGAGCTGCCTGGTGTGGTGAGTCCTGCTGGGCAGCTGCGGGTGATGGGTTCTGCTTCGTGGTCAACCGCGGAGTCGATTGCCACTGGTGTGTAAGAAGGTAGGGTCCAAAGTGGGTTGCTCTAGATAGCCCGTGAATCTGAGTTTGATTTGGTCCAAGTGTTTCCGGTGGATGAGTCCATTTGAAAGTTTGACCCAAAAAACCCTACTCCCCTCTTTGGTCACAATAGTGCCGGGAAGCCACTTGGGACCTTGTCCATAGTTCAACACAAATACAGGATCATTGATTTCAATTTCGCGTGACACATTTGCTCTATCATGATATGTACTTTGTTGAAGCCGCTTGCTCTGTACCTGTTCATGTAGATCAGGGTGGACTAACGAGAGCCTTGTCTTAAGTGCCCTTTTCATGAGCAGTTCAGTGGGTGGAATCCCAGTGAGCGAGTGGGGTCTCCACAGTCAAAAGTTTGCAAAGTATCACTTCATGACCAATGCCAAGTACGAAAAAGTCCCTGAGCATGTGCTCCAAATGTCCTTCAAATTCGCAATGGCCTGCAAGGCGTCCCAGTTCGGCGACATAGTTCGCCACTTCCTGGCCTTCAGATCTTTTGTAGGTGTAGAACCGGTACCTCACCATCAGATCACTTTCCTTCGGGTTCAGGTGCTCCTGGACCAGTGTGCACAAATCATCGTACGATTTCTTGTGGGTTTCGCTGGAGCAAGCAGATTTTTCATGAGGCCACACGTTGGTGCCCCACAGACAGTGAGGAGAATCGGCCTTCGTTTGGCAGCGTTCGCTTCTCCTTCCAGCTCGTTGGCCACGAAGTATTGGTCGAGTTGCTCCACGAAGGTTTCCCAATCATCTCCCTCCGAAAATTTCTCCAGGATGCCCATTGTTCTCTGCATTGTTGGGGTCGTCATCTGTATCTCGTCGCCAGTTGTTATGTACGAATAAAGAATCTGACCAGATATTGTGAGCTCAAAGTAAAGTGTGACCTTAGTCTTTTATTGCAGATCTCCAGAGTGCCTCTCCAGCCTGTGAGGCCTCCTTAAGAACCTGTGCTCCCAAGGGATTGTGGGATCCCTTGGGACTCCAGGGGGTGAGCCTGCTTGTGGCTACACAAGGTATTTACAGGTTTACATATATAACAATTTCCATTTCATAAAACCATGCTGACTCTGCTTGATTGAATCATGCTTTTCCAAATGTCCCGCGACTGCTTCCTTAAGCGTCGGCGGCAGTCAGGAGCAGCGTCGAGGAGGTGCGTGGAGAGGCCTATAAAAGGCACAGCAGGGAGTCCGGGGCCCAGCGTCGGCGGCAGTCGGGAGCAGCGTCGGAGGTGCGTGGAGAGGCCTATAAAAGGCACAGCAGGGAGTCCGGGGCCCAGCGTCGGCGGCAGTCGGGAGCAGCGTCGAGGAGGTGCGTGGAGAGGCCTATAAAAGGCACAGCAGGGAGTCCGGGGCCCAGCGTCGGCGGCAGTCGGGAGCAGCGTCGAGGAGGTGCGTGGAGAGGCCTATAAAAGGCACAGCAGGGAGTCCGGGGCCCAGCGTCGGCGGCAGTCGGGAGCAGCGTCGGAGGTGCGTGGAGAGGCCTATAAAAGGCACAGCAGGGAGTCCGGGGCCCAGCGTCGGCGGCAGTCGGGAGCAGCATCGAGGAGGTGCGTGGAGAGGCCTATAAAAGTCACAGCAGGGAGTCCGGGGCCCAGCGTCGGCGGCAGTCGGGAGCAGCATCGAGGAGGTGCGTGGAGAGGCCTATAAAAGGCATGACTTGTGCAGCTACAGGGAGAAGGCAAAAAAGAAGTAGAAAGAAATCAAAAGGTGACATCACAGCCAAGAGGGTAAGTGATTGGCTGGTGATTGGTGAGTAGTTTTTCTTTTTTCTCTTCTATATCAGTGAGTAACTTTTAACATTGTTGTTGCCAATTTAAGTGTATCTAAGGGTTAAGTCATGGCAGGAGAGCTCGGTCGAGTGTTATGCTCCTCCTGTACCATGTGAGAACTCAGGGACGACACCAGTGTCGCTGACGACTATATCTGCAGGAAGTGTATCCACCTCAAGCTCCTGACGGTCCGCGTTGCGGAGTTGGAGCTGAGGGTGGATTCACTCTGGAGCATCCACGATGCTGAGAATGATGTGAGTATCACGTGTAGCGAGTTGGTCGTACCGCAGGGAAAGGGTCCACAGCCAGATAGGGAATGGAAGACCAACAGGAAGAGCAGTGCAAGGAAGGTAGTGCAGGAGTCCCATGTGGTCATCCCCCTGCAAAACAGATACACTGCTCTGGGTAATGTTGAGGGGGATGACTCATCAGGGAAGGGCAGCAGCAGCCAAGTTCATGGCACCATGGCTGGCTCTGCTGCACAGGAGGGCAGGAAAAAGAGTGGGAGAGCAATAGTGATTGGGGATTCAATGGTGAGGGGAATAGATAGGCGTTTCTGCGGCCGCAACCGAGACTCCAGGATGGTATGTTGCCTCTCTGGTGCAAGGATCAAGGATGTCTCGGAGCGGGTGCAGGACATTCTAAAAAGGGAGGGAGAACAGCCAGTTGTCGTGGTGCACATTGGTACCAACGACATAGGTAAAAAAAAAGGGATGAGGTCCTACGAAACGAATTTAAGGAGCTAGGAGCTAAATTAAAAAGTAGGACCTCAAAAGTAGTAATCTCGGGATTGCTACCAGTGCCACGTGATAGTCAGAGTAGGAATCACAGGATAGCGCAGATGAATACGTGGCTTGAGCAGTGGTGCAGCAGGGAGGGATTCAAATTCCTGGGGCATTGGAACCGGTTCTGGGGGAGGTGGGACCAGTACAAACCGGACGGTCTGCGCCTGGGCAGGACTGGAACCAATGTCCTAGGGGGAGTGTTTGCGAGGGCTGTTGGGGAGGATTTAAACTAATATGGCAGGGGGATGGGAACCAATGCAGGGAGACAGAGGGAGACAAAAGGGAGGCAGAGGCAGGAGACGGAGGGGAGATGGGGGGTGGAGAGGCCCGGGGCGGGGAACAGGATGGGCCACTGTGCGGCAGAATTCTAAAAGGACAAAGGGTGTTAAAAAAACAAGTCTGAAGGCTTTGTGTCTTAATGCAAGGAGTATCCGCAATAAGGTGGATGAATTAACTGTGCAAATAGATGTTAACAAATATGATGTGATTGGGATTACGGAGACATGGCTCCAGGATGATCAGGGCTGGGAACTCAACATCCAGGGGTATTCAACATTCAGGAAAGATAGAATAAAAGGAAAAGGAGGTGGGGTAGCATTGCTGGTTAAGGAGCAAATTAAGGCAATAGTTCGGAAGGACATTAGCTTGGATGATGTGGAATCTATATGGGTAGAGCTGCAGAATACCAAAGGGCAAAAAATGTTAGTGGGAGTTGTGTACAGACCTCCAAACAGTAGTAGTGATGTTGGGGAGGGTATCAAACATGAAATTAGGGGTGCGTGCAATAAAGGTGCAGCAGTTATAATGGGTGACTTTAATATGCACATAGATTGGGCTAACCAAACTGGAAGCAATACGGTGGAGGAGGATTTCCTGGAGTGCATTAGGGATGTTTTTTTAGACCAATATGTCGACGAACCAACTAGGGGGGAGGCCATCTTAGACTGGGTGTTGTGTAATGAGAGAGGATTAATGAGCAATCTCGTTGTGCGAGGCCCCTTGGGGAAGAGTGACCATAATATGGTGGAATTCTGCATTAGGATGGAGAATGAAACAGTTAATTCAGAGACCATGGTCCAGAACTTAAAGAAGGGTAACTTTGAAGGTATGAGGTGTGAATTGGCTAGGATAGATTGGCGAATGATACTGAAGGGGTTGACTGTGGATGGGCAATGGCAGACATTTAGAGACCGCATGGATGAACTACAACAATTGTACATTCCTGTCTGGCGTAAAAATAAAAAAGGGAAGGTGGCTCAACCGTGGCTATCAAGGGAAATCAGGGATAGCATTAAAGCCAAGGAAGTGGCATACAAATTGGCCAGAAATAGCAGCGAACTCGGGGACTGGGAGAAATTTAGAACTCAGCAGAGGAGGACAAAGGGTTTGATTAGGGCAGGGAAAATAGAGTACGAGAAGAAGCTTGCAGGGAACATTAAGACGGATTGCAAAAGTTTCTATAGATATGTAAAGAGAAAAAGGTTAGTAAAGACAAACGTAGGTCCCCTGCAGTCAGAATCAGGGGAAGTCATAACGGAGAACAAAGAAATGGCAGACCAATTGAACAAGTACTTTGGTTCGGTATTCACTGAGGAGGACACAAACAACCTTCCAGATATAAAAGGGGTCGGAGGGTCTAGTAAGGAGGAGGAACTGAGGGAAATCCTTATTAGTCGGGAAATTGTGTTGGGGAAATTGATGGGATTGAAGGTCGATAAATCCCCAGGGCCTGATGGACTGCATCCCAGAGTACTTAAGGAGGTGGCCTTGGAAATAGTGGATGCATTGACAGTCATTTTCCAATATTTCATTGATTCTGGATCAGTTCCTATGGAGTGGAGGGTAGCCAATGTAACCCCACTTTTTAAAAAAAGGAGGGAGAGAGAAAACAGGGAATTATAGACCGGTCAGCCTGACATCGGCAGTGGGTAAAATGATGGAATCAATTATTAAGGATGTCATAGCAGTGCATTTGGAAAGAGGTAATATGATAGGTCCAAGTCAGCATGGATTTGTGAAAGGGAAATCATGCTTGACAAATCTTCTGGAATTTTTTGAGGATGTTTCCAGTAGAGTGGACAAGGGAGAACCAGTTGATGTGGTATATTTGGACTTTCAGAAGGCTTTCGACAAGGACCCACACAAGAGATTAATGTGCAAAGTTAAAGCACATGGGATTGGGGGTAGTGTGCTGACATGGATTGAGAACTGGTTGTCAGACAGGAAGCAAAGAGTAGGAGAAAATGGGGACTTTTCAGAATGGCAGGCAGTGACTAGTGGGGTGCCGCAAGGTTCTGTATGGGGCCCCAGCTGTTTACATTGTACATTAATAATTTAGATGAGGGGATTAAATGTAGTATCTCCAAATTTGCGGATGACACTAGGTTGGGTGGCAGTGTGAGCTGCGAGGAGGATGCTATGAGGCTGCAGAGCGACTTGGATAGGTTAGGTGAGTGGGCAAATGCATGGCAGATGAAGTATAATGTGGATAAATGTGAGGTTATCCACTTTGGTGGTAAAAACAGAGAGACAGACTATGATCTGAATGGTGACAGATTAGGAAAAGGGGAGGTGCAAAGAGACCTGGGTGTCATGGTACATCAGTCATTGAAGGTTGGCATGCAGGTACAGCAGGCGGTTAAGAAAGCAAATGGCATGTTGGCCTTCATAGCGAGGGGATTTGAGTACAGGGGCAGGGAGGTGTTGCTACAATTGTACAGGGCCTTGGTGAGGCCACACCTGGAGTATTGTGTACAGTTTTGGTCTCCTAACTTGAGGAAGGACATTCTTGCTATTGAGCGAGTGCAGCGAAGGTTCACCAGACTGATTCCCGGGATGGCGGGACTGACCTATCAAGAAAGACTGGATCAACTGGGCTTGTATTCACTGGAGTTCAGAAGAATGAGAGGGGACCTCATAGAAACGTTTAAAATTCTGACGGGGTTAGACAGGTTAGATGCAGGAAGAATGTTCCCAATGTTGGGGAAGTCCAGAACCAGGGGACACAGTCTAAGGATAAGGGGGAAGCCATTTAGGACCGAGATGAGGAGGAATTTCTTCACCCAGAGAGTGGTGAACCTGTGGAATTCTCTACCACAGAAAGTTGTTGAGGCCAATTCATTAAATATATTCAAAAAGGAGTTAGATGAAGTCCTTACTACTAGGGGGATCAAGGGGTATGGTGAGAAAGCAGGAATGGGGTACTGAAGTTGCATGTTCAGCCATGAACTCATTGAATGGCGGTGCAGGCTATAAGGGCCGAATGGCCTACTCCTGCACCTATTTTCTATGTTTCTATGTTTATATGTTAATAATGGACTGCAGCATTTTTCCAACGACAGATGTTAGCCTTACTGGTCTATAGTTTCCTGCTTTTTGTCTGCTTCCTTTTTTAAATAGGAGTGTTACATTTGTGGTTTTCCAATTCGCTGGGACCGCCCCAGAATCCAGAGAATTTTGGTAGATTACAACCAATGCATCCACTATCTCTGCAGCCACTTCTTTTAACACCCTAGGATGTAAGCCATCAGGTCCAGGGACCTTGTCCGCCTTTCGTCCCATTAATTTACCGAGTACTACTTCATTAGTGATAGTGTTTGTATTAAGTTCCTCCCTCTCTATAGCCCCTTGATTATCCACTATTGGGATGTTTTTAGTGTCTTCGACCGTGAAGACCATTACAAAATATTTGTTCAACGTCTCTACCATTTCCCTATTCTCCATTATTAATTCCCCAGTCTCATCCTCCAGGGGACCAACATTTTCTTTAGCCAAATCTTTTCCTTTTTATGTACCAGTAGAAACTTTTAATATCTGTTTTTATATTTCGTGCTAGTTTACTCTCATAATCTATCTTCCCTTTCTTTATCATTTTTTTAGTCGTTCTTTGTCGACTTTTAAAACATTTCCCAATCCTCTGACCTCCCACTAGTCTTGGGCACATTGGATGCCCTTCTTTTCAATTTGATACCATCCCTTATTTCCTAAGTTACCTACGGATAGTTATCCCTTCTCTTACAGTCTTTCCTTCTTATTGGGATATATTTATGTAGCAAGTTATGAAATATCTCCTTAAATGTCCGCCACTGCTCAACAACCGTCCCACACTTTAATCTATTTTCCCAGTCCACTTTAGCAAACTCTGCCCTCATACCTTTGTAGTCTCCTTTATTTAAGCTTAGGACCCTGGTTTGAGAACCAACTTTCTCACCCTCCAACCGAAATTCAACCATATTATGGTCACTCATTCCTCGAGGATCTTTTATTATGCGATCATTTATTAATCCTGCCTCATTACACAGTACTAGATCCAAGATAGCCTGTTCCCTGGTTTGTTCCGCAACATACTGTTCAATGAAATTATCCCGGATGCACTCTATGAACTCCTCCTCAAGGCTACCCTGGCCAATTTGCTTTGTCCAATCAATATGAAGGTTAAAATCGCCCATGATAATTGCCGTTCCTTTATTACAAGCCTCTATTATTTCTTGATTTATACTCCGTCCAACAGTGTAGCTAATGTTAGGGGGCCTATAGACTACACCCACCAGCGACTTTTTCCCTTCATTATTCCTTATCTCCACCCAAACTGATTCAACATCTTGATCGTCTGAGCCAATATCATTTCTCACTAACGCACTGATCTCGTCCTTTATTAATAGAGCTACCCCACCTCATTTTTCTTTCTGTCTGTCCTTCCGAATTGTCAAATAGAAACATAGAAACAAAGAAAATAGGTGCAGGAGTAGGTCATTCGGCCCTTCGAGCCTGCACCGCCATTCAATGAGTTCATGGCTGAACATGCAACTTCAGTACCCCATTCCTGTTTTCTCGCCATACCCCTTGATCCCCCTAGTAGTAAGGACTACATCTAACTCCTTTTTGAATATATTTAATGAATTGGCCTCAACAACTTTCTGTGGTAGAGAATTCCACAGGTTCACCACTCTCTGGGTGAAGAAGTTTCTCCTCATCTTGGTCCTAAATGCCTTACCCCTTATCCTCAGACTGTGACCCCTGGTTCTGGACTTCCCCAACATTGGGAACATTCTTCCTGCATCTAACCTGTCTAAACCCATCAGAATTTTAAATGTTTCTATGAGATCCCTTCTCATTCTTATGAACTCCAGTGAATACAAGCCCAGTTGATCCAATCTTTCTTGATGTCAGTCCCGCCATCCCGGAAATCAGTCTGGTGAACCTTCGCTGCACTCGCTCAATAGCAAGAATGTCCTTCCTCAAGTTCGGAGACCAAAACTGTATACCATACTCCAGGTGTGGCCTCACCAAGGCCCTGTACAACTGTAGCAACACCTCCCTGCCCCTGTACTCAAATCCCCTTGCTATGAAGGCCAACATGCCATTTGCTTTCTTAACCACCTGCTGTACCTGCATGCCAACCTTCAATGACTGATGTACCATGACACCCAGGTCTCGTTGCACCTCCCCTTTTCCTAATCTGTCATCATTCAGATAATAGTCTGTCTCTCTGTTTTTACCACCAAAGTGGATAACCTCACATTTACCCACATTATACTTCATCTGCCATGCATTTGCCCACTCACCTAACCTATCCAAGTCACTCTGCAGCCTCATAGCATCCTCCTCGCAGCTCACACTGCCACCAAACTTAGTGTCATCCGCAAATTTGGAGATACTACATTTAATCCCCTCGTCTAAATCATTAATGTACAATGTAAACAGCTGGGGCCCCAGTACAGAACCTTGTGATACCCCACTAGTCACTGCCTGCCATTCTGAAAAGTACCCATTTACTCCTGCTCTTTGCTTCCTGTCTGACAACCAGTTCTCAATCCATGTCGGCACACTACCCCCAATCCCATGTGCTTTAACTTTGCACATCAATCTCTTGTGTGGGACCTTGTCGAAAGCCTTCTGAAAGTCCAAATATACCACATCAACTGGTTCTCCCTTGTCCACTCTACTGGAAACATCCTCAAAAAATTCCAGAAGATTTGTCAAGCATGATTTCCCTTTCACAAATCCATGCTGACTTGGACCGATCATGTCACCTCTTTCCAAATGCGCTGCTATTGTGGATATCTGAACAGAATATATGGAATTAAGGACAGTAAAGTAAACAGGATATATGAAAATGTATAAGCCATGGAAGAATAGCTGGGAGAATGTCAGATTGCAAATAGTGCAACATCAGCATAGCTAACAGTCTTTCTCAAGGTTTCAAGTCACTAATCCTGCCAATAACATCTAATTGTAACATGAAATAAATCTGCAGAATTGCAAGGTCTCAGTTAGTAGTCGCACCACTAGATTGAAACATTTAGAGGCAATGCTTGAGCTTTCATAAAAAACATCTCCTATAGATTGACTAATGAGTGGCTGAGTTAGAATGTCAATCTAATTGTATTTTGTTATCTGATTTCAAAACTGTATAACTGTTGACGCTTTACGATGTAATTTCACCTATCCGTAGGGAGTGTGTACGCTCTATCCAGAGGGTATATCTTCTGTCTGATAGGTCTTACTGGCCAGTATAATAAAGACTGCTTTGTTCAAAGCACAAGAGGTATTCGACTCAGTAATTTTACTGAACCAGATTGAGGTAAAAGAATCCAGGAATTTACATTTGGTGTCAGAAGTGGGATCTCAACGGACGACTGCCGAAAACTTGCGAATCAAGAGCCAGACTAGCCTTGGACGAGACGAGGGGAAAGTGGCCACTGGAGTGAGTATGATTTCAATACTGCTCCAGTTTCCCCCGGTTTCAAAAGTCTGAGGAAAGTTTAGCCACTCGCTGGTTCTCAGGTAGTGTCTGAACGAGATCCAGGACAATCTGGTGAATACCTTTCAAACTTAGAATAGGGATAGAGAGATAGGGAAATTGCGCGATGATGCAAACCAAGCAGCGACTTGGAAAGATAGATTATAGTTAGAGCTAGATAGGGATAGATGATCAATCATGGATCCAAAAATTAATAGGAAAGAAAAGAGACTCTTGTGAATGTCTGTTTAAATGAGAAATGCTTCTGTGATTTTTACTGTAAAAAAAGCCGGGGAGTTGTGGTTTGTTTTATCTCAAACAGAATGAAAGTTTGTTTTAACCCTTCGTAGTGTTGTCCTGTATGTGGGAAGTTTAAGAGTGTGAACCTTATTGAATTACGTATATTCGGATGATAAGTTACGGAGCCAGGAAATGCACAAAGGATAAGTTTGTTAAAAAAAAAGAAAAAAATTACATGGTCCCAGTGGTTAAAAAAAAAAGAAAAACTTGAAAGAAAACATTCAGAGAAGGCACAGCAAAACAACTGAGATGGATTCAAAAGGATTTAAAAAAAAATTATATTAAATAACACGACCTTGAGGCTGGAACAATTGAGATAACGAAAAGCAGTCCACAGCCTACGTGCCAGACTTCTCTCTAGTCATGGAAAAAAAGTAACGTACTAAATAGGTGCTGAAAGAAAAAAATGTTCTGAGATTTTAAATTATGAAAAAAATTCCACTGCAGTAAAAAAAAAAAATCACTCCTGTCCAGTTGGCAGAAAAACTCCATTAAATTAGGGCTTTCATTGACTGATTGAATTTAAACTGCGCAGTAACGCGAAAGGATAGGTAAATTTGGAAACTGAAAGAAATTAATTGAGGCTCATAAGAAATCAAAATTAGAAAATTAGGCTCACAGGGAATAAAATGGGGATTTAAATAGAGGATAGGTGTTCAATTCAGGTACGACGTCGACCTTGTATATCTCTTGGCCCGTCTAGGCTCTGATTGAATTTAAAAACTCGCAGCAACTCGGAAGGTAGGGCCGACGTGAACGCGCAGCGGCGCAGATGCGCAAACGACGCGAACGCGCAGCGACACTAACGCGTAGTGACGTAGACGCGCAGTGACGCCGACGCATAGTGACGCAGAGGGGCAGCAACGCGAATCGCGAAAGTCAGTGCTAATGTCAGTAAGTCTTTGTAAGTCTTAAGTGTTTAGAGTTTTAAGTATTTAAATCACGCGGCGACGTGAACCGTGCGGCGACGCGGGTAAGTGTTAGAAGTCTTTGTCTATCTTGTATTGAAATCGCGTGGCGACGCGAACCACGCGGCGACGCGGGTAAGTGTTAGAAGTCCTTGTTTATCTTTTAAAGTTTTAAGTATCTTAACTCGCGCGGCGACGCGAGCCATGGGTCGACGCGGATTGCGTGGCGACGTGAACTGCGAGACAACGCGGATTGCGCGGCGACGTGAACTGCGGGGCGACGTGGGAGTTTTAAGTGTCGCGCGGTGACGCGAACCGCGCGGCGATGCGGGTAAGTGTTAGCATTAGTAAAGTTTGTTTATTTGGAGTTAGTTAAAGTCAGTGTTAGTTTCTGTAAAGTCTGTGTCTATTTTTAAGTTTGTTTAAATTGCACGACGACACGAACACGTAACGACACGGTAATACGAGGGGCAGTGTGAAAATGGGTAATCAGTTGGATAAAACAACGGATGCGGATAGTCCGCTACAAAAGCTATGTGAGGAATTCCCTGAAAGAGCTGAAGACTTTAGAAAATTATCAGGAGCCCTGAACAAATTATTGGGAGATGATCAATGGCCTCTAGGTGGCACTAGAAGCGTAGCGGTAGTAAAAAAAAAAGCACAGGGATTGTTAAAAAAAAAATTAATTAAAAGATGCATCACTTCTGTCAAGTTGGCAAACAAATGCTATTAAATTAGGACTTGCATTGACAGAGGGAACACATGTTAAAACTGTAGACGTCTTTAAAAAAAAAAAGAATGTGCGCACGAGAAACTTACTAAGAGATCCTCTGGGACCTCTGAGAAAGGTATTGACCGACTACGTAGTCAAATGGCTGGCTTTGTGTTAACCGAGGCTGATGATGAAATTGATGAGTGGTCACTGACTCAGCGCCCAATGGTGCCTCCCGCACCTCCTGGCCTCTTGCTCCAGTCCTCTTCCCAACACCCTCCACCTAACACTCCGGTAAAAAGAGTTAGGAACAACCCCATATCACCAAAGCAACTAACCCAAACTGACTCCTCATCCTCTGATAGCGATTCGGATCCCCAGTTCACAGGCAATATAGCCGAAAGGACCAGATCTCACACTCGAAAGGGCAGAACTATATCTCAACATCACAAACAGTCCCGTAAATTTTCTAGTCAATCTACCAGTCCAAGTTGTGAAAGACATAGCAAACACCCCCGCCGATCGAGACGCAGAACTGTCAAGCAGTCAGACAGCTCTGAAACATCCTCCGGCCTAGAAATGATTTCCAAGATCCCAAAGTCCCGACACCAATTCCCTGTCAGACCAATGCCAAACCCTGATGCACAACAAGCTGTAGACCACCTCTCTATAGATGTCTGTGATCTTCAAACAACTATTTGATTGCTCACGCTATCCGGACAGATGGAAAGGGCAGTTAGATATTATTGGCAGGAAAAGAAAGAGGAGGGGGGAGGTGCGCCCCCAACCCGGGTCAAGACTGAATACATGACTCGAAAGGAAGAGCCATCTCGGGAGGAAGGATCAATAGAACCGTAGTGTTGCATACAGGATTGGATGGATAAGCAAGGATACGGTTATACTAAACAACCAAACAGCCCGAGCCCTGCTAATAAACCTCCCTATTGTCCCCGGCATGGTATGGGAAGAGGCCGGGACTGGGTAAGAGGAATTGACTGTTTTAATTGTGGGCAGGAAGGACATTGGAATAAAAATTGCCCCTACCGTCAGCATGGAAAAGGAAGAGGAGGAAGAGGAGGGGGGCAAGGGGGGAGAGGAGGATCTTACACTAACTTCTCCCAGAAACAACCCCTTTGGTCAATTGTCCCCCGATTAACTACGCAGTTTGATTGTGCAGGGATCCTCCCCGGACGACGAACCCATTCTGAATGAGTGGCAACCCTTTTTGATAGATACGGGAGCCTTCATGTCTTCTGTACAATCAAAGCTTAAACTCCCTGCCTCTACTGAAACACAGGAGCTTTCAGGATTCCTGGGACAAATCTCGACATTCCCAGTGTCAGAACCGGTTAAAATGGGTTACCAGGAATAATCGGTGGAACATCGAGTTGTTATCACAACCAATCTGGACTGTAACTTGATGGCTAGAGACCTCCTTTGCAAATTCCAGTTGCATTTGGAGTGTGGAGATGATGGGATTATTGTAAAACAGGAAACCCTTAAGCGGCAGTATTATACCACTAGAACCCCTCAGTGGTGGTCTCTGGACCTGCCGCAGGCACCCTATCACGTGACCCTAGCATACGATCCCGGTGGAAAGAATCAGGACCTGCAGAACTTTTATCAGGATCACGAAGGGGAAGTGAAGGGAATTCTATTAAGGGCTAGAGTGACTGGACTGGAAAGAGAGGCAGATTTTGTGGAAGTGGATAAGAATCTGTGGAAACAGCCCCTAACAATGGCACCGCATATTGCTCGTGAAGTATTAGCCCCTCACCATGCTAAAGATTTAGGAGTTATAGTACGCAAGGTCATAGATGAGGCTGACCCTACCAGCCGGGATGTGCAAATCGTAAAACATGGCCGAACAGTCTAATTTCATGGGGACCCCAAGAAGGTCTTAACGACTCTACAGCATCATACTGGCTCGGACATACCTGACTATGTGGATCCTCATGTGTGGGCAGAGGACCCCTCCCAAGTGGGTTATACTCCCATTGATCCGATTGAGATCCCAGTGCAGGGCAATGTGGACTGGCCCTCTATCCGACAGAACCCACTGAAATCACAGGCAATCCTAAACTGACCTTTCGGCACTGTACTGCAATTAACCCGGCCTGTTTTCTTACTGAGCCACCCCAAGATGAGGAAGAACCCAGTCATGATTGCATATCTTTAATTTAAGAGGCCACATCAGTCAGGGAAGATTTAGTTGATGTACCAATGGAAGATCCAGACTGTATTCTTACTGAGCCAACCCAAGATGAGGAAGAACCCAGTCATGATTGTATATGTATGTTGACGGAAGTACTTCTATTAATCCAGAAAATACACGAATCTCAGGATACGCCATAGTAAATCAGGAGAATCAGGTCTTTGAATCTGCTGCTTTGAAACCGCCTATTCTGCTCAACAAGCTGAACTATTCGCCCTCACCCAAGCCTGTATCTTGGCCAAAGATCTCAAAGTCAATATCTATACTGACTCTAGGTATGCCTTTGGGGTGGCCCATGATTTCAGACAATTATGGAAAAGTAGGGGATTCCTAACCTCACAGGGGAATGAGATATCTCACAAACAGTTAGTATCTGGATTAATAGAAGTACTTCCGTATCTGATTTGTTGCAAGCCCTCATGTTCCCCAAACGCATTGCCATTGTCAAATGTACCGCCCATACTACCGGAAATTCTCTGGTTGATATAGGGAATCGTTGTCCTGACCAAGAGGCCAAACAGGCCTCTCGTGACCAACAGATGGTAGTGCCCAAAATTATGAGTCAGACTAAAAATCCTGCGAAGGATAAGTTAGCCTTAGAAAAACCAATGCCAACCATCCAAGCTGTTATAAAAGCACAGGAGGACGCTCCTGAAAAAGATAAACTGTTGTGGAAATATTATGCACGTACTTATGACAATGTTTCTAAACTCTGGACCACTCCCGCGGAACAGACTTGCATGTCTGACAAGTTGGCTCTATGAGTTATTGAATGTATGCATTTTGCTACTCATTGTGGAGCAAGGACCACGAGTGATACACTTTTGGCTACTTGGGGGCACCCTAGACTCCAGGCGCTCACCCAGAACATCAGTAGTCGTTGCCTGGTTGGCCAGCAACATAATCCAGGGAAGGGAGTCCCCTGTGATTGGGGTAAAACGCCCCTACCCGAAGGTCCCTTTGAGACATTTCAGTTGGACTACATTGAGTTGCAAAAAGTTCAGTGTTACAAATATGTGTTAGTAATAGTAGATGTGTTTAGCAGATGGATTGAAGCCTACCCTAACCTGGACAATAAGACTCAAACTGTTGTTAAGGTGTTAATGAGGGAAATTGTTCCTAGATATGAGATCTCAGCTCGACTGATGACCACCTATGTTCTTTCTCTGACTCAGGCTCTGCGACTAGTTCACAACCAGGTTCAAGATGCTCACATCGACCTCCCAGTTTTACCCGAATTGTCCCTCGTGGCACCAGGGAAGTATGGATTCGGAAGGGATTAGAGCCACAATGGGAGGGGCCTTTTTAGGTGTCACTCACTACCCCCACTGCAGCCAAGGTTGAGGGGAAAAGTGCCTGGGTTCACCTGCAGCACTGCAAGCTCATCACCATTTAAACAAATTTTGCTGGTTAGTCTAATTCCTGTTTCTGTTCCAGATCTCCTCTTCCCCATAGCTGAACAAGGCAGTTGAAGGAGGATCAGTTTGAACTTTTACCCGTAAGACAGCCAAATAC
Source organism: Pristiophorus japonicus (assembly GCF_044704955.1). Classification (NCBI taxonomy): domain Eukaryota; kingdom Metazoa; phylum Chordata; class Chondrichthyes; family Pristiophoridae; genus Pristiophorus; species Pristiophorus japonicus. Next base: position 251,630,190 of record NC_091977.1, on the reverse strand, counting down.
ACTGACGGAGATCTGAAGAAGGGAAACGGGAAAACAGAACTCTTTTTATCAGCTAAATAATTGGACTATTTATAAGATGAGACTGTGTCTGTATGCCACTGTCTGCATAATAGTGTTGATATATGACAGTTTTGGCGCACGGGAAGGAAGACAAAGGCGAGAGCTCCATGTAAACACCTTTTTGTATACGTCTTACGTTTATGCGGAAAAAGGGCACTTCACTAGATGCTGGGTGTGTTCACATATCCCTATACATTCCAAAGGGGGAATTCCTTTACGCACCGTTCCACTGACCCTAACTGAGACTGTTAGATGGATTCAAAGAAACGATATTGGAACAGGTAGCTAACCGCACTGCTGAGGCTCTGGAGGGCATCACAGCTGAAATGGTAGCGATAAGGACCGTAGCATTACAAAACCGAATGGCCCTCGATTACCTGTTAGCTGAGAAAGGGGGAACGTGTGCCCTGATAGGATCTGAATGTTGCACTTACATTCCTGATAGTTCAGAAAACATAACCCACCTTGCCGATCACATAAGGAGGGTGGTGAAGAAGTTATCCACACCAGCAAAAGAACTTAGCAGGTTTGATTGGTTTCTGGGTGGATCTTGGAGATCCTATCTAATACATGGGGCAATTGTTCTCCTCATAATAATTACCTGCTGTTTGATTGTTGGTTGCCTTAACCTCTGCTGTAAAGTAATGATGACAAGGTTAGCAGACCCTCTTGTGGTCAAGGGTTCCCGGGTTATGATCCAACAAACTAGAGAACTACTCAACAATAATATGATTCTGGAAAGGATGTGCGAACGGATGAATGCAATACTCCTAGAATGATCCTAAATGTTATTATAGAATGATAAAAGGAGGGATGTGGATATCTGAACGGAATATATGGAATTAAGGACAGTAAAGTAAACAGGATATATGAAAATGTATAAGCCATGGAAAAATAGCTGGGAGAATGTCAGATTGCAAATAGTGCAACATCAGCATAGCTAACAGTCTTTCTCAAGGTTTCAAGTCACTAATCCTGCCAATAACATCTAATTGTAACATGAAATAAATCTGCAGAATTGCAAGGTCTCAGTTAGTAGTCACACCACTAGATTGAAACATTTAGAGGCAATGCTTGAGCTTTCATAAAAAACATCTCATATAGATTGACTAATGAGTGGCTGAGTTAGAATGTCAATCTAATTGTATTTTGTTATCTGATTTCAAAACTGTATAACTGTTGACGCTTTACGATGTAACTTCACCTATCCGTAGGGAGTGTGTACGCTCTATCCAGAGGGTATATCTTCTGTCTGATAGGTCTTATTGGCCAGTATAATAAAGACTGCTTTGTTCAAAGCACAAGAGGTATTCGACTCAGTAATTTTACTGAACCAGATTGAGGTAAAAGAATCCAGGAATTTACACCATGACATCCTTAATAATTGATTCCATCATTTTACCCACTACTGATGTCAGGCTGACCGGTCTATAATTCCCTGTTTTCTTGCTCCCTCCTTTTTTAAAAAGTGGGGTTACATTGGCTACCCTCCACTCCATAGGAACTGATCCAGAGTCTATGGAATGTTGGAAAATGACTGTCAATGCATCCGCTATTTCCAAGGCCACCTCCTTAAATACTCTGAGATGCAGTCCATCAGGCCCTGGGGATTTATCGGCCTTCAATCCCATCAATTTCCCCAACACAATTTCCCGACTAATAAGGATTTCCCAAAGTTCCTCCTTCTTCCTAGACCCTCTGACCCCTTTTATATCCGGAAGGTTGTTTGTGTCCTCCTTAGTGAATACCGAACCAAAGTACTTGTTCAATTGGTCTGCCATTTCTTTGTTCCCCGTTATGACTTCCCCTGATTCTGACTGCAGGGGACCTACGTTTGTCTTTACTAACCTTTTTCTCTTTACATATCTATAGAAACTTTTGCAGTCCGTCTTAATGTTCCCTGCAAGCTTCCTCTTGTACTCTATTTTCCCTGACCTAATCAAACCCTTTGTCCTCCTCTGCTGAGTTCTAAATTTCTCCCAGTCCCCAGGTTCACTGCTATTTCTGGCCAATTTGTATGCCACTTCCTTGGCTTTAATACTATCCCTGATTTCCCTTGATAGCCACGGTTGAGCCACCTTCCCTTTTTTATTTTTACGCCAGACAGGGATACAGGGATATTGGTCCCGGCTCTGTTGAGATGCAACCCGTCCGGCTTGTACAGGTCCCACCTCCCCCAGAAATGATCAAAATGCCTCAGGAATCTAAAGCTCTCCCTCCTCCACCATCTCTACAGCCATGCATTCATCTGCTCTATCCTCCTATTTCTGTACTCACTAGCTCGTGGCACCGGGAGTAATCCGGAGATTACTACCTTTGAGATCCTGCTTTTTAATCTCTCTCCCAGCTCCCTAAAATCTGCCTGCAGGACCTCATCCCTCTTCCTACCTATGTCATTGGTCCTGATATGGACCACGACCTCTGGCTGTTCACCCTCTTCCCCCAGAATGCCATGCAGTCACTCGGTGACATTCTTGACCCTGGCACCAGGGAGGCAACAAACCATCCTGGAGTCATGTCTGCCGCCGCAGAAACGCCTGTCTGCTCCCCTGACTATTGAATCCCCTACCACCATAGCTCTTCCATTCTGCTTCCTCCCCCCCATGCAGCTGAGCCACCCATGGACTTGGCTCTGGTTGCACTCCCCAGAGGCACCATTGCCCCCACTGGTACTCAGAAGAGAATACCGGTTGGAGAGCGAGATGGACTCAGGGGACTCCTGCACTACCTGCCTAGTCCTCCTCTTCTGTCTGGCGGTCAACCATTCCCTCTCTGCCTGCACACTCTTAAGTTGTGGGGTGATCACCTCTAGAAATGTGCTATCCATGTGGCTCTCAGTCTCGCGGATACACTACAGTGACTCTAGCTGCCGCTCCTCGAGTTCCAAAACACGGAGCTCGAGTTGGTGCAGCTGGAGTCACCTCCTGCACATGTGGTCTTCCAGGCTGCGTGAAGCACCCGGGACTTCCCACATGCCACAGGATGTGCAATCCATGGGACTGAGCTGCCCTGCCATGCCTCCACTTAGACTCGGAACTATCGAGTAGAATTAAACTCTAAACCTTAGCAAAACACACCCAGCCGCTACTCAGCAAACTGCGGATTTAATTAATTAGTTTTTTTTAAGATAATAAATACCACTTATCTATTTAATTTCAGCTCTTAACTTACTCCAATGCCCAAGGTTTTAAAAAAAAAATAAAGAGAAAATACTCACCAATCAACCAGCCAATCGCTTACATGCCTGGCTGTGATGTCACACTTCGATTTTGATTCTTTTTACTTTTTGTCTCTTACTGTTGTCGCTGCTGCAGCCCGCTCCTCCCGATCTCCAGCTCCTCTGGAACTGTCTCCACCTTTTGAAGCCCCCACTCTGGTCAGGTCTCGTGATGCAAGGCCGCTCCTCCCGGTCTCTGATTACTGTTTCTCAAAGTTTCCCTATTACTGAGGTTAAACTGACCGGCTTGTAGTTGCTGGGTTTATCCTTCCTTTTTTTGAACAATAGTGCAATATTTGTAATTCTCCAGTCCTCTGGCACCATCCCCATATCTATGGAGGATTGGAATATTATGGCCAAGACCTCTGCGATTTCTGCCCTCAATTCCCTCAGCATCTTAGGATGCATCCCATCCGCTCCTGGTGATTGATCTACTGTAAATACAGCCAGATTTTCTAATACCTCTTTTCAATTTTTATCCCATCAAATGTCTCCACTACTTCCTCCTTCTCTATGTCTATGGCAGCATCCTCTTCATTGGTGCTCATTTATAGCCTCAGCCGTACCCTCTGCCTCCTTGCATAGGTCTCCTTTTTGGCCCTTAATCGGCCCCACCACTTTAACTATTTATATGCCTGTAGAAGCCTTTTGGATTACCTTTTATGTTGGCTGCCATTCTATTCTTGTACTCTCTCTTTGCCCCTCAATTTCTCTTTCACTTCTCCTCTGACCTTTCCATATATAGCCTGATTCTCAGATGTATTAGCAACCTCACATCTGTCATACACGCTCTTTTTCTGCTTCATCATATTCTCTGTTTCATCATACAGGGAGCTCTGCCTTTAGTTGCCCTGCCTTTCCGCCCGAGTGGGAATTGTTGTGTCTGTAAGCACTCTAGTAATGACTCCACGAGGCGAGGTATTGTACTTGAACTGTGGTGACCTTAGTCCATTTATTGCAGCTCCTGAATGAGGGTACAGTAAGGTGAGCTCCCTTTTATACCTGGTTACCTGCATTGTACAGGTGACCCCGAGGTTTCCACCAGTTGCACCCTCTGGTGGTACAGGCACAGTGTATACAGTGTGAAAGTACATCCAGTAGTCTTATGTAACTGTACATTGAGTGTACAGGATATCTACTTATATTATACATACACAACATCACTCCCCCCTAAGTCTTGTGTCACTGGCCTTCGCATTATGTGCTCTGGCCCTAGACTTGAGTGCCCAAAGCCCTTGCACCTTGTCTATGCTTTGGCGAGGCTCTCTCCCTGTAGACCCCCAAGTCCTTATTGCCACTACATTGGGAAATGGTCAGCAGTGGACGGTTGGAAGTTGCAGTGGGGGATTGAGTGGGTTCTGGGTGTGATCCATGTGTGTCCATGGCTACATACATCCATTCCCCCCCCACCCCCCCATACATAGACCATGTGTGTGGCTCGACATCTGCATTTGCATACATGTATAGAAAGAAAGAACAGAAAAAAAAAGCATGGGATTAATTACATCACTGTTTGGGTTCTGCATTACTGGAACAAGTAAATTTTACAGGTAAGGTACACACATGGTATCACAGTCTTGCCCCTGGGGTGTAGGCGCAGGTGGGTGAGGACGCTAGTTTCAGAGTGACCGGACTGTGTCCAGGTTGTCTGATGGCGGCGCTGCGCCCCTGCGAGCTGGATGGGCTTAGATCGCTCACCTGGCTGAGTCTCAGGGCCTTTGACGTTGCCTAGTGTTGGGCAGAGCCACAGGAGTGTGTGGCCTCTCTGTCCTCCTTTGAGGACTGCAGTGTCTCCCTGCTGCCCTTCAGTGGTAGTAGGAGCCTGGTCATCCCAGGTCCTGTTGGAAAAACTGGAGGGTGCTAGCCTCTTGCTCCCGGTACTGGCCCTGGTGGCCAGAGAGGTAGGGCCAATCAGGGGCAGGGTACCTGTAGTGGTGCCTTTACCGTCCTCTGATCACTGGCCCTGCAGCTGGTATGCTCCCTGTGTGTGTGGCCACACTCCCTGGGGCATCACATTGTTCCTGGAGGCGCAGGCTACATGGTCGGATAGCCCGCTGGGCCTGGGTGTTTCTGAGGTTGCCCATGGTTTTGTCGGCGTGCATATAGAACCCAGCATCACACATCATCACTTCATTTACTCTCACAATACATTGGTTCCAATCGCAATCGCCCGACTTAATCTGGTTAGTTACATTTACATACTTGAATTTGTCAATTACATCTCTTACATTATCACCGGCATCGCTGTAAAAAGAGTGGAACTGTCCCTTTAATTGTGATGGGTTGCCGGTCTCCTTTAAGAGGGCCTTGCAATCTTTACCCCAATCCGGTTCGCTGCTCGGCATCACATATTGCTCCATCAACACTGCCCCTCATGATCTGGCTGCCACCATCTTTACTTCAGGCGCTTCACCTCGTCGTTTGGGCGCCATCTTCTTTCCCTCCACGAGGTAGACTGCGGCGATCCTTTTTTTCACAGGTTGTGTCATGGAAGCAGGGAAGTTGTCTTCTGCGTCGATTTTCTTCCTCTGCAGTCCTGCCACTGGATCCTGGAAGGTGAGGTCGGGTCGTTTCGGCTGGATCATCTTGCTGTTGGGTTGAGCGGTCTGTGTCGTCACCACGCAGTCGAGTTGAGCGGCTGAATTTTCAGGTGCTGTGCTGGATCCAACTTCTGGGCCGTGGAGGACTTCGATCGCCGGAGGCTGGAGGTTTTCCCAGCTCCAATGGATCTTTTTCATCCATCTTCTTCCTAACAGCGTTGGACCATCCCCAGCAACAATTCACAAAGGTAACTTGTGCATCGCGCCATCATGGGACACCTGGACATCCACGCTGCCAACAACTGGGATGGTGTCGTTTGCGTAGGTGAGCAGCTTCACTTGGATCGAGATCATTTTTGGTCGTTTGACTGGATTGTCCCAGAGGGTCTCAAAGGCCGCCTGATTCATCAGTGACTGGCTCGCCCCTGTGTCTACCTCCATCGTGACTGGAACACCGTTGATTTCGACTTCCATTTTCAACGGTGAACTCTCGGTGGTGCAGGTAAACACTCCATACACCTCATCTTGGGGCTGAGCTGCCTCATGGACTCTCTCTTCATCGTCGCTAGAATCCGGATGATCGGCCAACTCTTCATCGGCTCGATGAGTACAATTTCTCTTCCACATTCGCTGGAGGTGGGCCTTCGTGTTACAGCCTTTGCATGTATAGTCTTTGTAGCGGCACTGGTGGGCCCTATGATTTCCTCCACAGCGCCAGAATGGGGTTAGCCGGTTGGCCCCATGTGGCGGACTCAGGGTTGCGGGACTCGGGGTTCTGTTCTCTCTTCCCTGAGACTACTTATAGCAGCCTTGCCTCTAAAAGGTGCCAGTCAATTCACAGTACTTGCCGGGTTAGAGTTTTGGGGGTGAGTCATCTGCTTGGAATCGAAGGCCGAGACCACGAATGCCTGGCTCACATTAATTGCCTTCTGCAGGGTGACCGTGGTGTCCACCGAAAGCAGCCTGTGGAGAAGGCCCTTGTAGCCGATTCCAATAACGAAGAAGTCCCACAGAGCTTCGGTGAGGTGGTCGCCAAAATCACATGGTGCAGCCAATCGTCTGAGGTCTGCAGCATGTTTTGCGATTTAGAAACAGAGAAAATAGGTGCAGGAGTAGGCCATTCGGCCCTTCAAGCCTGCACCGCCGTTCAATAAGATCATGGCTGATCATTCTCTCAGTACCCCTTTCCTGCTTTCTCTCCATACCCCTTGATCCCCTTAGCCGTAAGGGCCATATCTAACTCCCTCTTGGATATATCCAATGAACTGGCATCAACAACTCTCTGTGGCAGGGAATTCCACAGGTTAACAACTTTGAGTGAAGAAGTTTCTCCTCATCTCAGTCCTAAATGGCCTACCCCTTATCCTAAGACTGTGTCCCCTGGTTCTGGACTTCCCCAACATCGGGAACATTCTTCCTGCATCTAACCTGTCCAGTCCCGTCAGAATCTTATACGTTTCTATGAGATCCCCTCTCATCCTTCGAAACTCCAGTGAATAAAGGCCCAGTTGATCCAGTCTCTCCTCATATGACAGTCCAGTCATCCCTGGAATTAGTCTGGTGAACCTTCGCTGCACTCCCTCAATAGCAAGAACGTCCTTCCTCAGATTAGGAGACCAAAACTGAACACAATATTCCCGGTGAGGCCTCACTAAGGTCCTGTATAACTGCAGTAAAACCTCCCTGCTCCTATAATCAAATCCCCTAGCTATGAAGGCCAACATACCATTTGCCTTCTTCACCGCCTGCTGTATCTGCATGCCAACCTTCAATGACTGATGAACCATGACACCCAGGTCTCGTTGCATCTCCCCTTTTCCTAATCTGCCGCCATTCAGATAATACTCTGCCTTCGTGTTTTTGCCCACTAAATGGATAACCTCACATTTATCCACATTATACTGCATCTGCCATGCATTTGCCCACTCACCTAACCCGTCCAAGTCAGGTCAATTAGCGCAGGGGTTGCTGGGTGAACAGGACTTGGTGTAAGTTAGGATACAGACAGCAGAGTTTAAGTTGATGATGGGTGAAAAATGGGAGGCCAGCCAGGAAAGCTTTGGAATAGTCGAGTTTGGAGATAACAAAAGCATGGATGAGGTTTCAGCAGCAGATGGGCTGAGGCAGGAGCGGATATGAGTGATATTACAGAGGTGGAAGTAGGCAGTCTTTGTGATGGGGAGGATATGGGGTCGAAAGCTCAGCTCCTCAGAGGTTGCGAAAAGTCTGATTCAGCCTGAGACAGTGGCCAAGGAGGGGGATGGAATCGGTAGCTAGGGAACGGAGTTTGCAGCAGGGGCCAAAGACAATAGCTTCGATCTTCTCAATGTTTAGCTGGAGGAAATTTCAGCTCATCCAGGAACGGAGTTTGACAACACAAGAGGCAGTGGAAGAGCCAAGACATGTCGTGGTGAGGTGGAACTGAGCGTAGTCAGCGTACACGTGAAACCTGCCATTGTTTTCGGATGATGTCGCCGAAGAGCAATATGTAGATGAGAAATAGGAGGGGACCAAGGATAGTTTCTTGGGGGACTTCAAGGTAATGTTACAGGAGCAGGAAGAGAAGCCATTGCAGGAAATTCTCTGGCTACGAATGGAAAGGTAATAGTGGAAACAGGCAAGGACAGTCCCACTTAGCTAGAGAACAGAGGAGAGGCGTTGGAAGAACATGGTGATGGTCAAATATGTCAAAGGCTGCAGGCAGATAGAGAAGGATGAGAAGGAACAGTGCACCATGGTCAGTCACATAGAACGCCATTTATGACTTTGATAAGGTTGCGACTTTGATTAGGGCCCCTTCAGTGTTGTGGCAGTGGCAGAAACCTGATTGTAGAGGCTCAAACATGGTGTTATGGGAAAGCTGGGCATGGATTTGGGAGGCCACAACACATTCAAGGACTTTGTAGAGGAAAGAGAAGTTGAAGATGGGGCTGTAGGGACAGAGGTCAAGGGTAGGCTTTTTGAGGAGGGGAGTGATGACGGCAGGTTTGAAATAGAGGGGCACAGTACCTGAGGAGAGGGAACCAATCAGCTAGCATGAAGGCCAGGAAGAGAAGTTGGGTGGTCAACTGTTTACTGGGAATAGGGTCAATAGAGCAGGTAATGGTTGTCATGGGCAAGTTGAGCTTGGAGAGGGTGATGAGGGGAGATAGGAGTGAAACTAGAGAAAGATGCGGTTAGGGTTCGAGTAGAGAGGAGACCTGGGGAAGTTTGTGTCACTAATTCCCAATTATGGCCGCTTCCCATGCTTATCTAGTACCTTTTGATCCTTTAAGTACCTCATATTTTTCCATTCATCCCGCCTCTTATTTTAAATCCTCATCATACACCTATTCCCAAGATTCAAAACAACCGCTTCAGAGAAATTCTATCAGTATCCACATAATAACCCTCGATCCTCAATAACAACCAACAAACTCCCTTAACCTCCTCTGCTCCAACTTTTTTTTGCTCTCCTGCCTGCACTCAATCATCCTTCACAACTCTCCCAATCTATACCCATTGCCATCTCATGTTGCCTTTCCACTTCCAAAGTCATCATCATCATAGGCAGTCCCTCAAAATCGAGGAAGACTTGCTTCCACTCAGTGAGTTCGCAGCTGACTGAACAGTCCAATATGGGAATTACAGTCTCTGTCACAGGTGGGACAGACAGCGGTTGGAGGAAAGGGTGGGTGGGGTGTCTGGTTTGCCGCATGCTCCTTCCGCTGTCTGCGTTTGATTTCTGCATGCTCTCGGCGATGAGACTCGAGGTGCTCAGCGCCCTCCCGGATGCTCTTCCTCCACTTAGGGCAGCCTTGGGCCAGGGGTTCCCAGGTGTCAGTGGGGATGTTGTACTTTATTAAGTAGGCTTTGAGGGCGTCCTTAAAAAGTTTCCTCTGCCCACTGGGGCTTGCTTGCCATGTAGGAGTTCCAAGTAGAGTGCTTGCTTTGGGAGTCTCGTGTCCCCCGGTCATCAAAATCCATGGCGCGGCCTTGGACAACGTGGACCATTTTCCATACCTCGGGAGCCTACCATCAGCAAGGGCAGACAACGACGACGAGGTCCAACATTGCCTCCAGTGCACCAGTGCAGCCTTCTATCACCTGAGGAAGAGTGTGTTTGAAAACCAGGACCTCAAATCTGGCACCAAGCTTATGGTCTACAGGACAGTAGTGATACCCGCCCTTCCAAAGTAACACGGTTATCTGACTATTTCTCCAATTTCCTTATACCCAGATTCCATCCCGCAACTCTACCAACTGCACCATTTGTCCCTGGAGAAACCTTTTCCCCAGCTGCCTCTCTAATTTACTTCCAAACACCACCTACCTCCGCTCCTGCTGCCTTGAAACCCTCATCCATTCTTTTGTCTCTCCTAGACACAATTTCTCAAACATCCTTCTTGCCTGTCTCCCATCCTCCATAAATTCCAGCCTGCTTAATATGGAGCCATGATCATTCTGTCCAGCACTAAATCCCACTTGCCCATCACTCTTGTACTCACTGACCTACACTGGCTCCCCATACCCCAACATAATGAATTCAACATTTTCATCTTCAAAACCTGCCATGGCCCTACCCCTGCAACTCCCTCCAGCATTCTTTGGTCCTCCAATTCTTGCCTTCTATCCCTCTGTTCATCCCAGCATTGGTGGCGGAGCCTTCAGTTACCTCAGTCCTCTCTGGAACTTCATCCACCCACCCCCTTTTTCCCTCCGCCTTTAAAAACCTACCTTTTCAATCCAATTTTAAGTCACTTCTAACTTTCCCATCATTGTTTGGCATTTGTTCCTTTTATAAATTACCTTACACTTCTATGAAGTGGCCAGGATATTTTCTGCATCAAAGTTGCTATGTAACTGCAAACTGTTGTACAAAGTCAACAAATTCAGAAAATATAAGGAAAACATGAATTAAAGATAATGTGCTCATAAAATGCTATGCCTGGTCCTAGGCAGGCAAATTTGACAATCTTATGGACCTCTAGGGCCAGTGGACCACTGTTGGAAATCTATCATCTACATTCAAGATTTGATTACCAGGCACACACTTCAATAAACTAGTTTTAATTTTGTTTTATATACTTTAGTGCCATACTGAGTTAGGACCAGTTAAAAATATACAGGGAAGTCAAGCAAGAAGACATTGTAACTTATTTAGATCATTTTATAGACATTCTTTTGATTCCTTTTCCTGCTCCTATTTAATATTCATGAGAAAAAAAATCACAAAGACTAACTTTAAAACTTATTGCAGCAGAGAAAAATGTTACCGTGTGGCATGCTGAAATGGAAATTTGGTTCTGAAAGCATTCAGACACTATGCAAACATTAACAGAATCATAGTTTTTCTAATATTAAATCAAGTTATTCATTATACACAAGGGCTGCTGTGAAAACAGACAATGTTACACAAAGGCTAAGTTCATTAGTTCTGGACAGGTGGCCATTCCAACCCTAAATGTGACACTGTGCATTGGCATCTAAAGCCCGCCCACAATAGCACTGAAGACGATTATGCAAATACTAAGTTTCCCACAATTTTCCCAGGAACAGGAGAAGGGCTCCATGTAGAAGAGCTGATTGTTCCTCAGTCATGTGGAAAAACAAACCCGAAGAGAGGCTTTGTTGAGGATGCTTTGCTACCCAACCAGTCCACTGCTGTCTCATGACTATTAAGGTAATTTTCATTAGAGGGATAAATAACAAAGTTAACAAAAAATAATAAAAGTTCCATTTATATTGGTGGCTTTGCACCAGCATAAATCTTGTCCAATTTTCCCATGTCTCTTGTGCAAATGCTAATAGCTATATTGTTAAAAGCAATATAGTAAAAAAAACATGGCACAAATCACCTTATGCATTTTTTAAAGCACATTGAAGCCATTGAAGTAAATGTTAGCAATGTGTGCTGCAGTACAAGTGAAATGAGCTTAAAATTATTCAAACTTCTACCAACATTTTCAGATACCAGTGCAAGACAGGGTTACATTTTAATGCCTTTGCATGGCCAGTCTTCTGGAGAAATCTAAATTTAAATTTAAGCTTTTGAAATATTCTCCCCATCACCAAGACTGCCAACTTCCACCTCTAACATCTCCTGTCTCTGCCCCTGCCTCAGTTCATTTCTTGGCCTTCGGGCCACTGATGGGTGTAGAACCAGTGTCTGGCTGTGAGGATGCTCTCTTTAGGTTTGAGTTGTTCCTGTATCATCGTTACGAGCTCCACATATATTTTGGTCATTGTCTTCGCTGGGGCTAGCAAGTTTCTGATGAGGCCATAGACATTGGGCCCACAACTGCTGAGCAGGATAGCTCTGCGCTTATCAGCCAGCGAGGTCGGTGTGTCTCCCACCAGGTCATTCGCAATGAACTAGTGTTCGAGCCTTTCCACAAAGGTCTCCCAATCTTCCCCATTGGCGAATTGTTGAAACGCGCCAAGGTTAGCCATTTTTGCATGGAAATTCGTAATCTCGTCGCCAGTTGTTGTGTCTGTAAGCACTCGAGTAATGACGCCACGAGGCAAGTACTTGAACTGTGGTGACCTTAGTCCATTTATTACAGCTCCTAAGTGAGGGTACAGCATGGTGAGCTCCCTTTTATACCCAGTTACCTGTCGTGTACAGGTGACCCCTAGGTCTCCACCAGTTGCACCCACTGATGGTACAAGCATAGTGTATACAGTGTGAAGTCTTATGTAACTGTACATTGAGTGTACAGGGAGTGTCATGTATATAACCTTCATGTAACTGTAACCTTCATGTAACAACACCGCATACTGGATACACCTAAGAAATGCACACCTTGACCACAGAGGGTGAACTTGTGGGAGGCACTCCTCACCTGGTCATCCAAGTATATAAAGGGAGGTCCCATGCAGGGTCATCACTTCTTGGTCCTGTGAATAAAGGTTAGGGTCACAGAGTGACCTTGTCTGCAGAATGTGCCTCGTGTCAATTTATAGTAATATGTAAGGACACAACATTTGGCGATGAGAAACGGGAATTCACGACCCACGAGAATGGCCACCGGTAGCACAGGGGAACAGTACTGTGTTGGTGAAGACTGGGACGATTTCATTGAGAGGCTCCAGCAGAGCTTTGTCACGAAGGACTGGCTGGGAGATGCAGCAGCTGACAAGCGAAGGGCTCATCTACTGACCAGCTGTGGACCTAAGACGTACGCGCTGATGAAAGACCTGCTCGCACCAGAGAAGCCAGCGGACAAAACCTTTGAAGAGCTCAGCAAACTGATCGGTGAGCACCTCAAACCGGCGAGCAATATACACATGGCCTGACACCGATTCTATACACACTGACGTCGGGAAGGACAGAGCACACCGGACTTCGTTGTGGACCTTCGCCACTTGGCCAGCCTCTGTAAGTTCACAGACGCCTGCAGGGGGGAGATGTTCGGGGATTTCTTCATTGAGGGCATCGGTCATGCCGGGATTTTCAAAAAGCTAATTGAGACCAAGGACTTGACCTTGGAAGCGGCGGCGTTGATGGCTCAGACCTTTATGGCAGGGGAGGAGGAAACCAAGATAATATACGCGCGCAACTCTGCTTCCAACGTGGCGATGGATAAGGGAGTTAACATTGTAAACGCGACTCAGAACCCCGCAGGCAGTAAGGGCAATTCGACACCACCCAGGCAGTAACAGACTCTAGAGTGGGTCCTCAACAGAGACAATGGCAGGTTGAATGGACATTTATACCATCACAGTGGACAATACATCCCGGGATGGGACCATTGACACCCACTAACAGAGTGCCCAAGAGTAATTTAAAGAGACAATCAGAGAGGAATCCTGGTAATAGCCCTGTTGTTCACAACAATCTCAGCTCATGCTGGAGGTGCAGGGGCAGACATGCTGCAAAAACATGTCGGCTTCAACAATTTATCTGTAGAAATTGTAACCTCAGGGGACATTTAGCCAGAATGTGCAGGAAGCCCACAGCGAGGCTAATTTACGTGGCAGATGAACCACAAGAGGGGTCTGCAAGGCAGGTTGATGCTTGGGACAAAGCAATGGGCGCTGAAGTTCAGCAGGTTCATGTGGCAAACATCCACAGCTCATATACAAAAACGCCACCTATGATGATGAAAGTCCTATTAAACGGCATCCCAGTACACATGGAGCTGGGCACAGGGGCCAGCCAGTCACTTATGAGTGTCCAACAATTCGAGAAACGATGGCCACTCAGAGCGAGCAGACGCAAACTAGAACACATTGACACGCAATTACGGACGTACACAAAAGAGATCATCCCAGTGTTAGGCCGTGCAATGTTGGTGGTCACACATAATGTATCAGAGGAAATGTATTAGCATGGATAGAGAATTGGCTGGCGAACAGAAAGCAGAGAGTCGGGATAAATGGGTCCTTTTCCGGTTGGAAATCAGTGGTTAGTGGTGTGCCACAGGGATCAGTGCTGGGACCACAACTGTTTACAATATACATAGATGACCTAGAAGAGGGGACAGAGTGTAGTGCAACAAAATTTGCAGATGACACAAAGATTAGTGGGAAAGCGGGTTGTGTAGAGGACTCAGAGAGGCTGCAAGGAGATTTGGATAGGTTAAGCGAATGGGCTAAGGTTTGGCAGATGGAATACAATGTCGGAAAGTGTGAGGTCATCCACCTTGGGAAAAAAAACAGGAAAAGGGAATATTATTTGAATGGGGAGAAATTACAACATGCTGTGGTGCAGAGGGACCTGGGGGTCCTTGTGCATGAAACTCTTTTGAGTTTACCTGAAAATAAACATAAACATTAAAACCATGCCACCCGCCTGGGTGACACAGCAGACATTTTCAAGGCCCCTTTTTTTTTTCTTTTTTTTGGTTTTTTTTGGGGCGCTAAAATCAAATTTTTCCAGTGTCCCCTATAAAAGGGGAGGGGGACACTAAAAGCACCGGCAAATCCCAAAAGGTTAGTTTGCAGGTGCAGCAGGTAATCAGGAAGGCGAATGGAATGTTGGCCTTCATTGCGAGAGGGATGGAGTACAAAAGCAGGGAGGTCTTGCTGCAACTGTATAAGGTATTGGTAAGGCCGCACCTGGAGTACTGCGTGCAGTTTTGGTCACCTTACTTAAGAAAGGATATACTAGCTTTAGAAGGGGTACAGAGACGATTCACTAGGCTGATTCCAGAAATGAGGGGGTTACCTTATGATGATAGATTGAGTAGACTGGGTCTTTACTCGTTGGAGTTCAGAAGGATGAGGGGTGATCTTATAGAAACATTTAAAATCATGAAAGGGATAGACAAGATAGAGGCAGAGAGGTTGTTTCCACTAGTAGGGGAGACTAGAACTAGGGGGCACAGCCTCAAAATACAGAGGAGCCAATTTAAAACCAAATTGAGAAAGAATTTCTTCTCCCTGAGGGTTGTGAATCTGTGGAATTCTCTGCCCAAGGAAGCAGTTGAGGCTGGCTCATTGAATGTTTTCAAGTCAAAGATTGATAGATTTTTAACCAATAAGGGAATTAAGGGTTACGGGGAGAGGGCGGGTAAGTGGAGATGAATCCACGACCAGACCAGCCATGATCTTATTGAATGGCGGAGCAGGCTCGAGGGGCTAGATGGCCTACTCCTGTTCCTAATTCTTATGTTCTTATGTTCTTATGTTCTTATAATGGATCAGAGAATTGGCTGCCATTCTGGATTGTCCCGGAAAATGGTCCCGCGCTTTTGGGGAGGAGCTGGCTAGCCGAGATGAACTGGAAATGGGGGGATGTGCACGCCATTTCATCTGTGGAGCGAAGTTCATGCTCACAGGTCCTACAAAAATTTGAGTCACTATTTCAATCTGACAGATGGCTCGGTCAGGATCTGTGGTGACTACAAGGCCACTATCAACCGAGTGTCACTACAAGACCAATACCCGCTTCCGAGAGCAGAAGATCTTTATGCCACGCTAGCAGGCGGCAAGCTGTTCACCAAGTTGGACCTCACTTCAGCCTACATGACCCAGGAACTGGCCGAAGAATCCAAGCTACTGACCACCATCACCACGCACAAGGGGCTGTTTGTCTACAACAGGTGTCCGTTTGGCATTCGTTCAGCAGCCACTATCTTCCAGAGGAACATGGAAAGCCTGCTCAAATCCATCCCTGGAACAATCGTATTCCAAGACGACATCCTTATCACGGGTCGAGACACCGAGGAACACCTCCACAACCTGGAGGAGGTGCTACGCCGACTGGACCGGGTAGGCCTGCGACTAAAGAAGTCCAAGTGTGTGTTTTTGGCCCCAGAGGTTGAGTTTTTGGGCAGGAGGGTTGCTGCAGACGGGATCCGGCCTCCCGAATCCAAAACGGAGGTGATTCGTCGTGCGCCCAGGCCCGGCAAAACATCGGAGTTGCGAACATTTCTAGGTCTCTTGAACTATTTTGGGAACTTTCTGCCGAACTCAAGCACATTGTTGGAGCCGCTGCACATGCTCCTGCGTAAGGGTTGCGATTGGTTTTGGGGGGACTGTCAGGAACGGGCTTTCAATCGGGCGTGGAACCTGCTTTGTTCCAATAAGCTGTTGACCCTGTACAACCTCTGTAAGAAATTGGTTTTAACACGTGATGCATCATCCTATGGGGTTCAGTGCATGTTGCAGCAGAGTAATGATGAGGGTCAACTCCAACCTGTGGCTTATGCCTCCAGGTCGCTCTCCCAAGCAGAAAGGGGATATGGGATGGTTGAAAAGGAAGCACTCCCATGTGTCTACGGGGTGAAAAAGATGCACCAGTACCTTTTTGGCAGAAGGTTCGAGTTAGAAACGGACCACAAGCCGTTAACATCCCTGTTGTCAGACAGCAAAGCTGTCAATGCCAATGCGTCAGCTCGCATACAGCGATGGGCTCTCACGCTGGCTGCGTATGACTACACCATACGGCACCGGCCAGGCACCGAAAATTGCGCTGACGTGCTCAGCAGGCTTCCACTTGCCACCACTGAGGGGGCAGCGGAGCAAAGCACTGAGATGATCATGGCTGTCGATGCTTTTGACAGCGCAGGCTCCCCCATCACAGCCCGCCAGATCAAAATCTGGACCAACAGAGATCCCCTCCTATCCTTGATTAAGAAATGTGTCCTGTCTGGGGATTGTGCGCCCGATCACAGAGCATGCCCCGAGGAGGTCAGACCGTTTCACAGACGGATGGATGAGCTCTCCATCCAAGACGACTGCCTACTATGGGGCAGCCGGGTAGTCATGCCCCAGAAGGGAAGGGAAGCATTCATCAGGGAACTCCACAGCGAGCACCCAGGCAGCGTGCTAATGAAGGCCATTGCCCGGTCACATGTGTGGTGGCCAGGAATTGATGCAGACTTGGAACACTGTGTTCGCAGGTGCACGACGTGTGCCCAGCTGGGCAATGCCCCCAGGGAGGCCCCACTCAGCCCGTGGCCCTGGCCCACCAGGCCATGGTCACGTATTCACATAGACTACTCGGGCCCGTTCATAGGGAAAATGTTCCTCATTGTTGTTGATGCGTACTCGAAATGGATCGAGTGCATCATATTGAATTTGTGCACGACATCCACCACTGTGGAGAGTCTGCGTGCGGTCTTTGCGACCCACGGCTTGCCGGACCTCCTGGTTCGCGACAACGGCCCGTGTTTCACTAGCTATGAATTCCGGGAGTTCATGTCCGGTAATGGCATCAAACATATCAGGACAGCACCGTTCAAGCCGGCTTCCAATGGCCAGGCGGAACGTGCGGTCCAAATCATAAAACAAGGCATGCTCCGGATTCAAGGACCCTCCCTTCAATGCCGCCTATCCCGCCTCCTGCTGGCCTATAGGTCCCGACCGCATTCGCTCACGGGAGTCCCACTCGTGGAACTACTCATGAAACGTACACTTAAAACTCGGCTGTCCCTCATTCATCCAGTCCTGTCAGACATTGTTGACGGCAAGCGCCAGTTCCAAAATGAGTGTCATGACCGTAACTCAAATGGGAGATGTATAGAAATCGATGAGCCTGTATTTGATCTTAATCACGCTTTGGGGCCCAAGTGGCTTGAGGGTACTGTAATTGGCAAAGAGGGGAATCGGGTCATAGTGGTCAGACTTAACAATGGACAGATATGCCGCAAGCATCTGGACCAAGTAAAAAAAAGGTTCAGCATGGACACTGAGGAACCTGAGGAAGATCATGAGATGTTACCCACATCACTGCCAGTGAACGAGCAACAGGAACTTTCAGCAGCATGCACAGTCCCTGCGGCCAGCCTGGACGAGCCGGAATCACCACAGGTGACAGAGACACATGCCAAGGCTCAACAACCAGAGCCCCAACTGCGGCGCTCCACGAGAGAGCGCCGACCGCCCGAAAGACTTAATCTTTGACCCCATAAGATGTTGGGGGGAGGTGATGTCATGTATGTAACCTTCATGTAACTGTAGCCTTCATGTAATAACACTGCATACTATATACACCTAAGAAATGCACACCTTGACCACAGGGGGTGAACTTGTGGGAGACACACCTCACCTGGTCATCCAGGTATATAAAGGGAGGTCCCACGCAGGGTCAGCACTTCTTGGTCCTGTGAATAAAGGTTAGGGTCACAGAGTGACCTTGTCTGCAGAATGTGCCTCGTGTCACTTTATAGTAGTATGTAAGGACACAACAGGGAGTATACTTATATTATACATACACACCAGGAATGTACCTCAACTGTACCTTAACTATTTCCTCTTTAAAGGTAGACCATTGTTCCATTACAGAATTGCCTGCCAATCTTTGATTCCAGTTTACCAGGGCCAGATCCGTTCTCATCACACTGAAACTGGCCTTAGCCCAGTTAAACATTATTCTGTAAATTGATCCCTGTCCCTTTCCATAGTTAATCTAAACCTTATGATACTATAAGGAAAGAAAAGACTTGCATTTATATAACGTCTTTCACAAACTCAGGATGTCTCAAAGTGCTTTACAGCCAATGAAGTACCTTTGAAGTGTAGTCACTGTTGTAATGTGTATGCGGCAGCCAATTTGCATACAGCAAGCTCACACAAACAGCAATGTGATAAAGACCAGATAATCTGTTTTTGTTATGTTGATTGAGGGATAAATATTGGCCAGGACACTGGGCATAACTCCCCTGCTCTTCTTCGAAATAGTGCCATGGGATCTTTTACATCCACCTGAGAGAGCAGACGTCTCATCCGAAAGACGGCACCTCCAACAGTGCAGCACTCCCTCAGCACTGCATTGGAGTGTCAGCCTAGATTTATGATCACTGTTCCCTAAATGTTCACCTACTGACACTTCTCCACTTGACCTACCTCATTCCCCAGAACCAGATCCAGCAATGCCTCCTCCCTTGTCGGGCCGGAAACATACTGATCAAAAAGGTTCTCCTGAACACACCAGAAATTCTTCCGTTTCTCTGCACTTTACACTATTACGATCCCAGTCTATATTAGGATACAGTGCACGCTCGTTTATCTGGATACGGACCTAACGGAAAACCCGCTGTAACGGAATTTAAAATTCTGTTGCAAA
This sequence comes from Pristiophorus japonicus, assembly GCF_044704955.1. NCBI lineage: Eukaryota > Metazoa > Chordata > Chondrichthyes > Pristiophoridae > Pristiophorus > Pristiophorus japonicus. The sequence continues at coordinate 251,610,878 of NC_091977.1, read as the reverse complement.
ATCGCTAACAATTGCACAATGTGACACTCACCATGAGCAAGGACTCAGAAAATCTACCGTAAAAATCTAAAAACTGAATACAGAAGTTCACCCTCCTCTGCCCTTGCTTTGCTGGTATGTGTGTGCGCACACTGCTGCAGCCGCTGTCTCTCGTGGCTGCCGCTGACGTTGGGAACGGGGGCAGTGCCGGCACCAGGTTCCAGGCACAGAACGCAGCCTGGAGAGTGCGCTCCGGAACCCCGGAACTAGACAATCTCCTCCTTGAGGCCACCTGCAGCCACTCCCAGTGCAGCATTCGTCCCTCCGCGCTTACACTCCGGGGGAAGTACATGCATGCTGGCAATGTCCATCTTTTGTATACTTAACTGCCTTGTTACTGTTTGTAGCTGATTGTATTTATTCATTAAAGTGTTAACTTTAAAATGTAAACTCGCCCTATCAGAAACTTCGTTTATCCAGAATTGCCAAATCCCCGAGCGATCCGGATAATCGAGAGCTGCCTGTAGTTGAAGTCCCCCATTATTACTACTCTATAGTTCTTGTACCTCTCTGTAATTTCTCTGCAAATTTGCTCCACCATATCTTTCCCACTATTTGGTGGTCTATAGAATACGCCTAGTAGTGTAATAGCACATCTGTTATTTCTTATAATAGAACACCTCTACAGGTTGGGGCTAGAAAAAGAGCTGGAGCGGCATACCACTACAACTTCCAGTGCGAGCTGCTCAAAGTGTTCGAAGTGGGCGACTGGGTGATGTCATCAGGACCCAGGTCACTGTTTAGAGCGTGGGCAGGAGCATTGGTGGGGCCCTGGTAAAGCAGACAGGCTAATGGGACTCAAGGTAGACAAGTCCCCTGGTCCTGATGAAATGCATCCCAGGGTATTAAAAGAGATGGCGGAAGTTATCGCAGATGCATTCGTTATAATCTACCAAAATTCTCTGGACTCTGGGGAGGTACCAGTGGATTGGAAAGCAGCTAATGTAACGCCTCTGTTTAAAAAAGGGGGCAGACAAAAGGCAGGTAACTATAGGCCGGTTAGTTTAACATCTGTAGTGGGGAAAATGCTTGAAGCTATCATTAAGGAAGAAATAGTGGGACATCTAGATCGGAATAGTGCAATCAAGCAGACACAACATGGATTCATGAAGGGGAAATCATGTTTAACTAATTTACTGGAATTCTTTGAGGATATAACGAGCATGGTGGATAGAGGTGCACCGATGGATGTGGTGTATTTAGATTTCCAAAAGGCATTCGATAAGGTGCCACACAAAAGGTTACTGCAGAAGATAAAGGTACGCGGAGTCAGAGGAAATGTATTAGCATGGATAGAGAATTGGCTGGCTAACAGAAAGCAGAGAGTCAGGATAAATGGGTCCTTTTCGGGTTGGAAATCGGTGGTTAGTGGTGTGCCACAGGGATCGGTGCTGGGACCACAACTGTTTACAATATACATAGATGACCTGGAAGAGGGGACAGAGTATAGTGCAACAAAATTTGCAGATGACACAAAGATTAGTGGGAAAGCGGGTTGTGTAGAGGACACAGAGAGGCTGCAAAGAGATTTAGATAGGTTAAGCGAATGGGCTAAGGTTTGGCAGATGGAATACAATGTCGGAAAATGTGAGGTCATCCACCTTGGGAAAAAAAACAGTAAAAGGGAATATTATTTGAATGGGGAGAAATTACAACATGCTGCGGTGCAGAGGCACCTGGAGGTCCTTGTGCATGAATTCCAAAATGTTAGTTTGCAGGTGCAGCAGGTAATCAGGAAGGCGAATGGAATGTTGGCCTTCATTGCGAGAGGGATGGAGTACAAAAGCAGGGAGGTCCTTCTGCAACTGTATAGGGTATTGGTGAGGCCGCACCTGGAGTACTGCGTGCAGTTTTGGTCACCTTACTTAAGGAAGGATATACTAGCCTTGGAGGGGGTACAGAGACGATTCACTAGGCTGATTCCGGAGATGAGGGGGTTACCTTATGATGATAGATTGAGTAGACTGGGTCTTTACTCTTTGGAGTTCAGAAGAATGAGGGGTGATCTTTTGGAAACATTTAAAATAATGAAAGGGATAGACAAGATAGAGGCAGAGAGGTTGTTTCCACTGGTTGGGGAGACTAGAACTAGGGGGCACAGCCTCAAAATACGGGGGAGCCAATTTAAAACCGAGTTGAGAAGGAATTTCTTCTCCCAGAGGGTTGTGAATCTGTGGAATTCTCTGCCCAAGGAAGCAGTTGAGGCTAGCTCATTGAATGTATTCAAGTCACAGATAGATAGATTTTTAACCAATAAGGGAATTAAGGGTTATGGGGAGCGGGCGGGTAAGTGGAACTGAGTCCACGGCCAGATCAGCCATGATCTTTTTGAATGGCAGAGCAGGCTCGAGGGGCTAGATGGCCTACTCCTGTTCCTAATTCTTATGTTCTTATGTTCTTATGAAGGACGTGGCGGAGGTGCGGCTAGTGATCGAGGAGGAGAAGTGATGAGGGATCATGGCTGAGATTTGGTGGGTGATCGTGGCTGAGGTCCGGCGAATGTTTCGTGCGGAGGTGCGACGGAAGATCATGGCGGAGGTGCGGCGAGTGTTTCGTGGCGGAGGAGCGACAAGAGATCGTGGCAGAGGTGCGGCAAATGAGGTTACGGGTCCCAGAAAAGCTGAGGGCTCAGGGGCAGCACGGGCCAGCCCACACTGCCATTTGTGAGCTTACTAGGTCCGTGCAGCAGAGCAGGTCTCCAGTCGTCCTGGTTAACCCTTGCCACTGGATTAAAGACCTAGCTCTGTCAAGCCCATGTGGTGGCTGATGTGCAACGGTCACCACACGTTAAAAAAATCCACGCACAGGCATCTTCCACCCCTTCAATTGGAGTTCAGGACTGGAACATCGGGTCCTTCATTGAAACATCTGTGAACTCATGTGGAAGCAAGTCATCCTCGTTCGAGGGACCGCTTATGATGATGATGATTATTTCTTAACTCTAGACATATAGGGGCCGAATTTGGACAAGGCCCCCGCCCGCCCAAATGCCGTTGATGGCTGCTGAGGTACGAGATGGTATTTTCGGCGGGGTTTTCATCGCCGAGGTCCCTCGAAGGTCGGCATGTGGCAAATCAACGACGTACGCCGCCAATCTGGGCGGCAGCGAGTGGGAGGTCTAATTCTCGCCCAAGTGCCGCCGAGAATGGAGTCCGGCCCAAGGAGGGTCAAGGATGTAAAAATAAAAATGATCACCGACCAAAATAAAAGCATCTGAGGACCTTCAGGGGACCCCATCCAGGTAAGTATCCGCAAAGAAATAATTTAAAACATTCCACTTACCTTTTTTACAGGATCTTGACACCATTCAGGATAGACCAGCTTCCACGCAGCAATCCACCGCCATCCTGCCGCCGACATCTCGGCGGGCGGGAGGTCACTTACACGCATCGGCCGTCCGCTGGCATTGGCGGGCGCGTCCCGGCAGCTCTCCCCTCCCGCGCGCTCCAGGCTATGTCGAAAGTGGCACTGGGTGGATGTTTCAGAGGAATGTCAGCGGCAGTCAGCAGTAGGTTCATCAAAATCGGCCCCATAGATTCTGTCGTTGACCAGGACATCCTCCCTCTCCAGCACTGTAACATTCTCCTTAATCAATACTGTCACACCACCTCCTATTTTTCCTTCCCTATCTTTCCAGAACCAGGAATATTTAATATCCAATCCTTCCCTTTTTTGAGCCAGGTCTCAGTTATTGCCACAACACCATATTCCCATGTGGCTATTTGTGCCTGCAGTGACTTACCTTGTTTACTATGCCTCGTGCGTTCACATACATACACTGTAAATCCATCTTAGACCAGCCTGTATTCTCTCTTAGTTGGACAACGCTTAATACCTTACTATTTCTTACTTTAGTGTTCACTGCCTCTCCCAATTATTTGAGCACTTTATTTCCCCTGCTGGTGTAATTAATCCCTATAACTGAACTGGAGTTTAATTTTCTGGATATCATAGGATCATAGAATGGTTACGGCACAGAAGGAGGCTTTTCGGCCCGTCGAGCCTGTGCTGGCTCTCTGCAATAACACCTCAGCTAGTCCCACTCCCCCACCCTTTCCCCGTAGTCCTGCAAATCTTTTCCTTCAGGAACTTATCCAATTCCTTTTATGAAAGCCACGATTGAATCTGCCTCCACCACCCTTTCAGGCAGTGCATTCCAGATCCTAATCACTCGCTGTGTAAAAAATATTTACCTCGTGTCGCCTTTGGTTCTTTTGCCTATCACCTTAAATCTGTGTCCTCTGGTTCTCGGCCCTTCCACCAATGAAAACAGTTTCTATCTACTCTGTCCAGACCCCTCACAATTTTGAACACCTCTATTAATCTCCTCTCAACCTTCTCTGCTCTAACGACCCCAGCTTCTCCAGTCAATCCATGTAACTAAAGACCCTCATCCCAGGGAGCAGTCTTGTAAATCTTTTCTGCACCCTCTGTCAAACAACTGTCAAATAAATGAGCTTTGTTTGCTACATGCAGTGAGTCGATTCCTTGAGTTCTCCAAGAGGAGACTAATTGATGTCCTGTTACCGACTGTTCCATTTTTGAGCCTTTTCTCCTTTGTTAAAGGGAGACTTGTATTTATAAAGTAGTACCATTTACCACTTCAGGATGTTCCAAAGTGCTTTACAGCAAATGAAGTACCTTTTAAGTGCAGTCAATGCTGTAATGTAGGAAATGCAGCAACCGATTTGTAGACAGCAGGCTTCCACAGACTGCAATGTGATAATTACCAGATAATCTGTTTCAGTGATGTTAGTTGAGGGATAAATGTTCACCAGGACACTGGGGTGAAGTCCTCTTTCTTTGAATTAACGTCATGGGATCTTTTTCGGCCATATGAGAGGTCTGATGGGGCCTCGGTTGAAAGTCTCATGTGAAAGACGGCACCTCTGACAGTGCAGCACTCCCTCTGTACTGCATTGGAATGTCGGCCTAGATTTTATACTCAAGGCTCTGGAGGTGGAGTTGAACCCACAACCTACTGACTCAGAGACAAGAGTGAGCCACAACTAACACCTCATTACTCTGGATTATTTCAGTTCTCTTACCATCAGTTACTCTCATGTACAAGTCCGAGCTCCCCATACTTTCCAGAGCGCTTCTCCAAGCCTTGGGATCCTGGGAAGGTATTGGTAACATGCCCGTGTACCTGCCCTGGGAGTGTTTGATGGGACAGTGCAAAGGGAGCTTTACTCTGTATCTAACCTGTGTTGTACCTGCCCTGGGAATGTTTGATGGGACAGTGTAGAAGGTGCTTTACTGTGTATGTAACTCTTGCTGTACCTGCCCTGCAAGTGTTTGATGGGACAGTGTAGAGGGAGCTTTACACTGTGCCTAACCCGTGCTGTACCTGTCCTGGCAGTGTATGATGGGACAGTTAGAGGGAGCTTTACTTTGTATCTAACCCATAATGTACCTGTCCTGACAGTGTATGATGGGACAGTTAGAGGGAGCTTTACTTTGTATCTAACTCATACTGTACCTGTCCTGACAATGTATGATGGGACAGTTAGAGGAAGCTTTACTTTGTATCTAACCCGTGCTGTACCAGCCCTGGGAATGTTTGATGGGACAGCGTAGAGGGTGCTTTACTGTATATGTAACTCTTACTGTACCTGCCCTGGAAGTGTCTGATGGAACAGTGTGAAGGGAGCTTTATTCTGTATTTAACCCATACTGTACCTGTCCTGGCAGTGTATGATGGGACAGTTGGAGGGAGCTTTACTTTGTATCTAACCTGTGCTGCACCAGCCCTGGGAGTATTTGATGGGACAGTGTAGAGGAAGCTTTACTCTGCATCTAAAAGTTTGTCAACATCGCCTGTCCACAACGACATGCAGGCCGGGATTCTTACCAACAGATCTATTACAGACCCAATCCATATCCGGACCGGGGTCAAACAGGGCTGCTCCAACCCTCTTCTCAATCTTCTTCGCTGCCATGCTCACAGTCAACAAGCTCCCCGCTGGAGTGGAACTCACCATTGGGAAGCTGTTTAATCTACGCCACCTCTAGGCCAGGTCCAAGATCACCCCAACCCCTTGTCGTTGAGCTACACTACGTGGATGATGCCTGCATCTGCGTACATTCTGAGGCTGAACTCCAGGATATAGTCGATGCATTTATTGAGACATATGAAAGCATGGGCCTTATGCTAAACATCCGTAAGACAAAGGTCCTCAACGAGCCTGTCCTCGCCGCACAGCACTGCCCCCCAGTCATCAAGATCCACGGCGTGGACCATTTCCCATACCTCGGGAGCCTTTTGTCAACAAAAGCAGACAGTGATGCGGAGATTCAACACCGCCTTCAGTGCGCCAGTGCAGCCTTCGGCCACCTGAGGAAAAGAGTGTTCGAAGACCAGCCCCTCAAATCTACCACCAAGCTCATGGTCTACAGGGCTGTAGTAATACCGCCCTCCTATATGACTCAGAGGCATGGACCATGTATAGTATACCTCAAGTCGCTGGAGATATATCACCAACGATGTCTCCACAAGATCCTGCAAATCCCCTGGGAGGACAGGTGCACCAACATCAGTGTCCTCGTCCAGGCTAACATCCCCAGCATTGAAGCGCTGACCACACTCGATCAGCTTCGCTGGGCAGGCCACATAGTTCGCATGCCAGACACGAGACTCCCAAAGCAAGTGCTCTATGCGGAGCTCCTTCACGGCAAACGAGCCAAAGGTGGGCAGCTGAAATGTTACAAGGTCACCCTAAAAGCCTCCTTGATAAAGTGCGACATCACCACAGACACCTGGGAGTCCCTGGCCAAAGACCGCCCTAAGTGGAGGAAGTGCATCCAGGAGGGCATTGAGCACTTCGAGTCTCAACGCCGAACGTGTGCAGAGGTCAAGCGCAGGCAGTGGAAGGAGAGTGCGGCAAACCAATCCCACACACCCCTTCCGTCAACGACTGTCTGTCCCATTTGTGACAAAGTCTGTGGCTCTCGTATTGGACTGTTCAGCCACCAAAGAACTCACTTCAGGAGTGGAAGCAAGTCTTCCTCGATTCCGAGGGACTGCCTATGATGTATCTAACACATGCTTTACTGGACCGGAGAGTGTTTGATGCTGACACTAGTTACTCTCATCGATGAACACATTTTATAATCGAAAGATGATGTAAGATAAACCCATCAGCTTCTCCCCTGGATACAGATCCTGAATAACAGTTAGTGTTCAAATATTTTAAACGTCCACACCCCCCACCCCACACATCTCTTATCCTTCTTTGTTGTAAAGAAAACAGCCCCAGTTTCTTTCTCCTCATAACTGAAGTGTCTTGTCCCTGGTATCATCTCAGTGCATCGCTTCTGCAAATACTCCACAGCCTTGACATATGTCCCAGAGTAAAATGCCCCAAAACTTGACACAATATTCGTAACGCAACCCAAGCAATGATTTATGCTCATCACCCGATTTATCAAACTTAGTGTTATGTATTTAACCCCTTGTAACCTGCATCACACTGTCCACCAGAGGGCCCACCTGTTGGAGTCCCAAGGGATCCCAGCATCCCTTGGGAGCACTGTATATAAGCAGGCCACCCACGAGGTACCTGCACTCTGGAACCTTAATAAAGGAGCTAAGGTCACACTTGCTCATTACACACAGTACTCAGTCTGACCATCTATTATGAGTGTAACAATTGGCGACGAGGTAACGAACAACTGCGCGAAAATGCAAAGAACAGTCGGCATCCTGAAGAAGTTCTCAGAGGGGGACGATTGGGAGGCCTTCATGGAGAGACTCGACCAATACCTCATGGCCAATGAGCTGGAAGGGGATGAGAATGCGACCAAACGAAGGGCGATCCTCCTAACTGTCTGTGGGGCAACAACCTATGGCCTCATGAAGAATCTCCTGGCTCCGGCAAAACCAACAGAGAAATCCTACGAAGAACTGTGTACGCTGGTCCGGGAGCACCTAAATCCTAAGGAAAGCGTTTTGATGACGAGATATCGGTTCTACACGTGTCAACGATCGGAGGGCCAGGAAGTGGTGAGCTACGTCGCCGAACTAAGGCACCTTGCAGGACATTGTGAATTTGAGGGATTCCTAGAACAAATGCTCAGAGACTTTTTTGTATTGGGCATCAGACACGAGACAATCCTTCGCAAACTGTTGACTGTAGAAACTCCGAATCAAAGTAAAGCCATAACGATAGCCCTGGCATTTATGTCCACCAGAGACAACACCAAGCAGATTTCGCAAAACGAAGAAGTTTCAGCCAGTACCGTGCATAAAGTAACGTTGGTTTTGAGCAGAAATGTACAGGGCAGAACGTACACGCCAGCTGCTGTGGCCCGACCTCAATTGACCCAGAGTCCGCCATCATCTGTTAATGCGAGGCAGTTAACACCCTGTTGGTGCTGCGGGGATGATCACCGGCCCCATCAATGCCGCTATGCGAGCAATGGTTGTAGAACAATGAGACACCTCCAACGAATGTGCAGGTGAGCTGCAACCCCTGCAAACCACCACATTGCAGAGGAAGATCGATCCACAGAGGATCAGACAGCATTGGAACTCATACTGAAGAGGCAGAGGTGTACAGGGTACACACATTCACTATGAAGTGTCCACCAATAATGTTGAAAGTTGAACTGAACGGTATTCCAGTGTCTATGGAGCTGGACACGGGGGCGAGTCAGTCCATAATGAGTAAAACGGCCTTCGACAGGCTGTGGGGGAAGAAGGCACACAGGCCCAAGCTCAGCCCCATTCACACCAAACTAAGGACTTACACCAAGGAACTAATCCCTGTAATTGGCAGTGCTGAAGTCAAAGTCTCCAACGATGGAGCAGTACACAAACTCCCGCTGTGGATTGTGCCAGGGGATGGCCCCACGCTGTTTGGCAGAAGATGGCTGGGGAAAATCCACTGGAACTGGGACGACATCCGAGCACTTTTGTCCGTCGACGACACCGCATATACCCAGGTTCTAAGCAAGTTCCCTTTGTTATTCGAGCCAGGCATTGGAAGCTTTTCGGGGGCGAAAGTGCAGATCCATTTAGTTCCCGTGACCCATCCACCTCAAGGTACCATACATGATGCGTGAAAAACTGGAAATCGAGCTGGACAGGCTACAACATGAAGGCATCATCGCGCCGGTGGAATTCAACAATTGGGCCAGTCAATTGTCCCGGTATTCAAGGAGGACGGTATGGTTAGAATTTGTGGGGACTATAAAGTAACGATTAACCGTTTTTCGCTACAGGACCAGTACCCGCTACCCAAGGCAGACGACCTATTTGCGACCCTGGCTGGAGGGAAGACATTCACCAAGCTGGACCTGACCTCGGCCTACATGACGCAGGAGCTAGAGGAGTCTTTGAAAGGCTTCACCTGCATCAACACGCACAAAGGTCTGTTTATCTACAACCGGTGCCCATTCGGGATGCGGTCGGCCGTAGCAATCTTTCAGTTGAACATGGAGAGCCTGCTCAAGTTGGTTCCTAGCACAGTGCTCTTCCAGGATGACATATTGGTTACAGGTCGGAACACCATGGAGCACTTGAAGAATCTGGAGGAGGATCTTAGTCGGTTGGATCACGTGGGGCTCAGGTTGAAACGCTCGAAGTGTGTTTTCCTGGCAGAGGATGTCGAATTCTTAGGAAGGAGAATCGCAGCAGACAGTATCAGACCCACCGACGCCAAAACGGAGGCCATCAAGAATGCGCCGAGACCACAGAACGTGACGGAGATGCAGTCGTTCCTGAGACTCCTTAACAACTTCGGTAATTTTCTACCTGGGTTAAGCACCCTGCTAGAACCCCTACATGCGCTGCTGCACAAGGGAGACGACTGGGTGTGGTGGAACTCACAAGCAGCTGCCTTTAAGAAAGCCAGAAATTTATTGTGTTCTAACAAATTGCTTTTCCTGTATAACCCATGTAAACGATTGGTGTTAGCTTGTGATGCGTCATCATACGGGATCAGGTGTGTATTACAACAGGCTAATGAATCGGGAATTTTGTAACCAGTTGCCTATGGATCCAGGAGTTTGTCCAAGGCCAAAAGGGCCTGCAGCATGGTTGAAAAAGAGGCTCTGGCGTGCGTGTACGGGGTAGAAAAAATGCACCAGTGGTTATTTGGCCTCAAGTTCGAGCTTGAAACTGACCACAAGCCGTTCATATCGCTATTCTTGGAGAGCAAAGAGATTAATACCAATGCCTCTGCCCGCATCCAACGATGGGTGCTCACGCTGTGAGCATACAACTATGTAATCCGCCACAGACCGGGTACAGAGAACTGCGCAGATGCTCTCAGTCGGCTACCATTGCCCACCACCGGGTTGGAAATGGCACAGCCAGCGGACTTGCTCATGGTCATGGAGGCATTTGAAAACGAGAAATCCCCCATTACGGCCCGCCAGATCAGGACTTGGACCAGCCAGGATCCTTTACTGTCCTTGGTAAAAAACTGTGTCCTCCATGGGAGCTGGTCCAGTGTCCCAGTGGAGATGCAGGAAGCGATTAAGCCGTTCCACAGACGCAAAGGTGAGCTGTCCCTGCAGACGGACTGTCTTTTGTGGGGCAATCGCGTGGTCTTGCCCAAGAAAGACAGAGACACATTTATTTGCAAACTGCACAACACCCACCCAGGCATCGTAATGATGAGAGCCATCGGCAGATCTCACGTGTGGTGGCCTGGCATCGACTCAGATTTAGAGTCATGCATGCGCCAGTGCAACACTTGCTCTCAGTTGAGCAATGCACCCAGAGAGGCACCGCTAAGTATGTGGTTGTGGCCCTCCAAACCATGGTCGAGGATCCATGTAGACCTTGCGGGCCCATTCCTGGGCAAAATGTTTTTGGTTGTCGTGGATGTTTACTCAAAATTAACTGAATGTGCAATAATGTCAGTAAGCACATCCATGGCAACCATTGAAAGCCTACGAGCCATGTTTGCCACGCACGGCTTGCCTGATGTCCTAGTCAGCGACAATGGGCCATGCTTCACCAGTGCTGAATTCAGAGAATTCATGACCCGCAACGGGATCAAAAATGTCACATGTACCCCGTTGAAACCCGCATCCAATGGCTAGGCAGCACGGGCAGTTCAGACCATCAAGCAAAGCTTGAAACATGTGTCGGAAGGATCCCTGCAGACCCGGTCGTCCCGAGTACTGCTCAGCTACCTCACCAGACCCCACTCACTCACCGGGATTCCCCCAGCTGAGCTACTCATGAAGAGGGCACTTAAAACAAGGCTCTCTCTTGTCCACCCTGATCTACATGATCATGGAGGACAAGTGGCATCAACAAAGTGTGTATCATGACCGCGCAAATTTGTCACGCGATATTGAGATCAATGATCCTGTGTTTGTGCTCAATTATGGACAAGGTCCCAAATGGCTCACTGGCACGGTCACAGCCAAAGAGGGGAGTAGGGTATTTCAGGTCAAAGTGACCAATGGACAAACGCACAGAAAACATTTGGACCAAATCAAATTGCGGTTCACCAACAGCTACGAACAACCTGAAGAGGACACCACCAACTTTGATCTTCCAACACACACACAAGTGGCAACTGACATCTTAGTTGACCATGAAACCGAACTCATCATCCGCAGCTGCCCGGCAAGGCCAGCTGCCCAACAGCCCAGTGAAGAACTGACCAACCCATCCAAACCAGCATTTGTACCGAGACGATCGACAAGGGAGCGCAAAGCCCCAGGTTGTTTCACCTTGTAAATAAGTGTACTGTTGACTTCACGGGGGAGTGATGTTATGTATTTAACCCCTTGTAACCTGCATCAAACCTATCCACCAGAATGCCTACCTGTTGGAGTCCCAAGGGATCCCAGCATCCCTTGGGAGCACAGTATATAAGCAGGCCACCCACGAGGAACTGCACTCTGGAACCTTAATAAAGGAGCTAAGGTCACACTTGCTCATTACACACAGTACTCAGTCTCACCATTTATTATGAGTGTAACGCGAAGGTTAATAGTTTTTTAAACAACTTGATCAACTCGTTCTCCCACTTTTAAAGATTTGTGTACATGAACCCTTGAAGGGTTTAGAGATATTAACATAACATGGCTAAAATACATTGCCATCAAATGTCTGATATATTGGGGCAGAAATTCCTCTGGGGGTCTTCTCCTCGTTGGAGATTTTTTATGAATTTACCTGGTGGTCTAGGAGTCGCCCTGATTTCCGATAGGGAGGCCTTCTCCTCCCACACTGTGAAACGCGCTCCCGCCCAGAGGGTTCCGACGCAGAAGATGCAGTCATGTGTGACTGCTCAGCCAATCAGGTAAGTATATCACAGGTTCCCATTAATAGCACTGAGACTTGCGTATCTATGAGTTCTCAGTGCTATTAATGGGAACAAAACCAATCACACAAAATAATAAAAAATAAAAAACATACCACACATATTTCAAATTAATTGAAATTAAAGTTATTATATCTTATAAAAATAAAATATTTTCCCGATTTTTAAAAAAGTTTTTTTTAATTATGGTTAAAAATAAACTTACCGTAGTGGGGAGAGTTTTTAATCAATAAACTATGTATTTATAATTTATTTTACAATTGTGTTTGTGTGTTTTAAAACACTTGCACCTGTAAAAGTAGGCCATGCACCTGCTTTTTCAGCACAAGATTTTTAAGGACATTTGCTGGGCAAGATATGGGAAAATAGCCCAATCTTGCCCGTACAAATGTCCTCGCTCCCGATCTGTCATCGTTGCTCCCGATCTGGCTACAATCTGTCAAGCTCCAGCTTGACAGATCAGAAGAGCTGGTTTTTAGTGCATGCGCATTGCGCGCTGAAAACCGGCTTTTCCAATGCCTTCCTGGGTGCGTAGAAACTTCATACGGGCCCGGGACGTCGCAATTTCCAAGCCAATGTGTATTATGGGAAAGAGAAGTTTAGTCTGAGTTAGAAACTAAAACAGGCGCTTCACTGCAGACAGGTCGTCATGGCAACACTGATAAGGCATTCCATTCGCTGAATCAACTGGTTGGAATCTGTAATCAGATCAGGGGAAAGAATAGAGTTTATCTGTTATTAACCACATTATAAACTTAAACCAGAGTGAGTAATAGAATAGGTTAGATTATAATGTGTGATGTTTATATCTATAATTGTGAAACTATCAGAAGTATCATAATTAACAGTAGGCAGGGTAGTTTACATAGAAACATAGAAACATAGAAAATAGGTGCAGGAGTAGGCCATTCGGCACTACCATTCAATAAGATCATGGCCGATCATTCACCTCAGTGCCCCTTTCCTGCTTTCTCTCCATACCCCTTGATCCCTTTAGCTGTAAGGGCCATATCTAACTCCCTCTTGAGTATATCTAATGAACTGGCAACAACAAGGTAGTTTAGTGATATTGAGAAAAATTACTGAAGAAAAGTAACTGCTGGGAACCAGGGAAAGTGTCCTTGTAAATCACAGATTGGAGAAGTTCCAGCTGTCTTTTCCTCGCTTCCTGCCAAAACCCAGCAGAGAAAACAAAGAGGAGTCCGGTGCCAGAGCTGGATCACTGAAGGGTATAAAAGTGAGGGGGAGACTGATGTAAGGGGGCAGTCGGGACTGGAGACACCGGAGATCAAGCTCAGGGCACCTGAGGTTCCATCCAGTGGGCTGACCTCGTGTCAGTTGCTGTGGACACGCGGGACTTGCATGTTTACTCTGATTGATGGGTCAATACAAGGTACGGTAGAGGACAGAGAATCTACTCATTCTCTATCTTCTTGTATTTCTTAAGATATTAAAGTTGCTGATTGTTGGAGGGCGTTTCCTAAGGCAATGGCACCTGCAAGGTACGTATAACGTGGCTTACCAGAGATTCCTCAAAACATATGGGGAACTTAGCTAGCCGACTTGACCACATTCCTAGTTAACTGACATAACTGCATTTCCTCACACAGGAACACACAAAAAGACATGTTCAGCAGATGTCTCTAATCAACAACATCCAGACCACCAGACAAGATGTCCTGGTAAAATGTTAAACAATGGTACTCCTGTAACAGTGTTAAGATAAGGAGGCTATGCACACACAGAACCCAAGGACATTAGATAAGGGGGGGGCTTGAAAAACATCACAAGACCATGAGTAACCCCCTAGCTGAACATGAAGTGATCACGCAGTCCCCTGCTACTTAGGGGCCAATTTCATTGGCCCAAATAAACCTATATGTAATCTATACTCGTTATGATTGGATTGTGTCCAGCCGAAATGGGCTGAGTAACTGTAGTAAACTGTTGTAAAACATATAAATATCAATGAATTTATTTGTTCGGCGGAGAGGAGTGCCTGGAGTTACCTAGAGGCTTTCTCCCCGCCGGCGTAAATAAAACTGTTTTGACGTTTGGAACCGACCCAAGTGACAAGTGATTCTTTCAGGATTCATTCGCGCTAACAGTGGCATAGTCGGCAGGATATTTCGGAGGTCGCTTGATACCCGTGGAAACACCGGGTGAGTATATTCAAACTAATCCCGGGGCCGGGTGGTGCCTAGTGACTGACGAATATCAAACCTGTGAATAGGGTCGGACAAACAGGCAAAACGGTGGTAGATAGTTCGTTAAGGAGACATAGAGTGCTATCGGGAATTGCTTAAAGTATTTAAGAATTGTATCATAAGCCTGGTATAAAAAAGACATCGTGACAGACTTGTGACCCAACAGCTAGCCAGGAGACGGTCTACTACAAGTTGCGCTAGACAGAAAGCGGACCTCGGAGAGTAGATTCCTAACGGTTCTAATCCTACCCAGGAATAGCCAATGAACAGACAAAACTCGAGTGGGGGCCAGAATGGTCCCTTACCCGCTACCTGGCGGAGAAACAGAAGAAAGTAATAGAAAAGATGATAAAATCAGACTGGAAACCCCACAAACCATCAGCTGACAAGCGGGAGTGGTGGAAGAATGAAAAGAAAGATAAGGAAGAAAAGGCCTGGGTTCTGATTCTTCGAGCCCATGTAAAATTAACAGAGAAAGTAAATCAATCATGTATTAATCTATCATCATGTATTAAATGTAACTTGCGTAATTACGTAATGCCATAAAAAAAAACTGATAGTGAAGAGCTTAAGTGACTTATGGATCCAAAAATAGAGCCGGCCAAACAATTAATAAACTTTGTTGAATGAAAAGAGACTTTTGTGAATGTCTGTCTTTAAATGAAAGTGCTTGTGTGATTTTTGACTGCGGAGTATTTGAGGTGGGAATTAATGAATTTTTCATGTGTCTGAAAGCATGTTTGAAAAAATGGTGGAGTTGTCTGTTTGTTTTAGCTCCACCCACTTTTTCAGAGTGAAAGTTTTTTTAACCCTTCGTAGTGTTGTCCTGTATGTGGGAAGTTTTAAGAAAGTGTGAATCTAGAATTGAATTACATTTTAAGTTAG
Organism: Pristiophorus japonicus; assembly: GCF_044704955.1. Classification (NCBI taxonomy): domain Eukaryota; kingdom Metazoa; phylum Chordata; class Chondrichthyes; family Pristiophoridae; genus Pristiophorus; species Pristiophorus japonicus. Next base: position 251,595,454 of record NC_091977.1, on the reverse strand, counting down.
AAACGCAGTTGCGGATTTATTCGGATGATAAGTTACGGAGCTAGGAAATGCACAAAGGATAGGTTTGTTGAGCAAAAGAGAAAAAAATACATGGTCCCGTTGTTTTTTTGTAAATTCGACATGCTCACTTTCTTGTCAAAAGAAAACATGCAATCATTGATTACATTGGGTTGAAAGACAATAAATTTAGTCTAGGAATGAGATAAAGAACAGAGAAGGGAAGTTGTAATGCCTTTTAAAAAAGCCTGTGTGGATCTCTCGAGGCTGCGGGCTGGGGAAGTATGCTCCCATTTTCATTTGTGTAAAACCTTGACGTGAAAGCTTCTAGCTCAGTAAAAAGAGTTTTAAATAAAAGATTGGCAGTACAATATTTGAATTGGGATTTTGAGATATTTCAGGTGATTCTCCTTGATAAACATTTTGGTTGTATTGGAAAATCTTGGGTTTGGAAACCTTTTTAATAAAAGTACACATACTGCGTCAGAAGCTGAAGCTTAAAAAGATCTAATTTATGAGATACTGTATCACAAAATTGAAGTTACAGAACAAAAGTTTAGAGTTTTTGATGTTTAGCTTCGAAAACAGAAGTTAGGCACATAATTATAAAACAAGTACTTTGCATTCTGTGATCTGTGAATCACTATAAGCATAAAGGAGCAGTCTGATCTTAAAAAAAACAGTATTATCACATTTGACATTTTGTAATTCAACAATAAATACAAATACTACAAAAGGGGAGCATAAATTAGGATGGGAACAGTGAAGAGTTAATTTTGTTGTGAAGGTTTCAAGTACCACTGGTTAAGAAAAAGTATAACAAAATGCGATACATTTAAAATAAAAGGTTAAATCTGAACTCTTAGAAAAAAAGAAATAAAACTAAAAGGTTTGGAAACAATCTAGAAATACCTTCAGGGATCATGTCAAATTCCTGGGCAAGTGGTGAGCTATCTGCGAAAGTGTAAAAGGGACTTTGGAAAAATTAAAATGTTAAAACGGCAGGCTTTAGCAGTTTAGAACAAAGGGCAATGTAATGACCTTGAAACTGGAACATTTGAGATAACGGAAAGCAGCTTTCAAAGCCTATGTGCTAGACTCTGTTCTAGTTATGGAAAAGACATTTGAGATAACGGAAAGCAGGATTTAAAGTAAATCCCAAAAAGGCACAAATTGGACAAGCTGTGATACAGTACCTGGTACACGAAATATCCCAAGGAACTAAGACCATGTCCAATGACAGGAAGGAGGCCATTAGGATTATGCCCCGACAAAAACAGTCTGAGGGGTGTGTAAGGTACTGGGGCTCTTTAATTATTGCAGGAATTTTGTACCTAACCGCGGCAATTGCAGAACCAATACAGCGGCTAGTGAAAGGGAGAAGACCATCCTTAGACACTTTAGAGTGGGGCCCCAAACAAAAAGCAGCATACGATAATCTGAAGGAAGCCCTAATGGCAGCTCCAGGGCTGGGACTCCCGAATATGGATCTCCCGTTCCATGTATATTGTGAGAACCAGGGAGGCTTCTATGGAACCGTGGTGACATAAATGCATGGGGATAGGATGAGACCCGTAGCTTACTATTCGACACAGCGATCACCAGTGGCAGCCGGTCTGTCCAGATGCGTGGCCGCACTGGATTGTGCCACTTGGGCAGTCAAAATTAGCCAGCCTGTCATACTGACAGGAGAAATCATACTGCACACAAAACACAGACTGGTGGAAATGCTAAATGGGAGGCAGTCCTATTATCACATGATTGACTTGGATCAAGGGACTCATTTCACGGGTCAAGTGATGAAAGCAGAAGTTTCATATCCCATATCAACCGTGAATTCAGGGATGGTAGAGAGAATGAATCGGACCCTTAAAACCACCTTGAGTGAGGCAATGAGGTTACGAGAAGGAATAGTGACAGGAGGAGCCGACTTAGGCCCCCACGAGAAATTATGTGAGGGAATTGAGTGAGCAGTTGAAAGGTATGAGACAGGAGGTCTGGGAAAGGCAGAAGGAGGAGGACGAAGGTGGTGTGATAAACTCCTTGGCTATAATCGCCAAGGCGGGCGCGAAGGTAATGGTTAAGGAGAACACAACAGGCTCAAATGCAAAACCGACGGCAGCTCAGACAGGAACATGAAGTGATAGAGATGGTACGACTATAAAGAATATGGATAACCTAACCCTTACCTCCGATTTCACAGAGTGACCTCGACATGCATGGATAAAAGATGAGTAGACCAGAACCTAACACCTGGTGACGACCAGGCTATCTGTTTAAAATTTGCAGATAAAACACTCACCGAGATGGGACTGCAGTGGCTACTTCGACTCTGGAGACTCATGATACTGGGAACCTTAAGGCCCACGCAAGCACTGGATTATACAGATGGACTACGAGAGATACAGCACACGCAGGAAAGACACAACTACATGAACGATGGGGTTTTGTTTAATTTAACTGAATGAATATGCATCCCAACAGCCAAAGACTGGAGCAAGGACAGAACTTATTTTAACGCATGGCTATATGATAATGTTAAGCATGAAATTATGCCTGTTCTGATCAATATCTCAGACATACGAATGCCGGAATAGTGTACGGAACAAGCAAGAAATATGTATAGTGTATTAAGTAAGGTTGTAATGTAGCAGGCTGCCGATGCCATGGGCACCAGTAGATTCCGAGGACAGGAGCAAGTTCATAGGACCAAGGGAGTAATAGTTAATGATGCTGCTACCGGTTTTAACACCGGAACCTCCATAGTAAACTCACTGGATAGACAAGGGCTAAACGAAAAGGTGGACAACTTAAAGGGACAACTCTGTCACGCTTATGGCTTATGGATGGTGGGACAGATATGACACAACCTTGATCAGATCCAAAGGGGGGAGTTGCCAGACTGGATAGACAGCCCACATCTGGCTCAGTTGGCCAAACTGAAGGGACTGATCAGAGTATATCCAGTGATCCCAAACTGCCCAATGGGCAAAGCTGCCGGAGCGGGAATAGTCCTGGTGATCCCTATAGTCACACAAGGCTCAGGGCCATTTCCCTTTTATCAACTGGAGAATATTGGGATCATACGGAAAAACACCTCCCTCTGTTACTATCTGACCGCAATCTCTGCTGTCCGCAGAGACAACACATTCTATGGGATCTCCCTAACGGGATGCAAGCAAAGGGGTGACATCACAGTGTGCCCTCACCCAGTGGGACAAGGAGAACTAGACAAGTGCGGGTTCAATCGAACCGATGGATGCGTATTAGAAATAGTACCTGCCCCCACACATTTTGGCAGAACAGGTTACGAAGGCAAAGGGAAGTACAGTGTCTCTACCACGGAACGCTCTTATCAGTACAATGGCCTACAGTGCCAGATCCCACAGCCAAACTTTTGCTTTACACCTCCAGGACCTGTCACAATAGGACAAGCCCGCATTATCCAGGTTAGGCGCTGAGGTACCGAAATCATTAACGTCACCGATCAGCTCCACGATCACCTGCAGGATTATGACGAGCCAGAGCAGACCCCGATCCCACATTTAGCCGAGGTATTGATGGAACTAAGACTCAGCGTGGGCCAGTCTGTCAAGCTCTACCACCAATTACAGACAAAGATTAAAATACTGGAAAAGGATACCGAATTAGAGTTACAAAACCAGAGTTGGTGGAGGAAGATCTGGAACTGGGGGATGAATGTAAACATCCACCCCTGGATTCGAATAATATCACACATACTGGTCGGGGTACAGCTGGTCTTGGCGCTAACAGGGGGTGTTATGGTCTGTCGATCCTGCAGGCATTATGCACGACAAAGGAGAATCAGAACCAGAGCTCAAGTAAACAAGGAGATCTGTCTATCAGAGGACAGGATAATTTGAACTATATCAATTTGATCTAAGCACCGGAACTCCTGAAACCACGTGACTGGCCAGCACATTGAGGCAGGGAGTACCGGGTGGTATGTAAAACAATAAATGGGGTAACAAATAATGTCGGTTAAAGGGACTAGGACTAGTCACTTACCAAAAGGGGGGATTGTTGAGGGCATTTCCTAAGGCAAAGGCACCTCCAAGGTACATATAAAATGGCTGCCAGAGATTCCACAAAGCATTAGGGGAACTTAGCTAGCCACTTGACCACATTCCTAGTTAACTGACTTAACTGCATTTCCTCACACAGGAATATACAAAAAGGCATGTTCAGCAGATGTCTCTAATCAACAACATCCAGACCCCCAGACAAGGTGTCCTGGTAAAATGCTAAACAATGGTACTCCTGTAATAGTATTAAGATAAGGAGGCTATGCGCACACAGAACCCAAGGACATTAGATAAGGGGGGGAGGGGGGACTTGGAAAACATCACGAGACCATGAGTAACCCCCTAGCTGAACATGAAGTGTTTACGCAGTCCCCTGCTACTTAGGGGCCAATTCCATTGGCCCAAATAAACCTATATGTAATCTATACTCATTATGATTGGATTGTGTCCAGCCGAAATGGGCTGAGTAATTGTAGTAAACAGTTGTAAAACATATAAATATCAATGAATTTCTTTGTTCAACAGAGAGGAGTGCCTGGAGTTACCCAGAGGCTTTCTCCCCGCCGGCGTAAATAAAACCGTTTTGATGTTTGGAACCGACCAGAGTGACGAGTGATTCTTCCAGGATTCATTCGCGCTGTAAGGGGAGCTTGGGGTGTGGGTTCGAATCCACACTCCCCTGGGGTTCTGTACGTGCGATTTATGAGGATGGGTGAATAATGAGGCACCAGACACAGTGGGTAAGAGTACAAAATGGCTAATGTTGTTTATTTAGAATAGTAACCACTAAGATAGAGGGCATAGGAAGAGGTCATAAATAGCAGTAATGGCACAATCTCACTCAACAACACGAAAAATCTCGCAACAGGGAAGGGGAAAATAAGAGGTTAAAACATTCCACTCACACACAACAACACCACCCACTTCCATCCTTCTTATAAATTCCTATCCTAAATTGAGTCTGTGAGGGGATTTGGTCTATACTCACAATCCTATCAACTCCGGGGTTCTGGGGGCACTTATTTCAGCTCGGGGTCCCTCTGGGGTGGGTTTTACATTGTTGGTCGGTTCGATTTTCCTCCTCGATGTTGCGTCGGTTTCTTCTCTTTGCCTCTCGGTTGGCTCTTAGCAAAAAGCTGCTGGAGTTAAGCACACCTTCCCCAGAGCGAGGGCCCTGTGAAAAGCTGACTCAACTCCCAAAAGCTGACTCCAACCTCTGGTTGGTTTCCTTGCTCAGCTCAGCTGTGGGAAGTCACTGCCACTGCCTGCTGGTTTTTAGTCTTGGTGGTTTCGTCTGCGGAACTGCTGCTTCTTCCTCTGGTGGAGCGGGAGAGAGAGCTCTCTCTCGATACAAGCTGCAAGCTCCAAGCTCTCCAACTTCCAAAACCTCCCCCCTCTCCAAAACTACCCCCGCCTTCCAAAACCTCCAACCTCTCCAGCTGCTTCCACACCCTGCTGCTTCTACACCCCCGGTGGTTCTGTAGGTCCTATAACCAATTTAGTTTTGGCCTTTTCGTGCTCAAACTCAGTTGGTGGTCCATTGTGTAAGTTTGGGCGGGGAGATAGCTTTGAATATTTAATCAGAAGATGTCACAGGTACCAGTAGGTATGAGGACAGGAGTATTGTTTCAGTTATCCACTTTGGTGGTAAAAACAGAGAGACAGACTATTATCTGAATGGTGACAGATTAGGAAAAGGGAAGGTGCAACGAGACCTGGGTGTCATGGTACATCAGTCATTGAAGGTTAGCATGCAGGTACAGCAGGCGGTTAAGAAAGCAAATGGCATGTTGGCCTTCATAGCGAGGGGATTTGAATACAGAGGCAGGGAGGTGTTGCTACAGTTGTACAGGGCCTTGGTGAGGCCACACCTGGAGTATTGTGTACAGTTTTGGTCTCCTAACTTGAGGAAGGACATTCTTGCTATTGAGGGAGTGCAGCGAAGGTTCACCAGACTGATTCCCGGGATGGCGGGACTGACCTATCAAGAAAGATTGGATCAACTGGGCTTGTATTCACTGGAGTTCAGAAGAATGAGAGGGGACCTCATAGAAACGTTTAAAATTCTGACGGGTTTAGACAGGTTAGATGCAGAAAGAATGTTCCCAATGTTGGGGAAGTCCAGAACCAGGGGTCACAGTCTGAGGATAAGGGGTAAGCCATTTAGGACCGAGATGAGGAGAAACTTCTTCACCCAGAGAGTGGTTAACCTGTGGAATTCTCTACCACAGAAAGTAGTTGAGGCCAATTCACTAAATATATTCAAAAGGGAGTTAGATGAAGTCCTTACTACTCGGGAGATCAAGGGTTATGGAGAGAAAGCAGGAAGGGGGTACTGAAGTTTCATGTTCAGCCATGAACTCATTGAATGGCGGTGCAGGCTAGAAGGGCTGAATGGCCTGCTCCTGCACCTATTTTCTATGTTTCTATGTTTCTATGTTTCTAGTGCACATTAGTGCCTCAACGTCTGCTGGTCCATTGTCCACTGTCCATATTAATTAGGTAGATGATGGTCCACATTCATTAGGGGTGAGTCATATTTTCAAACTGGGTCGGGTAGACCCCATTGGTTGAGGATTTCCCCGCTTCAGGCTCGACTCGATCCCTGATTGGCCTGCCTGAATTCACTTTTCCCCCATTGGCCAGTGCCTCTGTCTCACTTGTGAGCCAGACTCCACAATGTCTGTATCCACCCACACGTTTCCCAGCCTGTCTGGTCTGAGGATTTTACTTGGCCAAAAATGTTCATTTAAAATGTATAGAACGATCCCATCTTAGTTTTCTTGTCCTTAGGGTGTTCCAATAAAATGCGGCCATGGATTTTCGAACCTTACACTCCCCCATTAAAACACTCTGTCTCAGGGTGTTTTCAAAATGTGAAGCAGAACCTTTTCCCTCTCAAAGAGCCAATCTTTCCAAAATCTTACCTAAACCCACGATAAAACATTAAAATGCACCAATGGTAATCATACATTTGGAATCAATATAATACTGAAAATGTAAAAATGCTTCTCAACCAATACCCTTCACCAAAATCATAATAGTACATAGTATCACACATCATAGTATTACAGATAGGGAGGTATGGACCTTTTACAAGGGACAGACTTTTCTTTACAGTGCAATACATTCGGCTCGTACAATCAGTCCCGTCATACTGCATAGATTTGCTAGCCCTCCCTTTTCGTTTGGCCTTTGACTTGGCCTCCCGCATAGCTTTCTCAATTTTTAAACGATGGCCCTTTCTCCTCAGCTGGCAGCGGATCGCCAACAAATCAGCTACGATGATCAGCTGTACCACTACCAGGGTGTGAGAGAGGATGTGGTCCCAGGCCGGGACCTCTACAACCAACCCCCAATCCCACCAGGGCCTTGAATTTAAGTCAGTTATCTGGGCTCCCAATTTTACTGTTTTTTTGTTGTAGGGTGAAATAATGTTTCTGGGATTTTTGTGCTGCTTTGAACAGATCTGTCAGGTGCTCCTGGTAAAAATGGAATGTGGTATCCGAAATGTGCGACATAATTGTCCATGCTCTTAATCATTGATGCCCCAGTGTTGAAACCGGTGAAAACATCATTCCAGATCCCTCTTCTGTGTCTTTTCGGTTTGACGTTGTCTTTGGGTTGTAGACAATACAGCAAAGTCTTATTCAAATAGCCAAAATCGAGCTCGTAGAATGTCCTGAACATTTCTCGAAGGAGAGCCTGGTAGAGGCATTCTGTCTCTTTTGGGCACCACTTAGGTGGGTGCATCTCGGTAAGGTTTAGGATGACGGAGGCCACGGCGTAGTGGACTCCCTGGTATAGCAGCTTGTCCGTGGGAACCAAAACCAAACCATTCTCTGGTCCCTGGGTAGTGGTAGGGCATCTGTCCGTGTCAGTTAGTTCTGTCGGGTCTGTGGGCAGGGGCTGTCTGGGGTGTGCGCTTAACTCGGTGACGTGGATGGAGCTGGGGTGGCTTACTATGCATGCGACCATGCTCCGGTCCCATTCCATCCCCTTCCCTTCATCCCGCCACTGTCGGGAGAACACTATGGAGATGCCTGCCGGGCATATCTTCTCCGATCCCCACATGCACACACACACTCCTAACTCCGCCTCCCACCATTTATCCCAACACACACTCACTCCCCTCTGGGTGCCCGTGATTGTCCGGTAGGTGCTGTTGTCCAGTCTCTCCCAATCTGCTGTCGGGTTTCCCATGTCCTTGCTCAGCTTCCTGAGCCACCACCACCTTCCCACCGGGATGTGCCCCTTACAGGTCAGGCGAACCCTCTTCCCAACCACTACCCTAACCCGGGATGCGGTCACCTCAATGCTGGGGCAAGAGACTGATGCTTCCCCATACGTGACCCCGGGGTGGCTGGAGTATCTAGTGGAATTGGACCCCAACCACCGTGGCCACCTTCCCCTGTGGGTATATATTGCGGTCCCCTCTACCCCTGGTGTCCCTTCTCCTGTGGTGACAATCAGTACCTGCCCCCCTGAGCATCCAAAAATAATGGCTTCTTCAGTCTCTCCCCGGTAGCCGATGCACATTCTGATGTAGGTGCACAGGAGCAGGATTTTCCTCATCTCTGGTTCCTCTTCTGAAAGACAAAACCTTATTTGGTTCAAAACCCTGAGTCCCCTGGCTCATCCCTCCCCCATTTTCCATTCTGTCTACACCTTACAGTACCCCTGCACGGATTTAAACGGTGTGTGCCTATCAGTCTGACTGCAAACTGCAATTTTACTGTGGAAGTCAAGGGGTTTCAACTAATAAATACTTGAAACAACAAACAAACTTTACACAAAAGAGGAAGTGAAAAAAAAACGTCCAGGCTCCCTATCCTATTGGCTCAAAAGCCTCACTGTTATATTCCCGATATTGCAGAGGCCACCTGAGCCCCACTACACTAGAGAAAACTTTATATATATCTGTACACACCTACTGCTCTCCTTTTTAACCTGCTTGCCACCCTTCCCGGGTGGCTGTGCTAATCCCTGGGACGCTCCTTGATTTTCCTTTTATGCGGGGGAATGTAGAGGGGAGACCACCTCTCCTTGGTCTCTTGGGCCGGACCGACCTCCGCGGCCCCTCTGTCTCCCCTGCCAAGGTGTCCCCCGAGCTTCGGGTGGTGCTTACTGGGATGGTACAGCTCCTCACCCCCTCCAGGGATGGCTCACTGCCCTCGGGAGCAACGAAAATTCCCCCGGCAGGCTCCTCACTGCTGGGGACTCCCATATCCTCTGGGGGCTTTGGGTTGTATAAGGGTTCCATCCAAAACCACTCGCAGCTAATACTCTCACAGCGTTTCCTCAGTTCTTCTAGGGACCACTCACTACTGGAACAATCCGCCACCCTCTCTCCTGCAGGCTCTGGACTGTCTGCACCAAAAGCTAGGTTATCCCCAACAGGCTCCTCACTGTCGGTGGCCCCTTCCTCCAGTACAATCCCTTCCCTATCAGGAGACTCTCGTTCTTCCAGGGACCACTCACTGCTGGGATCCGCTGCCACTATCTCGCTTGCAGGCTCTGGGCTGTCCGCACCGAAGGCAAGGCTAGCCCCGACAGGCTCCTCACTGTCGGCGGCCCCTGTCTCCGGTACAACCCCTTCCCCGTCAGGAGACCTTGGCTGCGGGATCACGTCCAGTGACTGGCTGCCTGCCCTGCGCGGCCCTTTTCCCCTAGAATCTCTCGGGAAAGTAAAACAGGCTGCTCCGGACAGTGACACCTTTGGCTGCGGAGTCCGAGCGTATCTCCTAACGGGTGGAGGTGAGTCCTCGTCCCATATGTAAGGTGGGAATCCCCCTTCCTGTGGGTCCCAAATCTGTGGGTAGTTTGTACCTGTGAAGCAACTCACTGCTCCTTGTGGTAGGATTGGTGGGGCTGCAGTGGTGGGCTGGGGGCCTGGGCTTCCCGTCGGGATTATCCCTCCGGGCTGTCCTTTCCCACGAGGTTTTGCCTTGTTGGGGTTAAACAGTTTACGTTGGTTAATGTGAAACCATTTAACCCGGCGGGGCATCTTGACCGCGTATACCATGGGGCTTGCCTTGTCGACAATGCTGTAAGGCCCCATGTATAGTGGCTCAAAGACTCCCACCCTGGCAAAGTTGTAGACCATGACCTGGTTCCCCACCTGCCACTCGTGGTGTTTGCTCGGTTCCAGCAGCAATCGGTTGGTCTGATGCTGCTTCCCCATGTTAGCGGCTGCCTGCCAGTGAATTTGCTGAGGTGCTCCAACAGACTCTTGGTAAAGCGGTCCCTATTCACCTCGATTACCTGAGCTTCCATCAGGACCGGGGCAAGTACATGGGTGGGGGTTCGCATGGCTCTTCCAGTCATGAGCTCGTATGGGGAATACCCCGTGCTTTTCGACTGGCTGGCCCGGATCCCCATCAAAACCAGGGGCAACCTCTCCACCCACCTCTGCGGGGAATCCTCAGTCTCCTTCCTGAGTTTTTCTTTCAAAGTCCTATTCATACGCTCCACTAGCCTCGAGGACTGGGGGTTGTAGGCGACGTGCCACTTCCCCTCAATCCCCAGCACCTTAAGGGTTGCCTGTATGACCTGTCCCGTGAAGTGGCTCCCGCGGTCGGACTTCACGTACTGTGGAAGTCCCCACCTGGAGAACATCTCCCTAACCAATATCCTGGCGGTCCCCGCTGCTGTGGCTGTTCGGCAAGGGAAGGTTTCAACCCACTTTGTGAAAGTGTCCACCAAAACCAGGCAGTACCGGTACCCTCCCTTAGCCACAGGTAGGGGCCCTATGTAATCGATTTGTATCGATTGCCATGGTCCCTCTACCCTCCTTGCGTGTCCTAGAGACACCTTTCTTTTCTGGGGATCTGGATTATTGGTTGCACAGATAAGACAGTTCGCGCAAAATTCACGAGTGTCTTCCTGGAGCTGGGGCCACCACCCGACCTGTTCCACCCATTGCCAGGTGACCTCCGGTCCGGGGTGTCCAGCTCCAGGGCCTGCGTGGGCCAGCTGAAGGAACTCCCTCTGGTGCTGCTGGGGCACTATCCACTGCTCTCCTTTAAACAACATCTTCTCCCTAACATGGATGCCTGTGCCTCCTTATGGTCCTTCGACCTTTTCTCCCGCAGTCAGCTTGTCCATGACGAACTTGAGGACGGGATCTTGCGCCTGTACCTGCTGGAGGTCCGGAGCTAAAGCCACCCCTGCGCTCCCTTGTGCATAAATCATAAATTCCGCACCCTGTGAGCCTTTCCCCTGCCACCACCGTGCTGGACCCGTCAACATAGATCTCCCGGCCGTGGGGATGGATCCCCGCCTGGAGCCTTATGTCCACGTCCCAGACCCCCTCAACGGAGCAATGGTGGACTTTCCCGGGGTACAGCATGTCGACTGCCAGTCGGGGCTCACACATCCCTTTTACTCTCAAATCCATCTGTGAGAGCAGGAGGGTCCAGTGAGCAATGCGTGCGCTGCTCACTGTCCCATCCTTAATTCTCCCATCCAGCAGCATCTGGGTGGGGGTGTGATGGGTGAGGAGGGTGATTGGGGACACTCCTGTAAACACCTGCGACCGCTTCACAGCCCAGTGGGTGGCCAGCAGATGCCTTTCACAGTTTGAGTAACCCCTCTCAACCTCAGTGAGGACCCTGGAGGAGTAGACCACCTGCCTCAGCTGGCCGTGCCACTGTTGCATCAGCACAGCACTTAAGTTATCCCCGCTGGCTGCTACCTCCAGGAAAAATTCCTCGCCTTCATCTACCGCTCCCAGGGCCGGAGCTTTCTGCAGGTCTCCCTTGAGGAAGGTAAACACTGCATCGCAGTCCTCATCCCACTCCCACTCCACGCCTTTGTGCAGGAGCCGGAGTAGGGGGGCTGCAATGGCTGCGTAATCTTCAATGAAGTCCTGCAGTAACCGGTCAGACCCAGGAACGACCTCACCCCTGTAACTGTAGTCGGAGCCAGTAACTCCTGAACTGCCCTCCTCTTAGCCTCATCAATGGCTCTCTCCCCTGCCCGCACAGTCAGCCCCATGAATTTTACCTCTGTCTGGCCGATCTGTGCCTTCTTAGGGTTTATTTAAAACCCTCCTCGTGCAGCAGTCCCAACAGCTCTGCCAGCAGGGGACCGTGCTCTTCCTCCGAATTGGAGAATAGCAGGAGGTTGTCCACATACTGGACCAGCTGTCTGGGTCTGCTCAACTCTTTCAGGCAGTTGGCCATACACTGATGAAAAATGCTCGGACTGTTGTGGAAGCCCTGGGGAAAACAGTTCCAGGTATACTGCTGTCCTTTGAATGTAAAGGCGAATTTTTACTGGTCCTCCCGCCGCAGCGGGATGGACCAGAACCCATTCGAGATGTCCAGCACCGTAAAGACGGCTGCGGACGCGGGGATGGCTGCGACTAGGTTGGCTACGGCTGCCACTGTGGGCGCACAGACAGGGATATTTTTATTGAGGACTCGATAGTCCACTGTGGCCCTCCAAGAATTGTCCGTTTTCCTAACCGGCCAAAGTGCAGAGTTCACATGTGTGGCTATTGGTCTCAACACTCCCTGTCCGACCAGAGATACCAATGCGATCTCTAGGTCTGCCTCAGCCTCCCTTGGAAAATTATACTGCTTCTGGGGCTTAGAAATGGGGTCCCCATCTACTCTGACCTCGACCCCATTTACCCGTCCACAGTTGTGCTTATGCCTGGCAAATGCTGCCAGGTTGGCCCGCACAAAAGCCTGATAGATCATCGGGGAGCCGTCTACCAGAGCGCCGAGGTCATATCCCTCCTTCGGCTTTACAGTGCAGAGGGAACCCTTCCCCTGCTTCCCCTGGATGACTGCTGTACCTTCCCCCTCCCCGGTGTCAGCTGTGCCCCACAGACAGTGGTTCCTCAGATCGACCAGAATTTTCTGGCCGCTGAGGAAATCTGCCCCTAGGATGCCTTTACCCACTCCGTCCCACAGCAGAAGGACACACTTCCACATGGTGTGGAGGGTGCCTATGTGTATCTGCAGTGGTTTGGAGAAGAAGCCCTCGCGTTCTTCTCCAGTGGAGCTGGTTAGGCAGTAGGGAATCCCACTGGATAGGGCAGAGGTGGTCGGGTCGTCGACATGAACCAGGGTGCACGAGGCCCCTGTGTCCAGCAATTACTCCCCCCGGATCCCTACAACCCCCATCATGACACGTGGTCTGTTCCACGCATCATAGGTGACCGGGCAGAGGTTCACGGGTTCCTTGGGGTCTAGTCATTGGGAGGTGTTGGTCTGGGCCTGAGGAACTTCTCCCCCGGTCACGGCTGCGACCTTCCCAGTCTGTGTAAAGAGTGACTGCAGAGCCGCGAGGAGACCCTCGAGTGGGGCGGCAGGGCTGGGCACAGCTGGCTTGGGAGGGCTTCTGGCCGCGGGGACTGGGGCTGAGGTTGGGCCTGTGGACCTCTCTTTTCCTGCCTCAGATCCCGGCATTCCCTCCTCATGTGCCCTGTCTTCCCGCACCCGTAGCAAACCACCTCTCTGCCTGCCTGCCAATTCCCTTCTTGCCTCCATTCTCTCTTATCAGAGCCGGGACGGATCTCACACACCTTCCCCTTGGTGGGTTTCTCCCCCCCGATTCTGCCATTGCGAAAAGAGAGGGTCAGCTGCCTCAGCAACGTCTCCTCTGTGGCTTGGGGGTCTCTGAAATCTAACCACAGGTTGGCCTGGGCGCACAACTCCGGTAGACTGTTTGCCACCAGTGCACGCAGCCAGCGACCACGTCGGTGTGCATCCAGCTGGGTTCGGTCCAAATTCCCCCCACTGGCTTCCTCATACACTGGCCACAGTCGATCAGCGAACGCCTGGGGGGTCTCCCCGGGTCTCTGGACAGTGGCCTGTACCCGGTCGAACGGACAGCCATCGTTCAACACCATGGCCTCCAGGATATTCTCCTGGAGAGCGGCCACTGTTCACTGACCCCTCTTACTCTCAGCAGAGAGATCCTGACACAGGGCTGGGTCCAGTGAGAACAGGAGCAGTTTGCTCCGTTCGGCCTCTTCGCAGTCATTTATGTCTCCTACCTGCTCTACTTTCATAAAGTGGACAGAGGGGTCTCCTTTTCGGGTAAGTTTATTCACATGGGCCACCATCTGCCGCAGCTGGGTCGTACTGTGGGGAAGCACGTATTGCTTCTGTAGGGGACCCTCAGCCTGACCCACTGTGGGTGGTCCGAATCTACTCTGCCTGATGGGATACATTGGAGCTGGTCCCGGAGGTTTAGATTCCAGCATTTCACCCTGCCTCTCCTCCGGGATCCCCAATGGGGCTGTGGGAGAGGGCCTGTAGGATTCTTCCTCCCTATCCTCCTCCCCACAGCTTGTTTCACTATACTCCCCCTTCCGCACCTCGGCTGGGCTGATAAGGCACACCACTCCTTTACTGGGTGCCTTGCTTTCAGCCCAGCCAAGGGCTTTTACCTCAGCTAGGGCCAGAGCTTTGGTGTCAGGCCGGGTGGGGATTCGAGTCTCGGGCACTTCCAGAGCTTTTGCTCCGGCTAGAACAAGGGCTGCTTTGGCTTCAGCCAGAGCCAGGGTGAGCCGATCAATTTGTTCCTGAAAGGAACGATGATCCGCCTCTGCCCTGCTGTGGCACGCCTGAAGTGCAGCCTGTAGCTGGAGACTCTTACCCTCTCCCAACCTCCCCTGGTTCTGAGCCTGGGCAAGTTCCTCCTGCAATCCCCTGACGTAACCTTATCCCTCAGTTACCTGGGACTGAAGGTACTCCCTGTGGTTGCGATAGCTTTCTCCATCTCTCTCTCGTTCCTGTCTCTCCCACTTTAAATCCTGATCCAGCTTTTCCCTTTCTTTGCTGGTCTTTACTAGTTCCTCTCTCTGCTCAGCTAACTCTGTCTGCAGGACGTCTACCTGCCTGTCCAAGACCTGTATTTGCTTCTGAAAGCACATCAGCCACACTGCCTTTTCCACTGATCTTTTATAATTTACTCTGGGTCCACCTGGCTGCTGCGTTCTCAGGCCGTTCAGCCCTCAGCAGCGTCTGCACCCACTTCCTTGAGCAGTTTATCCTTGCTGTTACATACCTAACAATCCTGCCCTCCATTTTATACTCCTCTCCACCAAGACTGGCTGTCTCTTCAGCCTCACTCAACGCACGTCCCATCTTTGTGGTCGCCATTGTAAGGGGAGCTCAGGGTGTGGGTTCGAATCCACACTCCCCTGGGGTTCTGTACGTGTGATTTATGAGGATGGGTGAGTAACAAGGCACCAGACACAGTGGGTAAGAGTACAAAATGGCTAATGTTGTTTATTTAGAATAGTAACCACCAAGATAGAGGGCATAGGAAGAGGTCATAAATAGCAGTAATAGCACAATCTCACTCAACAACACGAAAAATCTCGCAACAGGGAAGGGGAAAATAAGAGGTTAAAACATTCCACTCATACACAACCCCACCTCCCACTTCCACCCTTCTTACCAATTCCTATCCTAAATTGAGTCTGTGAGGGGATTTGGGCTATACTCACAATCCTATCAACTCCGGGGTCCTGGGGGCACTAATTTCAGCTCGGGGTCCCTCTGGGGTGGGTTTTACGTTGTTGGTCTGTTCGGTTTTCCTCCTCGATGTTGCGTCTTCTATTTGCCTCTCGGTTGGCTCCTAAGCAAAAAGCTGCTGGAGTTAAGCACACCTTCCCCAGAGCAAGGGCCCTGTGAAAAGCTGACTCAACTCCCAAAAGCTGGCTCCAACCTTCAACCTCTGGTTGGTTTCTTTGCTCAGCTCAGCTGTGGGAAGTCACTGCCACTGCCTGCTGGTTTTTAGTCTCGGTGGCTTCGTCTGCGGAACTGCTGCTTCTTCTCTGGTGGAGCGGGAGAGAGAGCTCTCTCTCGATACAAGCTGCAAGCTCCAAGCTCTCCAACTTCCAAAACCTCCCCCCTCTCCAAAACTACCCCCGCCTTCCAAAACCTCCAACCTCTCCAGCTGCTTCCACACCCTGCTGCTTCTACACCCCTGGTGGTTCTGTAGGTCCTATAACCAATTTAGTTTTGGCCTTTTCGCACTCAAACTCAGTTGGTGGTCCATTATGTAAGTTTGGGCGGGGAGATAGCTTTGAATATTTAATCAGAAGATGTCACAGGTACCGGTGGGTGTGAGGACAGGAGTATTGTTTCAGTGCACATTAGTGCCTCAACGTCTGCTGGTCCATTGTCCACTGTCCATATTAATTAGGTAGATGATGGTCCACATTCATTAGGGGTGAGTCATATTTTCAAACTGGGTCGGGTAGACCCCATTGGTTGAGGATCTCCCCGCTTCAGGCCCGACTCGACCCCTGATTGGCCTGCCTGAATTCACTTTTCCCCCATTGGCCAGTGCCTCTGTCTCGCTTGTGAGCCAATCTCCACAATGTCTGTATCCACCCACACGTTTCCCAGCCTGTCTGGTCTGAGGATTTTACTTGGCCAAAAATGTTCATTTAAAATGTATAGAACGATCCCATCTTAGTTTTCTTGTCCTTAGGGTGTTCCAATAAAATGCGGCCGTGGATTTTCTAACCTTACGGCGCTAACACTGACACTGGACTCTCAAACCTACTAATTAATAAGACAAGGCATCAGCTAGAATCTTACACCCAAAGTCTCTCTGCTCCTGTATTCCTTTTAAACGTTTACTGTTTAATGCATTTTTCCTACCATTTCTCTGTATCAAATTTCACCTGACATCTACCTGCACCATTTACTTACCTCTTTATGTCACACTGAAGTCATTACATTTCTTTTTACAGTGAGCTATAACCCCATTTTGGTCTTACCTGGAGATTTTGATCTTGTGACCCATCTACCAAAGCTCAGATCAGTTCTCTATATTGAGAAGGGCAATGGTTCCAACACTGACTCTCGGGGACACCATAATTATTGGATAAAGATCATCCATCAATCGCTGCTCTCTGTGTTCCTATCCACGTGGATTGCTCTGTCTGAAAAAGTGGTGGAAACTGATTCAATAGTTACTATCAAGAAAAAATTGGATAAGTACTTGAAAGGGAGAAATTGCGGGGCAGAGGGACTAATTGCTCAGCTTTTCAAAGAGTCGGCACAGACTCAATGGGATGAATAGCCCCCTTCTGCATTGTATGAATCTATGATAATAGGTCATTAATAAAGTAGATAGGGAATGTCAATGGATGTTGTCTATAGGGACTTGCAGAAAGCTTTCCATAGGGCATCGCACAAAAGATTACTGGTGAAACTGTGAGTACTCGGAATTGGAGACAACCTTTAGGCAGCGAGGGAATTGGTCAGGTGGTAGGGGCCAGAGAGTGGGGATGAAAGGTACGCACTCAGATTGGCTGGATGTGACAAATGGTGACCTCCAGGGATCTGTTCTGGGGCCTCAGTCTTTCACCACATTTATTAATGGCTTAGATGAAGAAGCAGAGTTGTATATGCAGTTTTGCAGATGACACTAAATTCGGAGGGAGACTAATTAGTGCAGGTCGGAACAGCACATTACAAAGGGCAGCATCTAAAGGACAGCACGACAAACACTGACCCTGGGGGACACCACTGTTTACATCCCTCCAGTCTGAAGAACATCCATTAACCACTACTCTCTGTTTTCTGCCCTTTACCAGCTTCCTATCCACACTGCCCCACTCCCTTTAATACCATGAGCCATAATTTGATCGACAAGCCTCCTGTCCGGCTCTTTATCAAACACCTTTTGACAATCCATCTACACAACATCCACTACACTGTGTTATTTCCTGAAATAATCCCTGCTGTCTGTCCTGAATGAATCCATTTCACGACCAAATGTTGCAATGTTTGTTCCACCCCACAGGATTCCATCTGTTTAAAGCCACAACGGAAAGCTCCAGTTTCCTCCTGGAGTTTGAGAGAAATCAGCTTTAATTGGGGCAGATTTTCAGCCAATGAGGGAGATCCTGGCTCACCCCACCCAGTGGGTGCCACGAGCCCCACCCCTCACACACCCCGATTGGTTGGAGGACTAACTGCCTGCTCAGTCCTCCAGCCCCGCCCCCGCTCTTCCTATTGGTCCGGAGCTCACATCCATCACCAGGGCCGGGTTAATGCTGAGCTGTAGTTGGCCTTCCACAACGAGTGGGCACCAGAGGGACTGGAGTGTATCATCACCCCAGCAGAAAGAGCTCTAATTTAATCTGTTAAGTTTCCTTTTAATTATGTTTAAGTTACTGTCTTTATTGGTTGTGCCCTTTAAGAAGGGGTGATGTGCTTCCCTCTAAATGGGTGATGGCAATTGTCATCCATCAGTGCAATCAGAGTGAGCTGCAGTTGGAAGATCAACATTAATTGAAGGTTAAGCTGAACATTAAATAAACATTATTTTCCAGAGTTGACCAAATTGGTGGCACGTTTATGCTGAGTGTGACAGTTTTTAATGACATCAAGCACTGGGGTTTCAGTTTATTTTGTTGTCCATGCACCAAATGCATTTTACCTGCTTCCAATCGCATTCCATCAGGTGGAAGATCAAGACATTTAATGG
Organism: Pristiophorus japonicus; assembly: GCF_044704955.1. Lineage (NCBI taxonomy): Eukaryota > Metazoa > Chordata > Chondrichthyes > Pristiophoridae > Pristiophorus > Pristiophorus japonicus. The sequence goes on along the minus strand of NC_091977.1, from coordinate 251,576,936 downwards.
TGGCTGCCTCACCCAGCCTGCAGCGAGATACAGAATGTACCACCCAACTCTCTGACACCTCATCCTACCTCCCCCTGGACCATGACCCTGCTACTCAACATCAATACATCATTTCCCAGACCATCACTGACCTCATCTCCTCTAGAGATCTTCCCTCCACAGCCACCAACCTCATAGTTCCCCAACCCCGCACAGCCCGCTTCTATCTCCTTCCTAAGATCCACAAACAGGACTGTCCCGGTAGACCCATCGTTTTAGCCTGTTCTTGCCCCACGGAACTGATTTCTTCCTCACTCGACTCTATTTTTTCTCGGCTTGTCCAGTCTCTTCCCATCTATATCCACAAACTCCTCTGACGCCCTCTGTCACTTTAACAGTTTCCAGTTTCCTGTCCCTGTCTCCTTTTCACCGCGAATGTCCAATCCCTCCTCCATCCTCCACCAGCAAGGCCTATAGGTGCTCTGATTCTTCCTTGAATAGAGGCCCAACCAGTTCCCATCCACCCTCCTCCGCTGGGCTGAAGTTCTCACATTGAACAAATTCTCTTTTGCCTACACTCACTTCCTCCAAATTAAAGGTGTTGCTATGGGAACCCGCAAGGTTCCTAGCTATGCCTGCCTTTTCATGGGATATGTGGAACATTCTTTGTTCCAGTCCTACTCGGGTCCCCTTCCTCACCTCTTTTTCCGGTACATTGATGACTGTATCGGTGCCGTTTCCTGCTCTCGCCCTGAACTAGAAAATTTCATTCACTTTGCATCCAATTTCCACCCTTACCCCATCTTCACATGGTCCATCTCCAACACTTCCCTTCCCTTCCTTGACTTCTCTGTCTCCATTTCTGAAAATAAGCTATTGCCAAACATTCACTATAAGCCTACTGACTCCCACAGCTACCTGGACTACTGTTCCTCCCACCCACATCCGTGAAGGACTCCATTCCATTCTCCCAGTTTCTCCATCTCTGTCGCATCTGTTCTGACGACGCCATCTTCCACACTAGTGCCTCTGATATGTCTTCCTTTTTTCTCAACCGAGGATTCCCATCCGCCATTTGGGCAGAGATTACGGTCTGAAATTATTGAACTCGATGTTGAATCCAGAAGGCTGTAAAGTGCCTAAACAAAAAATTAGATGCTGTTCCTCGAGCTTCATTGGAACAGTGTAAGAGGCCAAGAACAGAGAGGTCAGAGTGGGAGAGGAGCGGAGAATTAAAGTGACAGGCGACCAGAAGCTCGGGCCCTCAACCGTGTCCATTCTATTTCCCGCACCTCTGCTCTCACCCCTTCCCCTCCCTCTCAGAACCACGGCAGGGTTCCTCTTGTCCTCACTTTTCACCCCACCAGCCTCCACGTTTAATGGATCATTCTCTGCCATTTCCGCCACCTCCAGCGTGGTCCCACCACCAATCATATCTTCTCCTCCCCACCCTCTCAGCATTCCGAAGGGACCGCTCTCTTCACGACACCCTGATACATAACACAGTCACCCCCAGCACCCCTCCCCTTCCCACGACACCTACCCATGCAAGCGCAGGAGATGCAACATCTGCCCTTTTACCTCCTCCCTTCCCACTGGCCAGGGCCCGAAACACTCCTTCAGGGTGAAACAGCAATTTACTTGTACTTCTTTCAATTTTTGCTGCTCAGGACGTGGTCTCTTCTACATTGGGGAGACCAAACACAGATTGGGTGGCCGCTTTGCGGAGCACCTTCATTCAGTCTGTAAGTGTGACCCCGAGCTTCCAGTCACCTGTCACTTTAATTCTCCAACCACTCCCACTCCGATATCTCCGTCCTCGGCCTCCTACAATGTTCCGATGAAGCTCAACGCAAGTGCGAGGAACAGTACTTCATCTTTTGTTTTGGCACTTTACAGCCTCCGGACTCAGCATTGAGTTCAATAATTTCAGACAATAATCTCTGCCCATATTCTGTTCCCTTTCCTCCATTTTTGTTTTTACAAATTCCGTCCCACCCTTTTATTTTTATCTTTGTTTCACATGGCAGCTGGTGATGATTCCACCATTCACACCCTATTCAGACTCTTCCTAACTTGTGCCATTACCACCTTATTTTTACCCATCGTCCCTTTTGTCTCTTAAATCAGTCCTGCCTTCCACCCTGTCACAGACCTTCCCTTTTGTTCTTTCCTCCCCTCCCCTTTTCACTGCCCCTGCACTTCCTTAAAAATCTGTTACATCGCAAACTTTTCCAGGGTCATCGACCTGAAACGTTAACTCTGTTTCTCTCCACAGATGCTGCCTGACGCGTTGAGATTTCCAGCTTTTCCTGTTTTTATTTCAGATTCCAACATTCGCATACTTTTGTGTTGAGGTAGATAAAGTGGTTAAGAAGGCATACGGAATACTTACCTTTATTAGCCGAGGCATAGAATGCAAGAGCAGGGAGGTAATGCTTGAACTGTACAAAACATTAGTTAGATCACAGCTAGAGTACTGAGTGCAGTTCTGATCACCACATTACATGAAAGAGAGGGTACAGAAGAGATTAACGAGGATGTTGCCTGAACTGGAGAATTTTAGTTATGAGGAAAGATTGGCTAGGATAGGATTGTTTTCTTTGGAACAGAGGAGACTGAGGTGCATAATGTTATGACCTATTCCCATTAGCAGAGGGGTCAATAACTAGGGGGCACCGATTTAAAGTAATTGTTAGGAGGTTGCAAGGGAATTTGAGGAGAATTTTCTTCACACAGAGGGTGGTAGGGGTCTGGAACTCACTACTTCAAAAGGTGGTAGAGGCAGAAACCCTCATAGCTTGGATATGCACTTGAGGTGCCGTAACCCACAAGGCTACAGACCAAGAGCTGGTAAGTGGGATTCGGCTGGATAGCTCTTTATCGTCCGGTACAGGCACGTTGGGCCGATGCCTCCTTCTGTGCTGTAAATTTGTATGATTCTATGAAAACTAGAATTGTCTGTTCTGAATTTCTGTCCTGTACTTGGTGATGATTTTTGTGAACTCCTTTTACATGTTGTTAGAAGGGGAGGATTTACAGACGGGAAACTCAAACCCAACATCATGTCAAGATCTGACAGAGTCACTCAATTCACCAGGACCTGAATATCATCGTCCATTGAATGTAGAATGGGAAATGTTTGTCTGTTCTGTCTGTGGGAAAAGATTTCAAACATCAGTGTGACTGGAAAAGCACCGAGACACACACACCCGAGTGAGAGTGTTCCAGTGCACTGACTGTGGAAAGAGTTTTAACCAGTTACACAGCCTGAAAAACATTGCATCATTCACAGCGGGGAGAAACCGTACATATGTTCTGTGTGTGGACAAGGCTTCAACCGATTTCCTAAACTGGAGATACACAAGGACACCCATACCATGAAGAAACCGTGGAAATGTGAGGACTGTGGGAAGTAATTCAACTACACGTCCCAGCTGGAAATTCATCGACGTAGCCACACTGGGGAGCGGCCATTCACACGCTCCGAATGTGGGAAGGGATTCACTCGTTCATCCAATCTGCTGCGACACCAGGGAGTTCACAATGGGGAGAGGCCATTCACCTGCTCTGAGTGTGGGAAGGGATTCACTCAGTCATCCCACCCACTGACACACCAGCGAGTTCATAATTGACAGCAGTGGTTGGATTCTGCTGTTATTGCTGATGTTAATCACATCCAGGACTGAACCATGTTCATTCTGATAGTTGGGGTTTGTTTCTGCTGATGTGACTAACATGTATAACTGGGCTGGAATTTAATATTCTGGATATATAGCTGATTGTGTTCTCGGGGCTGCAGTGCCCATTTAAGCACCGCTGTCTATGATCTTTCCCTCAATTCAGAGACTCTCATCAGAAATTAGTTCACAATAAAATTAGGAACTATTACTTCAATCCTAAATTGATCTTTGGTATAACATCTACAACTCAGTGTCTGAAACTCATTGGTTAGGCTGGTTAGAATATTGTGTACAGGTTTGGGCATCTTTGCCAAGATAACAAAGATCTGGTGGTACCAGGCATGAGAGGCTTCACTTATGATAACAGATTACAGAAACTGGGTCTGCTCATCATTCTGGTGCCTGCTCAACATTCTGATACAGTGAAACTGGTTGCTGAGCAAGTAACTAAAGGGCATAAACTTCAGATTATTGTCAAATGAATGAAGGGAGAGGATGGAAAATTTACTTTACTTTTTACACACTGGATTGTTAGGATATAAAATGCTCCACCAGAAACAAGATTCACAATAACTTTTAAAAAGGTGAGTGGGAAAATGTTGGGAGAAGAAATAATTTGAAACAATATAGGGAAAGGACCAAGTAGATAGCTCTTGGAGAGACTGCACAGGCATAATGGGTCGAATGGGTGGAGAGACGTGAGTCCGGGGTCAGCGAGAGGCCTACAAAAGGCTGCGAGAGGCGTCGGGAGGTGTGTGGAGAGACGTGAGTCTGGGGTCAGTGAGAGGCCTACAAAAGGCCGCGAGAGGCGTCGGGAGGTGCGTGGAGAGACGAGCCGGTGCAGCTATAGGGAGAGGGAAAAAAGAAGTAGAAAGAAACAGAAAGGTGACGTCACAAACAAGGGGGTAAGTGATTGGCTGTTGATTGGTAAGTAGCTTTTCTTTTTTCTCTTCTATAACAGTGAGTAAACTTTAGCATTGTTGTTGCCAATTTAAGTTAATCTAAGGGTTAAGTCATGACAGGAGAGCTCGGTCACGTGTTATGCTCCTCCTGTACCATGTGGGAACTCAGGGACACTTCCGGTGTCCCTGACGACTACGTGTGGGAGAAGTGTATCCGCCTCCAGCTCCTGACAGACCGCGTTGCGGAGTTGGAGCTGAGGGTGGATTTACTCTGGAGCATCCACAATGCTGAGAATGACGTGAGTAGCACGTGTAGCGAGTTGGTCTTACCGCAGGTGAAGGGTCCACAGCCAGATAGGGAATGGAAGACCAGCAGGAAGAGCAGTGCAAGGAAGGTAGTGTAGGGGTCTCCTGCGGTCATCCCTCTGCAAAACAGATACACCGCTTTGGGTACTGTTGAGGAGGATGACTTATCAGGGGAGGGCAGCAGCAGCCAAGTTCATGGCACCGTGGCTGGCTCTGCTGCACAGAAGGGTGGGAAAAAGAGTGGGAGAGCTATAGTGATAGGGGACTCTATTGTAAGGGGAATAGATAGGAGTTTCTGCGGCCGCAACCGAGACTCCAGGATGGTATGTTGCCTCCCTGGTGCAAGGGTCAAGGATGTCTCGGAGCGGCTGCAGAGCATTCTGGAGAGGGAGGGTGAACAGCCAGTTGTCGTGGTACATGTAGGTACCAACGATATAGGTAAGAAGCGGGAAGAGGTCCTACAAGCTGAATTTAGGGAGCTAGGAGTTAAATTAAAAAGTAGGACTTCAAAGGTAGTAATCTCTGGATTGCTACCAGTGCCACGTGCTAATCAGAGTAGAGGGAGCAGGATAGTTAGAATAAATACGTGGCTTGAGCAGTGGTGCAAGAGGGAGGGATTCAAATTCCTGGGACATTGGAACCAGTTCTGGGGGAAGTGGGACCTGAACAAAAGGGACGGTCTGCACTTGGGCAGGACTGGAACTGATGTCCTAGGGGTAACATTTGCTAATGCAATTCGGGAGTGTTTAAACTAATATGGCAGGGGGATGGGAACCTATGCAGCGAGATAGGGTGAAGTAATATGGAGTCAGAAACGGATGGTAGAAAGGTAAAAAGTAATAGTGGAAGGCCGAGTAAACAAAGGCAAGAAACAAAAAGGGCCACACTACATCATAATTCTAAAAGGACAAAGGGTGTTAAAAAAAACAAGCCTGAAGGCTTTGTGTCTTAATGCAAGGAGTATTCGTAATAAGGTGGATGAATTAACTGTGCAAATAGATGTTAACGGATATGATGTGATTGGGATTACGGAGACGTGGCTCCAGGATGATCAGGGCTGGGAGCTCAACATCCAGGGGTATTCAACATTAAGGAAGGATAGAATAAAAGGAAAAGGAGGTGGGGTAGCATTGCTGGTTAAAGAGGAGATTAATGCAATAGTTAGGAAAGACATTAGCTTGGATGATGTGGAATCTATATGGGTAGAGCTGCAGAACACCAAAGGGCAAAAAACGTTAGTGGGAGTTGTGTACAGACCTCCAAACAGTAGTAGTGATGTTGGGGAGGGCATCAAACAGGAAATTAGGGGTGCATGCAATAAAGGTGCAGCAGTTATCATAGGTGGCTTTAATATGCATATAGATTGGGCTAACCAAACTGGAAGCAATATGGTGGAGGAGGATTTCCTGGAGTGCATAAGGGATGGTTTTCTAGACCAATATGTCGAGGAACCAACTAGGGGGGAGGCCATCTTAGACTGGGTGTTGTGTAATGAGAGAGGATTAATTAGTAATCTCGTTGTGCGAGGTCCCTTGGGGAAGAGTGACCATAATATGGTGGAATTCTACATTAGGATGGAGAATGAAACAATTAATTCAGAGACCATGGTCCAGAACTTAAAGAAGGGTAACTTTGAAGGTATGAGGCGTGAATTGGCTAGGATAGATTGGCGAATGATACTGAAGGGGTTGACAGTGGATGGGCAATGGCAGACATTTAGAGACCGCATGGATGAACTACAACAATTGTACATCCCTGTCTGGCGTAAAAATAAAAAAGGGAAGATGGCTCAACCATGGCTATCAAGGGAAATCAGGGATAGTATTAAAGCCAAGGAAGTGGCATACAAATTGGCCAGAAATAGCAGTGAATCCGGGGACTGGGAGAAATTTACAATTCAGCAGAGGAGGACAAAGGGTTTGATTAGGGCAGGGAAAATAGAGTACGAGAGGAAGCTTGCAGGGAACATTAAGACGGACTGCAAAAGTTTCGATAGATATGTAAAAGATTAGGGCAGGGAAAATAGAGTACGAGAGGAAGCTTGCAGGGAACATTAAGACGGACTGCAAAAGTTTCTATAGATATGTAAAGAGAAAAAGGTTAGTAATGACAAACGTAGGTCCCCTGCAGTCAGAATCAGGGGAAGTCATAATGGGGAACAAAGAAATCGCAGACCAATTGAACAAGTACTTTGGTTCGGTATTCACTAAGGAGGACATAAACAACCTTCCGGATATAAAAGGGGTCAGAGGGTCTCGCAAGAAGGAGGAACTGAGGGAAATCCTTATTAGTCGGGAAATTGTGTTGGGGAAATTGATGGGATTGATGGCCGATAAATCTCCAGGACCTGATAGACTGCATCCCAGACTACTTAAGGAGGTGGCCTTGGAAATAGCGGATGCATTGACAGTCATTTTCCAACATTCCATAGACTCTGGATCAGTTCCTATCGAATGGAGGGTAGCCAATGTAACCCCACTTTTTAAAAAAGGAGGGAGAGAGAAAACAGGGAATTATAGACCGGTCAGCCTGACATCAGTAGTGGGTAAAATGATGGAATCAATTATTAAGGATGTCATAACAGCGCATTTGGAAAGAGGTGACATGATAGGTCCAAGTCAGCATGGATTTGTGAAAGGGAAATCATGCTTGACAAATCTTCTGGAATTTTTTGAGGATGTTTCCAGTAAAGTGGACAAGGGAGAACCAGTTGATGTGGTATATTTGGACTTTCAGAAGGCTTTTGACAAGGTCCCACACAAGAGATTAATGTGCAAAGTTAAAGCACATGGGATTGGGGGTAGTGTGCTGACATGGATTGAGAACTGGTTGTCAGACAGGAAGCAAAGAGTAGGAGTAAATGGGTACTTTTCAGAATGGCAGGCAATGACTAGTGGGGTACCGCAAGGTTCTGTGCTGGGTCCCCAGCTGTTTACATTGTACATTAATGATTTGGACGAGGGGATTAAATGTAGTATCTCCAAATTTGCGGATGACACTAAGTTGGGTGGCAGTGTGAGCTGCGAGGAGGATGCTATGAGGCTGCAGAGTGACTTGGATAGGTTAGGTGAGTGGGCAAATACATGGCAGATGAAGTATAATGTGGATAAATGTGAGGTTATCCACTTTGGTGATAAAAACAGAGAGACAGACTATTATCTGAATGGTGACAGATTAGGAAAAGGGGAGGTGCAACGAGACCTGGGTGTCATGGTACATCAGTCATTGAAGGTTGGCATGCAGGTACAGCAGGCGGTTAAGAAAGCAAATGGCATGTTGGCCTTCATAGCGAGGGGATTTGAGTACGGGGCAGGGAGGTGTTGCTACAGTTGTACAGGGCCTTGGTGAGGCCACACCTGGAGTATTGTGTACAGTTTTGGTCTCCTAACTTGAGGAAGGACATTCTTGCTATTGAGGGAGTGCAGCGAAGGTTCACCAGACTGATTCCCGGGATGGCGGGACTGACATATGAAGAAAGACTGGATCAACTGGGCTTGTATTCACTGGAGTTCAGAAGAATGAGAGGGGATCTCATAGAAACGTTTAAAATTCTGACAGGTTCAGACAGGTTAGATGCCGGAAGAATGTTCCCAATGTTGGGGAAGTCCAGAACCAGGGGTCACAGTCTAAGGATAAGGGGTAAGCCATTTAGGACTGAGATGAGGAGAAACTTCTTCACCCAGAGAGTGGTGAACCTGTGGAATTCTCTACCACAGAAAGTTGTTGAGGCCAATTCACTAAATATATTCAAAAAGGAGTTAGATGTAGTCCTTACTACTAGGGGGATCAAGGGGTATGGCGAGAAAGCAGGAATGGGGTACTGAGGTTGCATGTTCAGCCATTAACTCATTGAATGGCGGTGCAGGCTCGAAGGGCTGAATGGCCTACTCCTGCACCTATTTTCTATGTTTCTATGAATTACCTCTTCCTGTGCTGAAAACTTCTATGACTGCATGCAAAGAGACATGCTTTGCTTGATGATGACCAAGCCAAGACCAAGAACCATGGGGAACCTACAACCCATCCACAGTACTCCACGGACCAGCAGCTATTCCAGCAACAGGTAAGGTACAAATCATCAACTGACAGAACCTACATCAAAATTCAGGCAACGCAGAAAATGCTGCAAACACTCAGCAACTCAGAGAGAGAACACAGGAGTTGACAAAGGGTCCACACCAATCTTCCCTCTAATTTTTATTTTAGGATGCACACTCCCTTTAACTGGCTGCGCAGCCCATTCAAATTTCCGTGCATGCGCGGTTTCTTCAATGTAAAAGCTGGTGAGTGGCCTGCGCAGGTCCTACAGACCACTGAGCGGCTGCATAGCTTAGCGGGCACGTTGGTCCACACCGGAAACATTAACTGCTCTTGTTCTCACAACAGATCCTGCCTCACCTGCTGAGTGTTGCCAGCATTCCAGCATGAAATATACTTGGATTTTCTAAAGGCTTTCGATAGCCTCATGACTAAGGTCAGAGCATGTGGAGCGGGGAGCAGGGAGCAGAATGGAATGAAAGAAAGACTTACATTCATATCGCGCCTTTCACGACCACCGTACATCTCAAAGCGCTTTACAGCCAACTTTTTGGTCATTGGTGTAAGGTAGGAAACATGGCAGCCAATTTCTGCACAGCAAATTCCCACAAACAGCAATGTGATAATGACCAGTAAATCTGTTTTTGTTATGTTAATTGAGGGATAAATATTGGCCCCCCTGCTCTTCTTCAAAATAGTGCCATGGGATCTTTTACATCCATTGAGAGAGCAGATGCGGCCACAGTTTAACGAGAGAGCAAGCTGGCTTGGAGGGATAGAACACAAAACAGAGAGTAAGGGTTCAAGGTATTTACTCAGACTGGCAGAAAGTGGGAAGTGGTGTTCCACAGGGAGCAGTGCTGAGACCACTGTTGTTTACCATTTACATAAATATTTTGGACTTGGGAATCAGAAGTACAATTTCAAAATGTTTCAACGACACCTAAATTGGGGGACATGTTAATACTGTGGAAGATTGCGATAGCATTCTTGTCAAATTATTCAGTTGTGTTAAGTAAATAGCAGCGTCATCTTTTAATTTGCTTTGAGTGATCACATCACTATATAGTTAGAATCAAAGAATCATAGAAATATACAGCACAGAAAGTCCATTCCACCCATCATATCTGTGCCGGCCAAAAAAAGAGCTATCCAGCATAATCCCACTTTACAACTCTTGGTTCATAGCTTTGTACATTCCAGCACTTCAACTGCACATCCAAGTACTTTTTAAATGTGATGAGCATTTCTGCCTCTAACACGTTTTCAGGCAGTGAGTTCCAGACCCTTACTCCCATCTGGGTGAAAAAAGTTCTCCACGTCCCTTTAATCCTACCAATTACTTTAAATCTATGGCCCCTGGTTATTGATCTCTCTGCTAAGGAAAATAGGTATTTCCTATCCACTCTATCTAAGCCCCTCATCATTTTATAGATCTCAATTAAATCTCCCCTCAGCCTCCTCTGTTCTAAAGAAAACAACTTCAGCCTATCTAATCTTTCCTCATAGCTAAAATTCTCCAGTCCTGGCTATATGCTTGCAAACCTCCTCTGAACCTCTCTACTGCAATCACATCTTTCCTGTAATATGGTGACCAGAACTGTACGCAGTACTCTGGCTGTGGCCTAACTAGTGTTTTATACAGTTCAAGTATGGCCTCCCTGCTCTTGTAGTCTATGCCTCAGCTAATAAACACAAGTATTCCGTATGCCTTCTTAACCACCTTATCTACCTGTCCTGCTTTCTTCAGGGATCTGTGGACCTGCATTCCAAGGTCCCTCTGTTCCTCTACACTTCTCAGTGGCCTACTATTTATTGTGTATTACCTTGCCTTGTTAGCCTTCCCCAAATGCATTACCTCACTCTTCTCCGGATTTAATTCCATTTGGCACAGTTCTGCCCACCTGACCAGTCCATTGATATCTTCCTGCAGTCTACAGCTGTCTTCCTCATTATCAACCACACAGCCAATTTTTGTATCGACTGCAAACTTCTTAATCATGACTCCTACATTTAAGTCTAAATCATTGATGTATACCACAAAAAGCAAAGGGCCTAGTACTGAGCCATGCGGAACTCCACTGGAAAGAGCCTTCTAATCACAAAAACACCCGTCAACCATTAGCATTTGCCTCCTGCCACTGAGCCAATTTTGGATCCAACTTGCCACTTTCCTTTGGATCCAATGGCTTTTACTTTTCTGATCAGTCTGCCATGTGGGACTTGTCAAAAGCATTGCTAAAATCAATGTAGAAAACATCAAATGTGCTACACTCATCGACCCTCCTTGTTACCTCCTCAAAAAGTGCAATCAAGTTAGTCAGATATGATCTTCCCTTAACAAATCCATGCTGTGCTTGATTAATCCATGTCTTTCTAAATGGTGATTAATACGGTCCCTCAAAATCTTTTCCATTAATTTGCCTACCCCAGAGGTTAGGTTGACTGGCCTGTAATTACTCAGTCTATCCCTTTCTCCCTTTTTAAACAATAGTACCACGTTAGCAGTCCTCCAGTCCTCCAACACCACACCTGTAGCCAGAGGATTGGAAAATGATGGTTAGCGCCTCCACTATTTCCTCCCTTACTTCTCTTAACAGCCAGAGATACATTTCATCCGGGCCTGGCAAAGTATATACTTTCAAAGATGTTAAATCCCTTAATATTTCACCTCTCACTACATTTATCTCTTCTAATATTTCACCTCCTTAACTACAATGTCTGAATTGCCCCTCTCTTTTGTGAAGACAGACATAACGTATTCATTAAGAACCATACTCACATCTTCTGCCTACACACACAGGTTACCTTTTTGGGCTCTAATAGGCCTTAGTTATCCTCTTGCTTTTTATGTATTTATAAAACATCTTTGGGTTTTCCTTGATTTTATTTGTCAATACTTTTTCATGCTCTGTCTTTGCTTTCCTAATTTCCCTTTTAATTTAACTTTCTATACTTCTCTCAACTTTCTGCAGTCTTGAGCTCTCGGTATCTGACAAAAGTTTTCCATTTTTTCCTTATCCTACCCTGTATGCTCCTTGACATCCAGGAGGCTCTTGATTTGGGAGTCCACCCTCTTTCTTTTGTGGGAACATACTTGCTCTGAATCCCCACGATCTCTTCCTTGATGCCTCCCACTGTTCTGAAACTGATTTAACTTCAAATACCTGTTTACAGTTACTTTTGCTAAATCACCTCTCAGCTTAGTAAAATTGGCTTTTCCTCAATTGAGAATGTTTTTGTCCTTTTCCATAACTATGCTAAAGCTAACTGAATTATGATCACTACCACCATAACACTCTCCCACAATTGCACCTTCCACCTGCCCAGTTTAATTCGCGAAAACTAAGTTCAAAACTGCCCCCTCTCTTGTTGGGCTTGCTACATACTTGCCAAAAAAAAGTTCTCCTGAATGAATTTTAAGAATTCTGCACCCTCTATACCTTTTACACTGATTTTATCCCAGTTAATGTTTGGATGGTTGAAAGCCCCTACTATTACTGCCCTGTTATTTTTGCACTTCTGAGAAATGTGCCTACATATTTGCTCCTCTCTCTCTCCTCTAATACACACCAAGCTGTCTGATTGCCCCTTTTTTGTTAAAGGGAAATTCGTAAAGGAGGATGACTTTATATCTTGACCGAGCAAGCACTGCCAGATGGGCTGCCGCAGGGTCCTAATGTCCACAGGATTTTATGTTCATCGGGTCAAGCAGAACAACTGAAACGAGCATACACAAAGTCTTTGAAATATATATATATATGTTTGCATATGTGAAAACAAAACACATCATTCTTAATGTTTGCTATTCAATTCCACAGAGATAAATTATTATTTTCACCAATGATTTTTCAGCATTTTATTTCCTTTTATTTACCATGTAATTGCAGTGTTTAATACCTTCAACATTTATTGATAACCCATTGTCTTGTGTGCTCTTGTTTAGAAAGTGATGTCACACTGACCATTCCATTTCCAAGGTGACCATTTCTGTCCACAATATTCAGTGGGAAAGTGGATTGAATCACACCGAAGATAATGAGCAGCAACCCACCAGTCTCTGCACTTTATTGTCCAGTGATCACTGCAGCATCACACAGAAGCTCCTCATATTTACCTTCAGTGTGGATGATTAGCATAAGTAATGGTAAAAATGAAACTGTAGGGGTGAAAGATGAGTTGGAGTGAGGGATTTGGAGAGTAGGGTGAAAGAGGAGTTGGGGTGAGGGGGGTTGGAGAGTAGGGGTAAAGGAGGTGTATGAGTGAAGGGGATTTACTGCCCATTATTCGCCTCTGTTGAACTATGATGGGGTTTATTTTCTCTTTAAAATATTTTGAATTGTATGTTTCACTGAAGTTAGACACAGAGCTGCAGTTAATTGCAGGCACTGAGCTGTTTCTGGTGAATTGATGTGGACACAGTTAATTGGGAATAGATTTGTGTGGGATCATTCTGTGCTGAACACATTGCTGGGCTGCGGGTCTGCCCTCAGTCCCAGTAAATAAGTGTTATCGACACCAAATCCTTGGGTCCACTTATACTGTGACACCAAATCCAGGAACCACATACAGTAAGGCAGCAAATCCAGGGACCACTTACACTGTGACCCCAAATTCAGGGGGCATTACTCTGTGACACCAAATCCAGGGACCACTTACACTGCGGCACCAAATCGAGGAACCAATTACACGGTGCATTTTATCGAGGAGGCTTTGAGGCTGTCCTTCAAAGGTTTCCTCTGCCCACCTTGGGCTCGCTTGCCATGTAGGAGTTGCGAATAGAGGGCTTGCTTTGGGAGTCTTGTGTCAGGCATGCAAACAATGTGGCCCGCCCAGCAGAGCTGGTCGAGTGTGGTCAGTGCTTCGCTGCTGGGGATGTTGGCCTGGTCGAGGACACTAACGTTGGTGTGTTTGTCCTCCCAAGGTATTTGCAGGATCTTGCAGAGACATCGTTGGTGGTATTTCTCCAGCGATTTGAGGTGTCTACTGTATATGGTCCACATCTCTGAGCCATACAAGTGAGCAGGTATCACTACAGCCCTGTAGACAATGAACTTGGTGGCAAATTTGAGGGCCTGATCTTCAAACACTCTTTTCCTCAGGCAGCCGAAGGCTGTGCTGCTGCGCTGGAGGTGGTGTTGAATCTCATCGTTGATTTCTGCCCTTATTGATAAGAGGCTTCCGAGGTATGGAAAGTGGTCCACGTTGTCCAGGGCGAAGCCATGGATCATGATGACTGGGGAGGCAGTGCTGTGTGGCAGGGATAGGTTGGTCGAGGACCTTTGTCTTACGGATGTTTAATGTAAGGCCTATGCTTTCGTACGCCTCGGTGAAGATGTTGACTATGACTTGGAGTTCAGTCTCTGAATGTGGGCAGACGCAAGCGTTGTCCGCGTACTGTGTTCGACGACAGAAGTTGGGACGGTCTTGGAGCTGGCCTGGAGATGATGATGGTTAAACAGGTTTCCAATGGTTCTGTAGTTTAGTTCCACTCCAGCAGAGAGCTTGTTGAGTGTTAGGTGGAGCATTGCAGCGAGGAAGATTGAGAAGAGGGGTTGGCGAGATGACGCAGCCCTGTTTAACCCCAGTCCCGACATAGATTGGGTCAGTAATGGATCCATTGGTCAGGATCACAGCTTGCATGTCGTCGTGGAACAGGCGGAGGATGGTGCCGAACTTTTGGGGGTAGCCAAAACAGAGGAGGATGCTCCCTAGCCCCTCGCAGTTGACAGTTTAGTCTATGGCACCCACAAGTCGTATACTCAAACAGAACAAGATTGGGATTTGATGTGGTCGAAGGTGAGAAGTGAAATAATCTAGAGTAAAAGGCCCAACATGTAACAGTCGATAATGGAACATTAATTAGTCTCCTCTTATGGAGAAGTGAAATACTCGACACAGTGTTTGAAACAAAATGGATTTATTCAATATTTATGCAGAATATTAATCTCCAGCCAAGGTATAGGGGTTATTAACAGCAGCAGAAACAAACTCTAGCTGCCAGAATGAACATTGTTCAGTGCTGAAAGCAGTCACATAAAATTATATTTGATTCACTAATGCGGCCTTTCAATGGCGTGCTGCTGACCCAGCATTCCTCGCGGGAGAATATGCTGCACACAGACTGCAGGAGCCCACCTTGGTTTGGAGCATGCGCGGTGCGAGTAATGGCGGAGAGATAGTAGGGTGCACGTTGGCTCCGGGCAACGCGGTAAGATTCAGCGGTGCGGAGGGGAGTAATGGACCCACGGGTGGACGGGGAGGCTTCATAAACAACTAGTGTATGTCGCAAGCCGTGAATAATAAACTGATTGGCCCACGTTTGCATCTGGGGGTTTCTTCCGGTCACAGGCCCAGTCTAACAGGGAGGCGGCAAGGTTCAGTGCGCCGACATCTTGAATCTGAGTAGCAAATCGGATGCGCGTGGGCGGGGCTTCAGTATCTGTTTCTAACCGGGTCCTAGTGCCAGCGACAGCAGTGCATTACCTCACTTATTTTATTCTCACTCTCCACACATTGGATTTCTCACAATCTCGCGTAAAGACGCTGGTCAGTGCCGAGCTTACGGTTTACATACAAACATAGAAAATAGGTGCAGGAGTAGGCCATTCGGCCCTTCGAGCCTGCACCGCCATTCAATGAGTTCATGGCTGAACATGCAACTTCAGTACCCCATTCCTGCTTTCTCGCCATACCCCTTGATCCCCCTAGTAGTAAGGACTATAACTCCTTTTTGAATATATTTAGTGAATTGGCCTCAACAACTTTCGGGGGTAGAGAATTCCACAGGTTCACCACTCTCAGGGTGAAGAAGTTTCTCCTCATCTCGGTCCTAAATGGTTTACCCCTTATCCTGAGACTGTGAACCCTGGTTCTGGACTTCCCCAACATTGGGAACATTCTTCCTGCATCTAACCTGTCTAAATCCGTCAGAATTTTAAACGTTTCTATGAGATCCCCTCTCATTCTTCTGAACTCCAGTGAATACAAGCCCAGTTGACCCAGTCTTTCTTGATATGTCAGTCCCGCCATCCCAGGAATCAGTCTGGTGAACCTTCGCTGCACTTCCTCAATAGCAAGAATGTCCTTCCTCAAATTAGGAGACCAAAACTGTACACAATACTCCAGGTGTGGCCTCACCAACGCCCTGTACAACTGTAGTAACACCTCCCTGCCCCATACTCAAATCCCCTCGCTATGAAGGCCAACATGCCATTTGCTTTCTTAACCGCCTGCTGTACCTGCATGCCAATCTTCAATGACTGATGTACTATGACACCCAGGTCTCGTTGCACCTCCCCTTTTCCTAATCTGTCACCATTCAGATAATAGTCTGTCACTCTGTTTTTACCACCAAAGTGGATAACCTCACATTTATCCACATTATACTTCATCTGCCATGCATTTGCCCACTCACCTAACCTATCCAGGTCACTCTGCAGCCTCATAGCATCCTCCTCGCAGCTCACACTGCCACCAAACTTAGTGTCATCCGCAAATTTGGAGATACTACATTTAATCCCCTCGTCTAAATCTTAATGTACAATGTAAACAGCTGGGGCTCCAGCACAGAACCTTGCGGTACCCCACTAGTCACTGTCTGCCATTCTGAAAAGTACCCATTTACTCCTACTCTTTGCTTCCTGTCTGCCAACCAGTTCTCAATCCATGTCAGCACACTACCCCCAATCCCATGTGCTTTAACTTTGCACATTAATCTCTTGTGCGGGACCTTGTCAAAAGCCTTCTGAAAGTCCAAATACACCACATGAACTGGTTCTCCTTTGTCCACTTTATTGGAAACATCCTCAAAAAATTCCAGAAGATTTGTCAAGCATGATTTCCCTTTCACAAATCCATGCTGACTTGGACCTATCATGTCACCTCTTTCCAAATGCGCTGCTATGACATCCTTAATAATTGATTCCATCAGTTTACCCACTACCGATTTGTAACACATTTGTAACTAGAGCCCAGAGCAGAGTCCCCTTGTACAGTCCCAAGGCTGGAATGCCCCTTCGACAGTCCCAGGGTTGGAATGCCCCTTCGACAGTCCCAGGGTTGGAATCTCCATGAACGGTCCCAGGGCTGGAATCCATATGTACAGTTCCAGGGTTAGAATCCCCATCTACGGTCCCCGGGCTGGAATCCCCATATACAGTCCCAGGGTTAGAATCCCCATGTACAGTCCCAGGACTGGAATCCCCATGTACAGTCCCAGGGCTGGAATCCCCATTTACGGTCCCAGGGCTGGAATCCCCATTTACGGTCCCAGGGCTGGAATCCCCACGTACAGTCCCAGGTTTAGAATCCCCACGTACAGTCCCAGGGTTAGAATCCCCATGTACAGTCCCAGGGTTTCAATCCTCGGACTGTACACAGACGAAGAAAAAAATTGAGGCCTTGAATCTGAGTTGGGAAAACAATTATAGAAACATGATTCCATTTCTATACTAAACTATTTGACATCAAATCAAATGAATTGGTGCAAGTAACGTTCCTTTCGTGCTAGGTGGGAAACAAGTGATGTGTGTGCTGTGCAGAGAGTTTGTGCCCAGTTACACAGCCTGTCTCATGGCTCTCCAATCCAAATGTGCTTCTTTCGGTTCACAGTATCATTTACACATCCAACTGACTGGTTAGACCTCTCCCTTTTAAACCCCATCACAGAAATATTAGCATCTGATATTTAGTTATGCTAAACCTTAATAAAACACTGGTTAGGCCTCAGCTGGAGTATTGTGTTAAATTCTGGGCACCACACTTTAGGAATGATGTCAAGGTTTTAGAGAGGGTGCAAAAGGAATGGTGCCAGGGATGAGGGACTTCAGTTATGTGGAGAGACTGGAGAAGGTTTTCTCTGGGGAGCAGAAAAGGGCAAAAGCAGATTTGATAGTGGTGTACAAAATCATGAACAGTTTTGATAGAGTAAATATGGAGAAAGTATTTCCAGTGGCATAAGGGTTGGTAACTAAAGGAGCCAGATGTCAGATGATTAGCAAAAGAACCAGAGGTGAAATGTGGAATCATTTGTTAACGCAGTGAGTTGTTGTGATCTGGAATGCTCTGTCTGGAAGCAGATTGAATAGTAACTTTCAAAAGGGAATCGGATAAATACTTGAAGGGAAAAATAAACAGAGCTATGGGTAAAGAGTAGAGGAGTGAAGCTCATTGGATAGCTCCAACAAAGAGCCAGAACAGGCATGATGGACCAAACAGCCTTCTTCTGTGCTGTCCCATGCTCTTTGAATGGCGGAAGGTCTTACCCAGAATGCTCAGTGTGGTGGAGTATGCCCTATCTCCATCAGTAGGGAGCAGCGCGCAGGTGCGGGAAGGGCTGGTCTCCAGAGAGCTCCACCCTCCCAGGCTCTGAGATTGAGCGGAGTGAGCACGGAATCAGCAACACTCTCAGACCCCGAGTCAAAACCACTGCGCCCAGCACTAGGAACCCAGAGGGCTGCACCTCCCCCACACAAGGAAAACAACAACTTGCATTTATACAGCAGGCCCAGCATTTCCAAGCTGCTCTGTATCAGGCTGGGCGCTGGATGCGAAAGACGGTCCCTGGCCTCCTGTGTAGGTTTGTTTGTTGCATCACTTTGAGCTGGAGTGGAGATGGAGGACAAGCTGCTGGGTTTAGCTTCCAGTACTTCTGAGCCCAGTAGGACCAACAATTTCCCATGTGGGACTGTCACGGGAGGTGGATTCCCTTCCCTGAAGAACATTAGTGAACCAGATAGGTTTTTACGACAATCCGGCAGCTTTTATGGTCACTTTATTCTGCTGCCGGCCCCACAAATTACCAGATTGATTAAACTTAATTTCGCATCCTGGCTTTGTGTTTTTGTGGGTTCTCTCTCACTTTCCCTTTTTCCTGTTTAAAAATAATTTTACAGCATGATAGAAGGGGAGGATTTGCAGACGCAAAACTCAAAACAAACATCACGTCAAGAGCTGACGGAGCCACTCGATTCATCGAGACTGGAATATCATCGGCATTTGAATGTGGAAGCAGAAAGCACTGTTCACAGTGGGAAGAAACGATACATGTGTTCTGTGTGTGGACGAGGCTTCAGCCGATCATCCAAACTGGAGGGACACAAGCGCAGTCACACCCGGGAGAGGCAGTTCATCTGCTCTGAGTGTGGGAAGGGATTCACTCAGTCATCCAACCTGTTGACACACTAGCGAGTTCACGCCGGGGAGAGGCCATTCACCTGCTCCATGTGTGGGAAGGGATTCACTCGGTCATCCCACCTGCTGACACACCAGCGAGTTCACACTGGGAAGAGGCCGTTCACCTGCTCAATGTGTGGGAAGGGATTCACTCGGCCATCCCACCTGCTAAGACACCAGCGAGTTCACACTGATGAGAGACCATTTAAATGCCCGGACTGCGGAAAGTGCTATAAAAGTTCTGGGGAACTGACGCGCCATCAACGTGTCCACACTGGGGAGAGACGGTTCAGGTGCTCTCACTGCGGGATTGGGTTCAGGCAGTCATCCAACTTCACTGTGCACCAACGCACTCACACTGGGGAGAGGCCGTTCACCTGCTCTGAGTGTGGGAAGGGATTCACTCGGTCAACCCACCTGCTGACACACCAGCGAATTCACACTCAGGAGAGGCCGTTCACCTGCTCTGAGTGTGGGATGGGATTCACTCAGTCATCCAACCTGCTGACACACCAGCGAGTTCACTCTGGGGAGAGGCCGTTCACCTGCTCCGAATGTGGGATGGGATTCACTCAGTCATCCAATCTGCTGAGACACCAGCGAGTTCACATGTGACTGCAGGGATTAGATTCTGCTGTTAATCACATCCAGGATTGAACCGTGTTAATTCTGACAGTTGGGGTTTGTTTCTGCTGATGTTAATAACTCCTGTAACTGGACTGTAGTTTAATATTTGGGATATAGGCAAATAAATCAGCGTTACTTTCAATACATTGCTGTAGATTTTTGTCTTTCCCACCGTTTAGCATTACCTGGCTGGAGCTCAGAAAGGACAATCTGGGGCCGGGGGTGGTGGGGAGGATCATACACCGGGGACAGAACTTCAGCCTGGACACAGTCTTTCAAGGCCACACTGAGAGGGGCAAATGGCATTTTGATCTTTCTCGTCTCTCTTCACTGACAGCAAAGTCGCCGTGCGGGTTAATCTTGACGCGTGTAAGGTCCAGATGAGATCCACCCAAGGGTGATTAAAGAGATGGGACGGATGCTCTGTGAGCCCCTTGCCCATATCTTCAACAGCTCAATAGAGTCATGAATTGTTCCAAGATGGAAAGGTAGCATACACAGTTCCCATTTTCCAAATTGGTGACAAATCCGAACCATGGAACTAAAGGCCCATCAATGTGACCTCGATCACAGAAAAGATGCTTGAAGGGATCCCAAGAGATGCTGTTTTCGATCATGGGGAAAGGGAAGGGGCTATTAGAGATACTGAACACGGCTTCTGCAAAACAAGGTCACGTCTTACAAACTAGCCTGAGTTTGTGAAGAAGCTGTTAGGTTGGTGGATGGGGGGAATCCAGTTGACATTGTCTACCTCAGGGGTGTCAAACTCACTTTCCATGGTGGGCCTGTTCCAATATCCTCGCACTTCGGGTGGGCCACATTCAGCAAAATGTTATTAAAATAAGAATAAATGAAGATAAACCATATCAGATTTTATTTACTGCCACTGCTCCTAATCCCTGGCGCCTCTTAGCTTGAGCATTGGTGAACTGACCCTGCTCAAACCATAACCACAAGGATATCGGTGCATTGTTCTGACTGACCACAAGGCTGTGTCACTGTCACACACACACACCGTTTCCTTATTTCACATCTCCATACACCCTCTCTTTACACATCCCCTTTCTACACAATTGCAGCAGACATGAGCAAGGATGTGAGGCTTATTAAAAGACAAACATTTCATTACAGCAAAGATTACACTGGGAAAAATGTTCCATTACAGGCAAAATGCCGAGCAAACCAGCAGCACACTGGCATCTTAACAGTGCATCATCAGCCTACAGGCTTTTCTTAAATATATTTGCTGATTGGATATAAACTTAAACCAGGTTTGCAGGCGTGATGCTTCAATCACACATCAAAGGTGAGAGAGATGCTGTGGGGCACACGCTAAGACCAGTAGCTCAAAGTGATCAACAAATTGGGTTTTGTGTTTAGTGATCCCGGGCGTGTTACCAATACCAGCAAAGTTGAAGCCCATGAAATAAAAAGGACTGGCAGCATGGATACGAAATTGGCTAAGTGACAGGAAACAGAGTAGTGGCGAACGGTTGTTTTTCGGACTGGAGGAAGGTATACAGTGGTGTTCCCCAGAGGTCGGTTCTAGGACCACTGCTTTTCTTGATATATATTAATGATTTAGACTTGGGTGTACAGGGCACAATTTCAAAATTTGCAGATGATTCAAAACTTGGAAATATAGTGAACAGTGAGGGGGAAAGTGATAGACTTCAGGAGGACATAGACAGGCTGGTGAAATGGGTGGACATATGGCAGATTAAACTTAATGCAGAAACGTTCAAAGTGATACATTTTGGTATGAAGAATGAGGAGAGGCAATATAAACTAAAGGGTGCATTTCTAAAGGATGTGCATGAACACAGAGACCTGGGGGGTATATGTGCACAAATCATTAAATGTGGCAGGGCAGGTTGAGAAAACAGTTAAAAAAGCTTACGAGATCCTGGGCATCATAGAGTACAAAAGTGTTGATATTATGAAGGACCTGTATAAAATACTGGTTCGGCCTCAACTGGAGTATTGTGTCCAATTCTGGGCACCGCATTTTAGTAAGTATGTGAAGACCTCAGAGAGGATGCAGAAAAGATTTACGAGAATGATTCCAGGGATGAGGGACTTTGGTTACGTAGATAGACTGGAGCAGCTGAGGTTGTTCTCCTTAGAGCAGAGAAGATTGAGACGAGATTTGATCGAGGTGTTCAAAATCATGAGGGGTCTGAACAGAGTAGATAGAGAGAAACTGTTACCATTAGCAGATGGGCCAAGAACCAGAGGACACAAATTTAAGGTGATTGGCAAAAGAACCAAAGGCGACTCAAGAAAAAAAAAACTTTTTACGCAGTGAGTGGTCAGGATCTGGAATGCACTGCCTGAAGGTGGAGGAGGCAGACTCAATCATTGCTTTCAAAAGGGAGAAATTTACTGGGCTACCAGGAAAGGTGGGGGTGTGGGTCTAGCTGAAGCGCTCTTGCAGGGACCCGGCATGGGCTTGACGGGCCAAATGTTCTCCTTTCGTGCTGTAACCACGCTCTGATTCGAAGGTGATTAAAAGCTGTTGACCAGGACCCTCTGTCTCCCGGGCACTGGGACCCAGTTTGGAACAGAGACCGTGTAGCCCCGCCCACTCTGTTCCTGGCCAAGATGTCAGCCAGTGACCCTGCTCACACGGGCGGCCGGGCCAGTTACTGCGGGACAAACACGGGGCCTGTGGGCTCTTATTCAGAGCCTGAGGCCCACATCGGGTGTTTATAAAGCTTCCAGCCCACCCGCGGGTAAAATTCGTCCCCTGCGCCCACAATCTCCTACCGTCTCCCGGAACCGCCTGCGAGAGAAAAGAGCCCCCAGCCTGCTCAGCCTTTCCTGATAATGATATCCTCTCAGTTTTAGGATCATCTTTGCAAATATTTTTTGTACCTTCTCCGGTGTATCTATATCCTTTTTATAATATGGAGGCCAGAACTGTGCACAGTACGCCAAGTGTCATCCAACCAAGGTTCAGTTCAAGTTTAACATAACTTTGCTTCTTTTCAATTCTCTCCCTCTAGAAATGAACCCCAGTGCTTTGTTTATGGCTGTATTAACCTGCGTCACTACATTTAGTGATTTGTGTATCTGTAGCCCAAGATTCCTCTGCTCCTCTACCCTATTTAGACTCTTATTTTCCAAGTAGTGTGTGGCCTCTTTATTATTCCTAACAAAACACACCACCTCACACTGATCTGCAAGTTTGTTAATGTCTTCTTGCATTTTGTCACAGTCTTCCTCAATATTAACTATACCTCCTAATTTGTTGTCACCAACAAATTTTGAAATTTTATTTCCGATTCCCGAGTTCAAACCGTTTATGTAAATGGTGAACAACAGTGGTCCCAACACCGATCCCTGTGGAACCTTCCGCCCATCTTAGTAAATACCTTTCACTCACCCAGTTACTTTGACTGGACTTGTCTCCATTCCTATGCCGAGGGGATTGCTGTATCAGACGGGAGGGGCAACATTTGAAGACTCGATTCTCCACCAATTCCCATTCCTCTTCTTTCTGGTGGATAATGGAGGGATCACTGTGTGTAATGTGCAAGTCAGTAAGAATTGTCAGCAAGAATTAATCAGCACTTTCTAATTGAAACATGGAAACATAGAAAATAGGTGCAGGAGTAGGCCATTCGGCCTTTCGAGCCTGCACCACTATTCAATAAGATCATGGCTGATTATTGAAGATGTTAATCAATGAAAGCTTTCAGACATTAAATTGTAGATTTTGTACCAAAGATCATTTTAGGATTGAAGTAAAAGTTCATAATTTTATTGTAAAATAATCTAGGGTCTCTCATTAGAAATTAAAGGGAACGACCAGACAGTGGTTCTTAAATGAACACTGCAGCCCCGTCAAGTCAATCAGCTATATATCCAGAAAATTAAACTTCAGCCCAGTTATAGGGTTATTAAAATGAAGTAGCTATTTGTACTAAGTCTCCCTTTTGCACACGCGTCTCCCGAAGGATGCACAGAAGCAAGAGTTAGGACAAATAGTCTCCGACTCCGCCCCTCCCAGTGCAATTTACACTAGCCCTTTTCTGCGCATGCGCCCATCTGCAGCGCCGATCCATCCTCCGAACCGTTGACCATGTTGCCTCTACTGTGCCGAGCCTCCGAGCAGCGCAGCTCCGAGCCTTCGATAGGGCCGACGGGGAGAGATGTCGCGAGTGGCCGAGAGGGGAATGGAAGAGAGAAACTGGTGGTGGGAGAGAGAGACACTGGGGGGGGGGGGGGAGAGAGAGACACTGGGGGGGGGGGGGGGGAAGAGAGAGACACTGGGGGGGGAGAGAGAGACACGGGGGGGAGGGGGAGAGAGAGACACTGGGGGGGGGGGAGAGAGAGACACTGGGGGGGGGTGGGGAGAGAGAGACACTGGGGGGGGGTGGGGAGAGAGAGACACTGGGGGGGGAGAGAGAGACACTGGGGGGGGAGAGAGACACTGGGGGGGGGGGGGGGAGAGAGACACTGGGGGGGGGGAGAGAGACACTGGGGGGGGGGGGAGAGAGACACTGGGGGGGGGGAAGAGAGAGACACTGGGGGGGGGAGAGAGAGACATGGGGGAGAGAGAGACACTGGGGGGGGGAGAGAGACACTGGGGGGGGGGGAAGAGAGAAGGGGGGGTAGGGAGAGAGAGACGGGCGGGGGTGGAGTGGAGAGAGAGAGGGGGAGAGAGCGAGACGGTGGTGGGAGGGAGAGAGATTGACGGGGTTGGAGGAGAGAGCGAGAGAGGGCTGGGGGTGAGAGAGAGAGAGACGGGGAGGGGGAGAGAGAGAGGGGGGGGGAAGAGAGGGACGGTGGGGGGGAGGAGGGTGAGGGACGGGGGGGGAGAGACGGGTGCGGGAGAGAGAGACAGGTGGAGGGGGGGGAAGAGAGAGGGACGGTGGGGGGGAGGAGGGTGAGGGACGGGGGGGAGGGGAAGGAGAGGGACGGGGAGGGAGAGAGGGATGGAGGGGAAGGGCGGTAAGAGAGGGATGAGCGGGGGGAGAGAGAAAGACGGGGGGTGAAGGGAGAGAGAGTCGGGGTTGGGGGGAGAGAGAGAGTCGGGGGTGGGGGGGAGAGAGTGAGAGTCGGGAGTGGGGGGGGAAGAGAGACGGGGGGCGCAGAGAGAGAGAGACTGGGGGAGAGGGAGAGCCTAGGGGTGGGTGGGGGGGTGGGAGAGACACAGGTGGGATCGGAGGGGAGAGAGGAAACTGAGGCAAGATGGATCACGCTCTTACAACCCCCTATAAGGGATATCATTGGAGTGGATGAAATCCAGAAGTCACGACACTCACTGTTGACTTCATACCCAACAAAGCTGTTATCAATCTGTACACAATGCCCCATTTATGGTGGGGAGGGGGTGTAAGGTCATGCACTTGCGCTGGGGGAGGGATGTGTCCTTTCTGACTTCTGAAGTCAAAATGGATCATGTTACGATGTGCAAATTTAGGCTGGGAGGTTCCATTCACACATTCCAGAGAAAGTTCAGGGTGTGGCTTATCCTCCAAGTGGACCAATCAGCAATAGGTCATGTGATAATGGAAAGCCAATCAGAGAGGGGTGGGGCTTGCGGCACCCAGTGGGCGGGGCTGATCCCGGATCTCTCTCATTGGTTGAAATTCTGCCCCCTTGTTAAAGCTGATTTCTCTCAAACTCCAGCAGGAAACTGGAGCTTTCTGTTATGGGATGGAGCAAACATTACAACATTTGGTAATGAAATGGATTCATTCAGGACAGACAGCAGGGATTATTTGGGGAAACAACACAGTGAAGTGAGAAAGGAAATGCTGTTGTGTAGAAGGATTGTCAAAAGGTGTTTGATAAAGTGCCGGACAGGAGGCTTGTTGATTGAATTAAGGCTCACATTATTAAAGGGAGTGGGGCTGCTTGGATAGGAAGCTGGGTAAAGGGCAGAAAACAGAGAGTAGCAGTTAATGGATGTTCTTCAGACTGGAGGGATATAAACAGTGGTGTTCCCCAGGGTCAGTGTGGGGACCATTGCTCTTCTCAATACAAAGTAATGATCTGGGTTTGGGTATAAAGGGCACAAGATCAAAATCTCCAGATGAAACCAAAGGTGGGACCATGGCCAACTGTGAAGACTAAGTGACTTCAGTGTGATATACACAGGTTAGCAAATGGGGCAGGTAGAAGTCAGATGAAATTTAATGCAGAGAAATGTGATGTGACAGATTTTGGGAGGAAGAAAAAGAGAGGAAATGTACATTAAATGTAAAAAAATTTAAAGGGGGTCGTGGAGCAGACAGACTTAGAGGTGTAATATTCTTGCTAGTGCCTTTCTTATTAATGAGCAGGTTAGAGAGCCTAGTGTCAGCAACTTTAATATCTTAAGATATATAAGATGAGCAGATTCTCTGTCCTCTACCGTACCTTATATTGACTCATCAATCAGAGTAAACATGCAAGTCCCGCGTGTCCACAGTAACTGACACGAGGTCAGCCCACTGGGTGGAACCTCGGGCGTCCCGAGCTTGATTTCCGGTGTCTCCAGTCCCGACTGCCCCCTTACATAAGTCTCCCCCTCACTTTTATACCCTGCAGTGATCCATCTCTGGCACCGGACTTTTCTTTGTCTTCTCTGCTGGGTTAGAGAAGGAAACGAGGAAACGAGGAAAAGACAGCTGGAACTTCTCCAATCTGTGATTTACAAGGACACGTTCCCTGGTTCCCAGCAGTTACTTTACTTAAGTAATTTTCTCATTATCCCTAAACTACCCTGCCTGCTGTTAGTTATGTTATTTCTTATAGTTTCACAATTATAGGTATAAACATCACACATTATAATCTAATCTGTTACTCACTCTGGTTTAGAAACATAGAAACATAGAAAATAGGTGCAGGAGTAGGCCATTCGGCCCTTCTAGCCTGCACCGCCATTCAATGAGTTCATGGCTGAACATTCAACTTCAGTACCCCATTCCTGCTTTCTCGCCATACCCCTTGATCCCCCTAGTAGTAAGGACCTCATCTAACTCCTTTTTGAATATATTTAGTGAATTGGCCTCAACAACTTTCTGTGGTAGAGAATTCCACAGGTTCACCACTCTCTGGGTGAAGAAGTTCCTCCGCATCTCGGTCCTAAATGGCTTACCCCTTATCCTTAGACTGTGACCTCTGGTTCTGGACTTCCCCAACATTGGGAACATTCTTCCTGCATCTAACCTGTCTAACCCCGTCAGAATTTTAAATGTTTCTATGAGGTCCCCTCTCATTCTTCTGAACTCCAGTGAATACAAGCCCAGTTGATCCAGTCTTTCTTGATAGGTCAGTCCCGCCATCCCGGGAATCAGTCTGGTGAACCTTCGCTGCACTCCCTCAATAGCAAGAATGTCCTTCCTCAGGTTAGGAGACCAAAACTGTACACAATACTCCAGGTGTGGCCTCACCAATGCCCTGTACAACTGTAGCAACACCTCCCTGCCCCTGTACTCAAATCCCCTTGCTATGAAGGCCAACATGCCATTTGCTTTCTTAACCGCCTGCTGCACCTGCATGCCAACCTTCAATGACTGATGTACCACAACACCCAGGTCTCTTTGCACCTCCCCTTTTCCTAATCTGTCACCATTCAGATAATAGTCTGTCTCTCTGTTTTTACCACCAAAGTGGATAACCTCACATTTATCCACATTATACTTCATCTGCCATGCATTTGCCCACTCACCTAACCTATCCAAGTCGCTCTGCAGCCTCACAGCATCCTCCTCGCAGCTCACACTGCCACCCAACTTAGTGTCATCCGCAAATTTGGAGATACTACATTTAATCCCCTCATCGAAATCATTAATGTACAGTGTAAACAGCTGGGGCCCCAGCACAGAACCTTGCGGTACCCCACTAGTCACTGCCTGCCATTCTGAAAAGTACCCATTTACTCCTACTCTTTGCTTCCTGTCTGACAACCAGTTCTCAATCCATGTCAGCACACTACCCCCATCCCATGTGCTCTAACTTTGCACATCAATCTCTTGTGTGGGACCTTGTCGAAAGCCTTCTGAAAGTCCAAATATACCACATCAACTGGTTCTCCCTTGTCCACTCTACTGGAAACATCCTCAAAAAATTCCAGAAGATTTGTCAAGCATGATTTCCCTTTCACAAATCCATGCTGACTTGGACCTATCATGTCACCTCTTTCCAAATGCACTGCTATGACATCCTTAATAATTGATTCCATCATTTTACCCACTACTGATGTCAGGCTGACCGGTCTATAATTCCCTGTTTTCTCTCCCTCCTTTTTTAAAAAGTGGGGTTACATTGGCTACCCTCCACTCTATAGGAACTGATCCAGAGTCAATGGAATGTTGGAAAATGACTGTCAATGCATCCACTATTTCCAAGGCCACCTCCTTAAGTACTCTGGGATGCAGTCCATCAGGCCCTGGGGATTTATCGGCCTTCAATCCCATCAATTTCCCCAACACAATTTCCCGGCTAATAAGGATTTCCCTCAGTTCCTCCTCCTTACTCGACCCCCCGACCCCTTTTATAACCGGAAGGTTGTTTGTGTCCTCCTTCGTGAATACCGAACCAAAGTACTTGTTCAATTGGTCCGCCATTTCTTTGTTCCCCGTTATGACTTCCCCTGATTCTGACTGCAGGGGACCTACGTTTGTCTTTACTAACCTTTTTCTCTTTACATATCTATAGAAAGTTTTGCAATCCGTCTTAATGTTCCCTGCAAGCTTCTTCTCATACTCCATTTTCCCTGCCCTAATCAAACCCTTTGTCCTCCTCTGCTGAGTTCTAAATTTCTCCCAGTCCCCAGGTTCGCTGCTATTTCTGGCCAATTTGTATGCCACTTCCTTGGCTTTAATACTATCCCTGATTTCCCTTGATAGCCACGGTTGAGCCACCTTCCCTTTTTTATTTTTATGCCAGACAGGAATGTACAATTGTTGTAGTTCATCCATGCGGTCTCTAAATGTCTGCCATTGCCCATCCACAGTCAACCCCTTAAATATCATTCGCCAATCCATCCCAGCCAATTCACGCCTCATACCTTCAAAGTTAGCCTTCTTTAAGTTCTGGACCATGGTCTCTGAATTAACTGTTTCATTCTCCATCCTAATGCAGAATTCCACCATATTATGGTCACTCTTCCCCAAGGGGCCTCGCACAACGAGATTGCTAATTAATCCTCTCTCATTACATAACACCCAGTCTAAGATGGCCTCCCCCCTAGTTGGTTCCTCGACATATTGGTCTAAATAACCATCCCTTATGCACTCCAGGAAATCCTCCTCCACCGTATTGCTTCCAGTTTGGTTAGCCCAATCTATGTGCATATTAAAGTCACCCATTATAACTGCTGCACCTTTATTGCATGCACCCCTAATTTCCTGTTTGATGCCCTCCCGAACATTACTACTACTGTTTAGAGGTCTGTACACAACTCCCACTAACATTTTTTGCCCTTTGGTGTTCAGCAGCTCTACCCATATAGATTCCACATCATCCAAGCTAATGTCTTTCCTAACTATTGCATTAATCTCCTCTTTAACCAGCAATGCTACCCCACCTCCTTTTCCTTTTATTCTATCCTTCCTGAATGTTGAATACCCCTGGATGTTGAGTTCCCAGCCCTGATCATCCTGGTGCCACGTCTCCGTAATCCCAATCACATCATATTTGTTAACATCTATTTGCACAGTTAATTCATCCACTTTATTGCGGATACTCCTTGCATTAAGACACAAAGCCTTCAGGCTTGTTTTTTTAACACCCTTTGTCCTTTTAGAATTTTGCTGTACAGTGGCCCTTTTTGTTCTTTGCCTTGGGTTTCTCTGCCCTCCACTTTTCCTCATCTCCTTTCTGTCTTTTGCTTTTGCCTCCTTTTTGTTTCCCTCTGTCTCCCTGCATTGGTTCCCATCCCCCTGCCATATTAGTTTAACTCCTTCCCAACAGCACTAGCAAACACTCCCCCGAGGACATTGGTTCCGATTCTGCCCAGGTGCAGACCGTCTGGATTGTACTGGTCCCACCTCCCCCAGAACCGGTGCCAATGCCCCAGGAATTTGAATCCCTCCCTGCTGCACCAGTGCTCAAGCCACGTATTCATCTGAGCTATCCTGCGATTCCTACTCTGACTATCACGTGGCACTGGTAGCAATCCCGAGATTACTACTTTTGAGGTCCTACTTTTTAATTTAGCTCCTAATGTGGTTATAATGTGGTTAATAACAGACAAACCCTGTTCTTTCCCCATGATCTGATTACAGTTTCCAACCAGTTGGCTCAGTGAATGGAATGTCTTATCAATGTTGCCACGGCGACCTGTCTGTAGTGAAGCGCCTGTTTGAGTTTCGAACTCAGACTAAACTTCTCTTTCGCATATTGCACATTATATCAGCCATTTAACTCAATGTGTTTTAATCATGTTGTGTTAAAATCTCTAAAACCTACAAGGGGTCCAGATACACAAACCTTTAAAAGTGGGAGGGAAAGTTGATAGTGATTTAAAACACATGGGATCCTAGGTTGTATAAATCGGGGTGCAGAGTACAAAAGGGCAGAGGTCATGTAAACCTGTACAAATCATTGGTTAGGCTGCAGTTCCAATATTGTCAGGTTTTGGAGCATCTTACACCAGGAAGGATGTCAAGGCCATGGAGAGGGTGCAGAGAGATTCACTGAGATGATACCAGGGAAGAGAGGCTTTAGTTATCAGGAGAGATTGGAGAAACTCGGGCTCTTTTTAGAACAAAAGGTCATTGGAGATCTGAGGGAGGTGGTCAAATTTGATCAGGTAAATGAGGAAAAACTATTTCCACTAGTCGGTGAGTCAGTAACTCGAGGGCATCAAATTCAAATCATCACCAAAAGGCTCAGACCCAGGGATGAACTATCGAGCGCCCTGTACAATAATGTTCGGGACGCTCATTGCCTTTCCAGATTGGTGTCTGGGGAGAATATGATGGGTTTCTCTTTGTGTTCATTTTTGTTCTCATCAAGGTGATGGATGTCAGTGCTGGGGAATGAGGTATTCTGAGCACCTAGTGTTCTACAGCACGGGTCAGATACAGAGAAAAGCTCCATCTACACTCTTCCATCAAACACTCCCAGGGCAGCTACAGCATGGGTTATATTTAGAGTAAAGCTTCCTATACACTTTCTCATCAAACACTCTGAGGACAGGTATAGCACAGTTTCAATACAGATTAAAGCTCCCTCTATATGCTCCCATCAAACACTCCTAGGGTAGGTACTGCATGGGTTAGATACAGAGTAAAGCTTCCTCCACACTGCCCAATCAAATACTCCCAGGGCAGGTACAGCACGGGTTAGATACAGAGTAAAGCTCCCTCTACATTGTCGCATGAAGTACTTCCAGAGCAGGTACAACATGGGTTAGATACAGAGTAAAGCTCTCTTTACACTGTTCTGTCAAACACTCCCAGGACAGGTACATGGACATATAATTGATACATTTGCTGGATACCGAGGCTAGGAGGGGTATTCTGGAAGGTATGGGGAGCTGAGACTTGTCTGTGGGAATAACTGAAGGTATGAGAACTAAAATAAACTAGATTAATGATCGGGTGTTAGTTGTGGCTCAGTGGTAGCAGTTTCATCTCTGATTTTGTGCGTTGTTCGCTCAAGTCCACCTCTAGTGACTTGGGCACAAAATCTAGGTTGACATTCCAATGCAGTATTGAGGAATGCTGCACTGTTAGAGCTGTCATCTTTGGATGAGCCGAGGCCCCATCAGCCCTAGACCGATATCACTAAAACAGCTTATCTGGCTAATGCTGTTCATGGCAGCTTGCTGTGCGCAAATTGGCTGCCACATTTCCTACATAACAACAGTGAATGCACTTCAAATGTACTTTGATGTTGTTGTCCTTCATTGGCTGTCAGGCACTTTGGGACATCCTGAGGTCAATTAAGGTGCTACATAAGGACAAGTCTTTATTGAACAAAGGAGAACAGGCTCAAAAATGGAACAATCGTGTTGCCCAAAACTCATTAGGTTTGTAGACAGTTTACTCGGTGGGTATTTAGTCACTACAGTCGCAAAAATTTGGTGGGACTTCGAGTATTGAAAGAAAGTCATTGATAAACGTTACGTTTAAGCCAAAGAAACTTTATTTCCCAAAGTAGAATTAAAGTGCAATGTATAAAATAGCACTTGTGCTCGTATTACCCGTTAACAGAGGTGATCAATCTCCACCACTGGTGCCCTGCTTTAAGCTCCTAGCTTAAGGTCCGGCTTCTCTCGAGGGTGGTTCCTAGGTTCTTGCTGCCTAGGTGGGGTTTCCCCTCTTGGTTTATACTATTCTATAATCTGTCCCATCTCTTTGATTACACATTCGTCTGTGCCCTGATGATTAGTTTATACTTGTTACTGGCTATGCTAAGGAAGAATTGATTAAACTTCAGTTTCAATTGGTAATTCATTTCTATGTTCAAGGCACCTTAACCTTACTCTCGGGTCTTCCCATCTCTTGTTGCCATAGCCTGCATATTTCTGCGAATCGGTAACAGGATATCAATTAGTCTCTCATTTTGGAGAAATCAAGGAATTGACACACTGTGTGTTTGAACCAAAGCTGATTTATTTGTTAGATATCCAGCCCAGTTATAGGGAAAACAAAGCCCCATTGTCAGAATGAACATGTTTCCATCCTGGATGTGATTAACAGCAGAATCCAACCCCTGCAGTCAGTTGTGAACTCGTTGGTGTGTTAGAAGGTTGGATGGATCACACACGGAGCAGGTGAACGGCCTCTCCCCAGTTTGAGTGTGTTGGTGTCTCATCAGATTATTTATGCTTTTGAAGCTTTTCTCACACAACATTTAAAAGGCCTCTTATTGGTGTGAAAAAGTTGGTGTGCAGTGAGGTCAGATGACTGAGTGAATCTCTTCCCACAAACAGAGCAAGTGAATGGTCTCTCTCCCGTGTGAATATGCATGTGTTCAGTGAGGTGGGAGGAACAAGTGAATCCCTTCCCACACAGGGAGCAGGTGAATGGTCTCTCCCCAGTGTGAACTTGGTGGTGGTCAGTGAGGTTGGATGAACATCTGAACTTCTTTCCGCATTGAGAGCAGCTGAGCGACCTCTCCCCAGTGTGAACTTGCTGGTCTGTCAGCAGGTCGGCTGAGTTAGTGAATCCCTTCCCACACTCAGAGCAGGTGAACGGCCTCTCCCTGCTGTGACTGCACCGTTGAATTTCCACCTGGGATGGGGAACTGAATCCCTTTCCACACCTCCATGGTGTGGGTGTCCTTGTATATCTCCAGGTTGGACGATCAGTTGAAGCCTCGTCCACTCACTCACACAACACATGTACGGTTTCTCCCCGCTGTGAATGGCGTGACGTTTTTTCAGGCTGTGTAACTGGTTAAAACTCTTTCCACAATCAGTGCACTGGAACACTCTCACTCGGGTGTGTGTCTCAGTGCTTTTCCAGTCACATTGATGTTTAAAATCTTTTCCCAAAACCAGAAAAGATAAACATTTCTCCTTCCACGTTCAAAGGCTGATGACATTCAGGTCCTGATGATTTGAGAGACTCTGTCAGATGTTGACGTCATGTTTGGTTTGAATTTCCCATCTGCAAATCCACCCCTTCTAATACCCTGTAAAAAGGAGTTTACAAAAGTCAGCACTGAAAGTACAGGACAGAAATTCAGAACAGACAATTCTAGTTTCTATGGAACATTCTTCCCTGTCTTGTTCCCCCAAAGCTGTAAATCCCCATCCCACACATTCTCCCTCCTTCCTGTGCTGAAATCCAAACCCATCGCACCTGCTTCAAAGTTTTCCCTTTTAGTCGACTTCTCTCCCTTCCTTGAAGGTGCTGACGCTGACTGGGTTCAGCTCCACACAACTGATTCCCCTTCCTCTCCACCCCTGAAAGTGATGATTCTAGCTGGGTTCATAGAAACCTAGAAAATAGGTGCAGTAGTAGGCCATTCGGCCCTTCGAGCCTGCACCACCATTCAATAAGATTATGGCTGATCAGTCCCTCAGTATCCCTTTCCTGCTTTCTCTCCATACCCCTTGATCCCCTTAACCGTAAGGACCATATCTAACTCCCTCTTGAATATATCCAGTGAACTGGCATCAACAACTCTCTGCGGTAGGGAATTCCACAGGTAAACAATGCTCTGAGTGAAGAAGTTTCTCCTAATCTCAGTCCTAAATGGCCTACCCCTTATCCTAAGACTGTGTCCCCTGGTTCTGAACTTCCCCAACATCGGGAACATTCTACCCGCATCTAACCAGTCCCGCCCCGTCAGAATCTTATATGTTTCTATGAGATCTCCTCTCATCCTTCTAAACTCCAATGTATAAAGGCCCAGTTGATCCAGTCTCTCCTCATATGTCAGTCCTGCCATCCCGGAATCAGTCTGGCGAACCTTCGCTGCACTCCCTCAATAGCAAGAACGTCCTTCCTCAGATTAGGAGACCAATATTCCAGGTGAGGCCTCACCAAGGCCCTGTACAACTGCAGTAAGACCTCCCTGCTCCTATACTCAAATCCCCTAGCTATGAAGGCCAACATACCATTGGCCTTCTTCACCGCCTGCTGTACCTGCATGCCAACTTTCAATGACTGATGAACCATGACACCTAGGTCTCGTTGCACCTCCCCTTTTCCTAATCTGCCGCCATTCACATAATATTCTGTCTTCGCGTTTTTGCCCCCAAAGTGGATAACCTCATATTTATCCACATTATACTGCATCTGCCATGCATTTGCCAACTCACTTAACCTGTCCAAGTCACTCTGCAGCCTCTTAGCATCCCCCTCACAGCTCACAGCGCCACCCAGTTTAGTGTCATCTGCAAACTTGGAGATATTACCTCAATTCCTTCATCTAAATCATTGATGTATATTGTAAAGAGCTGGAGTCCCAGCACTGATCCCTGCGGCACTCCACTAGTCACTGCCTGCCATTCTGAAAAGGACCTATTTATCACGACTCTCTGCTTCTTGTCTGCCACCCAGTTCTCTATCCACGTCAGTATATTACCTCCAATACCAAGTTCTTAGATTTTGCACACCAATCTCTTGTGTGGGACCTTGTCAAAAGCCTTATGAAAGTTTAAATACACCACATCCACTCGTTCTCCCTTGTCCACTCTACTAGTTACATCCTCAGTTCTACACTCACTGGTTCCTCTCGCTCTCCTCCCCTGAAAGTGCTGACTCTGGCTGGGTTCAGTTCTACACTCACTGGTTCCCCTCGCTCTCCTTCCCTGAAGGTGCTGACTCTGGCTGAGTTCAATTCTACACTCACTGGTTCCCCTCACTCTCTCTCCCTTGAAGCTGCTGACTCTGGCTGGATTCAGTTCTACACTCACTGGTTCCCCTCACCCTCCTTCCCAGAAGGTGCTGTCTCAGGCTCTATCCCTGATCCAATATTCTGTCCTTCCCGACTTGCTTTCCCTCTGTAATATCTCCCATTTTTGGTATGGGAGTTCTCCTAGAAATGTCACAATTTCTTCTTCATTTATAGGCGCTCCCTCACCAGTCCCCATTTCTCCTTCATTTACAGACACTCCCTGACCTGTCACCAGTTCCCAATTCATTTACAGATGATCCATGACCAGTCACCATTTCCCCTTCATTTACAGACACTACCTGACCAATCTCCATTTCTCCTTCATTTACAGATGCTCCCAATTTCTCCTTCATTTACAGACACTCCCTGACTTGCTGGGGATTTCCCAGCACTTCCTGGTTGTCCCGGAGTTTGTGTTTTAAACTACCGGGTAGTGAGAATCATAGAAATTTACAGATGGAAGGAAGCCATTTCGGCCCATCATGTCCACGCTGGCCAACAAAGAGTTATCCACCCAATCCCACTTTCCGGCTCTTAGTCCGTAGCCCTGTAGGTTACGGTACTTTAAGTGCGCATCCAAGTATCTTTTAAATGTGGCGAGGGTTTCTGCCTCTACCACCCTTTCAGGCAATGAATTCCAGACCCCCACCACCCTCTGGTTGAAGAAATTTCCCCTCATATCTCCTCTAAACCTCCCCCCAATTACTTTAAATCTATGCCCACTGATTGTTGACTCCTCTGCCAAGGGAAACAGGTCCTTCCTATCCACTCTATCCAGGCCCCTCATAATTTTATACTCCTCAATCAAGTCTCCTCTCAGCCTCCTCTGTTCCAAAGAAAACAAATCCAGCATCTCCAATCTTTCCTCATAGCTAAAATTCTCCAGTCAGGCAACATCTTCATAAGTCTCCTTTGTACCCTCTCTAATGCAATCACATCTTTCCTGTAATGTGGTGACCAGAACTGCACTAGTTCTCTAGCTGTGACCTAACTATTATTTTATGCAGTCCAAGCATAACCTCCCTGTTGTGGGGAGGTGGATAATGTGGAGTGTTTTCTCTCGAGCCTGAACCTACACTCAGTGTGTGTGAAGCCTGCGTCCCCCGGGTTTATTAACCTGCTCCCTCTGCCCATCTCTCTCACCTGCTGCCTCACCCGCAGTCGCCACCCACGCATGCTCAGCTCACACTGCCTGGGTGATTGAAGGCAGCTCCAGACCAATAGTAAGAGCGGGGCAGGGTGGAGGACCGAGCGGACGGACCTCCAACGAATCGGAGTGTGTAAAGGGCGGGGCTTTCAGCACCCAGTGGGCGGGGCTGAGCCCGGATCTCCCTCATTGGCTGAAACTCTGCATAATTTTTAAAGCTGATTTCTCTTAAACTCCAGGTGAAAACTGGACCTTTCTGTTGTGGCTTTAAACAGATGGAACCCTGTGGGGTGGAGCAAACATTGCAACATTTGTAGTGAAATGGATTCATTCAGGACAGACAGCAGGGATTATTTGGGGAAATAACACAGTTTAGTGAGAAAGGAAATATAGTGGATGTTGTGTAGATGGATTGTCAAAAGGTGTTTGATAAAGTGCAGAACAGGAGGCTTGTTGATCAAATTACTTCTTCTTAGGCAGTCCCCTGTGGTCAAGGATGACTTGCTTCCACACCATTATGAGCTCTAAGGTGACTAGAGTCCTATGTGGGATCTATAGACTCTATCACAGGTGGGGCAATTTGTCTTGATTTGTCTTGCATTCCTTCTGTTCGTTTGTACTTGGCTTCCATGTGCTCCCGACGAAGAAACCTGAAGTATTCGGCGCCTTCTCGGATGCTTCTCCTCCAGGAGCGGTCTTGAGCCAGGGATTCCCAAGAGTCGGTGAGGATGTTACATTTTTTCAAGGAGGCTTTGAGGATGTCTTTGAAGCACTTTCTCTGCACTCCTGGAACTCGCTTGCCGAGAAGGAGCTCGGAGTAGAGTCCTTGTTTCGGGAGTCTTGTATCAGGCATACGGACAATGCGCACAGCACTGATCAAATTAAGACTCACAGTATTAAAGGGAGTGGGGCAGCGTGGATAGGAAGTTAGGTAAGGGGCAGAAAACAGAGAGTAGTGGTTAATGGATGTTCT
Organism: Pristiophorus japonicus; assembly: GCF_044704955.1. Lineage (NCBI taxonomy): Eukaryota > Metazoa > Chordata > Chondrichthyes > Pristiophoridae > Pristiophorus > Pristiophorus japonicus. The sequence continues at coordinate 251,539,805 of NC_091977.1, read as the reverse complement.
TCAGACTGGAGGGATGTAAACAGTGGTGTTCCCCAGGGTCAGTGTGGGGATCATTGCTCTTCTCAATATAGAGAAATTATCTGCACTTGAGTATATGGGGCACAAGATCAAACTTTCCAGATGAGACCAAAATAGGGACCATGGCCAACTGTAAAGACTGTAAGTGACTGCAGTGTGATATACACAGGTGAGTAAATGGGGCAGATAGATGTCAGATCTACGACATGCCAAGAAATATGAGATGATACATTTTATAAGTTAGAAAAAGATAAAATGTACATTTAAATGGGAAACATTTAAAAGGAGTGGAGGAGTAGAACAGCAAAGAGGTGTAAGATTTAATGCTAATGCATTGTGTTATTAATGAGCAGATTCGAGAGTCTAGTGTCAGCAGCTTATTAAGAAATATAAAATGAGCATATTCTCTGTCCTCCAGCGTATCTTATATTGAGCCATCAATCAGAGTAAACATGCAAGTCCCGCGTGTCCACAGTAACTGACACGAGGTCAGCCCACTGGCTGGAACCTCAGGCGCCCTGAGCTTGATCTCTGGTGTCTCCAGTCCTGACTGTCCCCTTACATCAGTCTCCCCCTCACTTTTATACCCTGCAGTGATCCATCTCTGGCACCGGACTCCTCTTTGTCTTCTCTGCTGGGTTTTGGCAGGAAGCGAGGAAAAGACAGCTGGAACTTCTCCAATCTGTGATTTACAAGCACACTTTCCCTGGTTCCCAGCAGTTACTTTTCGACAGTAATTTTCTCATTATCCCTAAACTACCCTGACTGCTGTTAGTGGTTATTTCTTATGGTTTCACAATTATAGGTATAAACATCACACATTATAATCTAATCTATTCTATTACTCACTCTGGTTTAAGTTTATAATGTGGTTAATAACAGACAAACCCTGTTCTTTCCCCTGATCTGATTATAGATTCCAACCAGTCAATTCACTGGAATGGAATATCTTATCAATGTTGCTATTGCGACCTGTCTGTAGTGAAGCGCCTGTTTGAGTTTCTAACTCAGACTAAACTTCTCTTTCCCATAATGCACATTATATCAGACATTTTCTGTCATATGAATTATCGCCATTAGTAGCTCAAAAACATACAAGAAGGTCTTGCATTTATACAGCACTCTTCACAACCTCAGGACATCGCAATGTGCTTTACAGCCAATTAAGTACTTTTAAAATGTAGTCACTGTCAGTACTGTATTGTAGGAAGCAAGGGATCAGACACACAAATCTTTAAAAGTGGGAGCACAAGTTGATAAAGTGGTTTAAAACACATTGACTGCTAGTTTGTATAAATAGGGGTGTAGAGTACAAAAGGGCAGAGGTCATGTAAATCTGTACAAATCATTAGTTAGGCTGCAGAGTCGGGGGGGTGGGGGCAAAGGGGAGAGGGGAGAGAGTTGGACGAGGAGAGAGTCGGGGGGAGAAGAGAGACAGGGGGCGGGGGGAAGAGAGTGAGGGGGGTGGGGGGGCGGTGGTTAGGATGCCCAGAAGTGTATAACCAGGGCTATCAATATCTGTAGCAGACCTTCCTCTACTTTATATTCTAGCCCTCTAGTCACAAAGGTTAATATTTCATTAGCCTTTTTGTTTATATTTATTTTAAACACTCCCAGGACAGGTACATCACGGGTTAGATACATTGCCCCATCAAACATTTCCAGGGCAGGTACGCGGACATGTTATCGATACCTTCCCTGGATTCAAGACTAAGAGAGGAATTCTGGAAGGTATGGGGAACTGGGACTTGTCCATGAGTGTAACCGAAGGCATGAGAACCAAAATAATCTAGAGTTAGAAAGGAGAAAACATCACAAAATGGAGCAGTCTGTAACAAGACATAAATTTGCCTCCTCTTATTTTCCAGAAATCAAGAACCTGACACACTGTGTTTGAAACAAACCTAATATATTTGACAGATATGAAAATATTAATTTCCAGCCCAGTTATACGGGTTATTAACATCAGCAGAAACAAATGCCAAATGCCAGAATGAACATGGTTCAGTTCTAGATGTGACTAACAGCAGCAATAACAGCAGAATCCAACCACTGCAGTCACTTGTGAACTCGCTGGTGTCTCAAAAAGTGGATGACTGAGTGAATCCCTTCCCACACATGGAGCAGGTGAACGGCCTCTCCCCAGTGTGAACTCGCTGGCGTGTCAGAAGATCCCTTATGCTTATAAAGTTTTTTTCACAGTCAGAACATTTAAAAGGTCTCTTACCAGTGTGAACAAGTTGGTGTGAAGTGAGGCTAGATGACAGAGTGAATACTTTCCCACACACAGAGCAGGTGAACAGTCTTTCCAGTGCGAAGTCGCTTGTATGTCAGCAGATAGGATTGCCAGTGAATCCCTTCCCACACACGGAGCAGGTGAACGGCCTCTCCCCGGTGTGACTGTGATGATGGGCCTCCAGCTGGGGCGGGATATTGAATCCCTTACCACAGTTCCCACATTTCCACGGTTTCTCCGTGGGGCGCGTGTCCTTGTGTATCTCCAGGTTGGATGATCAGTTGAAGCCTCATCCACACACACAACACGTGTACGGTATCTCCCCTCTGTGAATGGTGTGATGTTTTTCAGGCTGTGTAACTGTTTAAAGCTCTTTCCACAGTCAGTACACTGGAACACTCTCACATGGGTGTGTGTGTCTCGGTGCTTTTCCAGTCACACTGATGTTTGAAATCTTTTCCCACAGACAAATATTTCTCCTTCCACATTCAAAGGCCAATGATATTCAGGTCCTGATGAATCGAATGACTGTCAGATCTTGATGTGATGTTTGGTTTGAGTTTCCTGTCTGCAAATCTCCTCTTCTAATACCCTGGAAAAGGAGTTTGCAAAAGTCATCATTATAAGTACAGGATAGAAATTCAGAAGAGACATTCTATTTTCTATGGAACATTCTTTCCTTCTAGTATGTGATTTTAAGTATTATATAAACTTAATCTGTGAACCTTGACTTTAATGGTCCAACAATCTGATTGATTTGGGGAATAGAAAAAACATCTCAACATTGATAAAGCATCCTCTAACATCTCCAACTGAGCTAACTTGCATTAACTACATTACAGGAAGGATGTGATTGCACTGGAGAGGATACAGAGGAGATTTACGAGGATGTTGCCGGGAGTGGAGAATTTTAGCTATGAGGACAGATTGGATAGGCTGGGTTTGTGTTCCTTGGAACAGAGGAGGCTGAGGGGAGACCTGATTGAAGTGTATAAAATTATGAGGGGCCTGGATAGTGTTAAATCCAAGGGAGATTGTAGTCGAGAGAGATGTTTGTGTCAAGCATTAGATCCTAAACACGATCTTTGTTATAACCATGCATCAATTGTGGATACAAACCTTATTTGCATATAATGTTGGAAACTGTTCTCTTTCCATGATAGTACCTACTCAATTAGCTTATGCCATGCTCTTGTAGTAATCTCAGGATGCTAGTCAGAGTAGGAATCGCAGGATAACTCAGATGAATACGTGGCTTGAGCAGTGGTGCAGAACGGAGGGATTCAAATTCCTGGGGCATTGGAATCGGTCCTGGGGGAGGTGGGACCAGTACAGACCGGACGGTCTGCACCTGGGCAGGACCGGAACCAATGTCCTAGGGGGAGTGTTTGCTAATGCTATTGGGGAGGAGTTAAACTAATATGGCAGGGGGATGGGAACCTATCAGGGAGACAGAGGGAAACAAAATGGGAGCAGAAGCAAAAGATAGAAAGGAGAATAGTAGAAGTGGACGGCAGAGAAACCCAAGGCAAAAAACAAAAACGGCCACATTACACCAAAATTCTAAAGGGGCAAAGTGTGTTAGAAAGACAAGCCTGAAGGCTCTGTGCCTTAATGCGAGGAATATTCGGAATAAGGTGGACGAATTAACTGCGCAGATAGCAGTTAAGGGGTATGATGTCATTGGCATCACGGAGACATGGCTCCAGGGTGACCGAGGCTGGGAACTCAACATCCAAAGATATTCAGCATTTGGGAAGGATAGACAGAAAGGAAAAGGAGGCGGGGTGGCGTTGCTGGTTAAAGAGGAAATTAATGCAATAGTAAGGAGGGCCATTAGCCTGGATGATGTGGAATTGGTATGGGTGGAGCTGCGGAATTCCAAAGGGCAGAAAACGCTAGTGGGAGTTGTGTGCAGACCACCAACAGTAGTAGTGAGGTTGGGGACAGCATCAAATAAGAAATAAGGGATGTGTACAATAAAGGTACAGCAATTATCATGGGCGGCTTTAATCTACATATTGATTGGGCGAACCAAACTGGTAGCAATGTGGTGGAGGAGGATTTCCTGGAGTGTATTAGGGATGGTTTTCTAGACCAATATGTCGAGGAACCAACTAAAGAGCTGGCCATCCTAGACTGGGTGATGTGTAATGAGAAGGGACTAATTAGCAATCTTGTTGTGCGAGGCCCCTTGGGGAAGAGTGACCATAATATGGTAGAATTCTTTATTAAGATGGAGAGTGACACAGTTAATTCGGAAATTAGGGTCCTGAACTTAAGGAAAGGTAACTTCGATGGTATGAGACATGAATTGGTTAGAATAGACTGGCGAGTGATACTTAAAGAGTTGACGGTGGACAAGCAATGGCAAACATTTAAAGATCACATGGATGAACTTCAGCAATTGTACATCCCTGTCTGGAGTAAAAATAAAACTGGGAAGGTGGCTCAACCATGGCTAACAAGAGAAATTAAGGATAGTGTTAAAGCCAAGGAAGAGGCATATAATTTGGCTAGAAAAAGCAACAAACCTGAGGACTGGGAGAAATTTAGAATTCAACAGAGGAAGACTAAAGGTTTAATTAAGAGGGGGGAAATAGAGTATGATAGGAAGCTTGCAGGGAACATAAAAACTTGACTGCAAAAGCTTCTATAAATATGTGAAGAGAAAAAGATTAGTGAAGACAAACGTAGGTTCCTTGCAGTCGGATTCAGGTAAATTTATAATGGGGAATAAAGAAATGGCAGACCAATTGAACAAGTAGTTTGGTTCTGTCTTCATGAAGGAAGACACAAATAACCTTCTGGATGTACTAGGGGACCGAGGGTCTAGCGAGAAGGAGGAACTGAAGGATATCCTTATTAGGCGGGAAATTGTGTTCGGGAAATTGATGGGATTGAAGGCCGATAAATCCCCGGGGCCTGATAGTCTGCATCCCACAGTACTTAAGGAAGTGGCCCTAGAAATAGTGGATGCATTGGTGATCATTTTTCAACAGTCAATCGACTCTGGATCAGTTCGTATGGGCTGGAGGGTAGCTAATGTAACACCACTTTTTAAGAAAGGAGGGAGAGAGAAAACAGGTAATTATAGACCGGTTAGCCTGACATCAGTAGTGGTGAAAATGTTGGAATCAATCATTAAGGATGAAATAGCAATGCATTTGGAAAGCAGTGACAGGATCGGACCAAGTCAGCATGGATTTATGAAAGGGAAATCATGCTTGACGAATCTTCTGGAATTTTTTGAGGATGTAACTAGCAGAGTGGACAAGGGAGAACCAGTGGATGTGGTGTATTTGAATTTTCAAAAGGCTTTTGACAAGGTCCCGCACAAGAGATTGGTGTGCAAAATCAAAGCGCATGGTATTGGGGGTAATGTACTGACATGGATAGAGAACTGGTTGGCAGACAGGAAGCAGAGAGTCGGGATAAACAGGTCCTTTTCAGAATGGCAGGCAGTGACGAGTGGGGTGCCGCAGGGCTCAGTGCTGGGACCCCAGCTCTTTACAATATATATTAACGATTTAGATGAAGGAATTGAGTGTAATATCTCCAAGTTTGCAGATGACACTAAACTGGTGGCGGTGTGAGCTGTGAGGAGGACGCTAAGAGGCTGCAGGGTGACTTGGACAGGTTAGGTGAGTGGGAAAATGCATGACAGATGCAGTATAATGTGGATAAATGTGAGGTTATTCATTTTGGGGGCAAAAACACGAAGGCAGATTGTCTGGATGGCGGCAGATTAGGAAAAGGGGAGGTGCAACGAGACCTGGGTGTCATGGTTCATCAGTGATTGAAAGTTGGCATGCAGGTACAGCAGGCGGTGAAGAAGGCAAATGGTATTTTGGCCTTCATAGCTAGGGGATTTGAGTATAGGAACAGGGAGGTCTTACTGCAGTTGTACAGGGCTTTAGTGAGGCCTCACCTGGAATATTGTGTACAGTTTTGGTCTCCTAATCTGAGGAAGGACATTCTTGCTATTGAGGGAGTGCAGCAAAGGTTCACCAGACTGATTCCAGGGATGGCTGGACTGTCATATGAGGAGACTGGATCAACTGGGCCTTTATTCACTGGAGCTTAGAAGGATGAGAGAGGATCTCATAGAAACATATAAGCTTCTGACGGGACTGGACAGGTTAGATGCGGGAAGAGTGTTCCCAATGTTGGGGAAGTCCAGAACCAGGGGACACAGTCTTAGGATAAGGGGTAGTCCATTTAGTACTGAGATGAGGAGAAACTTCTTCACTCAGAGAGTTGTTAACCTGTGGAATTCCCTGCCGCAGAGAGTTGTTGCTGCCAGTTCATTGGATATATTCAAGAGGGAGTTAGATATGGCCCTTACGGCTAAAGGGATCAAGGGGTGTGGAGAGAAAGCAGGAAAGGGGTACTGAGGGAATGATCAGCCATGATCTTATTGAATGGCGGTGCAGGTTCGAAGGGCCGAATGGCCTACTCCTGCACCTATTTTCTATGTTTCTTTGTTTGCAGAGGAAGATATCTAAGAATCGGGCTGAGCGCACGCACACAGGAGGAGGGCCCGCACAGTTAGGTCAGCTCACCGAGTTGGAGGAATGCGCTGTGGCACTGGCCGGCAACCACACTCACTCGGCCACCCGTGGTGAGGCAGAGCCCTCCTTTGTGTCATGTGAGTAATGCGTCAAGCAGTGTTAAAGTAATGTAACGTCATTTCATTATAATATACGAATGATGGCATGTTATGCATGCAGCTATCCTGATTCCCATGCAGCCTCTGTGCTACTCTCAGGTTGACAAGAGAGAAGTGCAGGAGCAGGTGATCTGGCCATCTGTCCCCTTCTCTATCCGCTCCCCATAAACCTTCACTCCCTTATCATTCTGTCTATCTCCGGCTGATCCAGCCTCCACAGCTCTCTGGGTCACTGAATTTCAACTCGGATTTACCACCATATGTACTACCGTGTGATGCGTTATTATGTAACTCTCTGGTCTCATTTATTGTAGCAGTGATGCTCCTCCTTCATATGCCAGCACAGCACAAGAATGTGTACTCTTCTGTTCTAATAAATTCAATAAGCTCAGTTGTGTTTTGCAGGTCCCACAACACCAATGCGAATACGCAGTGAGGAAAGATCTGTACCTGAACCTGCACCATTGCAGGTGGTTCTCACCACGGAGGAGAATGTTCCCTGGGTTGTATTCGGACCCGGGGCCGCACTCGGTGTTTTTGCCCTCAGAGTTTCTTTAACCCGCTCCCTGGAGATCGCTCTCCTCCTGCGTCACCATCTGGCGCCTCCGCCCGACCGCACCTGCTCAGCTCACACTGCCTGGATGATTGATGTCAGCTCCGGACCAGTAGGAAGAGTGGGGGCGGGGCTAGAGGACCGAGCAGGCGGTTGTCCTCGAACCAATTGGAGTGTGAGGGGCAGGGCTTGCGGCACCCAGTGGGCGGGGCTGAGCCTGGATCTCCCTCAGTGTCTGAGCATGCGCAGTCGGGCGGACGATGAGGCAGCGCGTAAGAGATGGGCGGAGGGAGGGAGCGGGTTAATAAACCCCGGGGAAACGCGGGCTTCGCACACACCGCGTGCGGCCCAGGCACGGGAGAAAACATTCCACATTATCCGCTTTACACACACCCTGTGTGGGCCTCAGGCCCCGAACAACAACCTGCGGGTCCGGCCTCGAGCGGGGCGGCAGCTACGGGGCTTTCTCCCAGTGGCAGGCCCGGGGGAATGGCCACTGGATGCGGAAGTCAGTCCCTGGCCTCCTGTTTAGGTCTGTTTGTTGCATCAGTTTGAGCTGGAGTGGAGATGGAGGAGAAGCAGTACTTCTGAGCCCAGTAAATAACTTCTATTTATATAGCGCCTTTAACATAGTAAAACGTCCCAAGGCGCCTCACAGCAGTGTTATAAGACAAACAGATAAATTTGACACCGAGCCACATAAGAAGAAATTACAGCAGATGACCAAAAGCTTGTTTAAAGAGGTAGGTTTTAAGGAGCGTCTTAAAGGAGGAAAGAGACATAGAGAGGCGGAGAGGTTTAGGGAGGGAGTTCCAGAGCTTAGGGCCCAGGCAATTATAGGACCAACAATTTCCAATGTGAGACTGTCAACCGAGGTAGATTCTCTGGGAGATTAGGTTGCTGAACAGACACGCCGCACAATGTAAAACAGCATTGGGCTCAATTTTCCCCAAAGCTTTTTTTTGGCATACTTGAAGAGTTACGCCCGTTTTTTTGGGGCTCAAGTACGCCAACTAAAAATGTTCTAAGTTTCCCTGTTTGATTTGTTCAGTTTGGCGCAGCCTAACCTGTCCTTTAGTTTTGGGGGTGGAGCCTTAATCTGCGCCAAAAAGATTGGGTTGCCATGGTAACCAGAAACACAATGCGAGCTGAGGTTGGAAAGTGAAACATACAGCCAGCTTACACCACATTAAAATACATTGCAGCAACTTAAAACCACATTAAAATACATTGCAGCAACTTACCTCCAATTATTAAAGTGTCCACCCCTCCCAATGCCAGTGCCGATCCCCGCCCCATCCCAGGCCAAAGGGACTCCCGGTCTGCTCCCCCGCCCGCCCCTTGCGCCAAGTGGCTTGCCGGCCGCTCCTCCGCCCATATCCCAGGCCGAGTGGCCTCTTAGTCTGCTCCCCTGCCCCTATCCCAGGTGGAATGGCCTCCACCCTCCCGGTCCCCGCACCTAACTATACCTGAAAGGCTTCCCCCCACTCTCTCCAACTCTCTCTTACCTTTCCTGCTGCTGCTGTCCGGACATCTGCTGCACTTACCTGCGCTGATTTCCTTACCTGCGCAGATTGCCTTAATTCTCCAGAAGGTTTTTCTGCAGAGGCCTAAGAAAAACTGGAGTAACTCTCAGCTGGCCAAACTTCCCGAAATGGCCAGAATTGGTCCTGGCGCTGTTAAGATGCAACCCGTCCGGTTTGTACAGGTTCCATCTCCCCAGAAGCGGTCCCAATGCCTCAGGAATTTAAAGCCCTCCTTCCTACACTAACTCTCCAGCCATGCCTTCTATTCTTATACTCATTAGCACATAGCACCGGTAGTAACCCCGAGATTACTATCTTTGAGGTCCTACCATTTAATTCTTCTCCTAACCCCGTAAATTCTGCCTGCAGGACCTCATCCCTTGTTCTACCTATGTCATTGGTCCCGATATGGACCACGACCTCCAGCTGTTCACCCTCTCCCCCCCAGAATGCCGTGCGTTCGCTCTGTGACATCCTTGACCCTGGCATCAGGGAGGCACCTTGCCATCCTGGAGTCACGTCTTTCTATTCCCATAACTATTGAATCCCCTACCACTACAGCTCTTTTATTCTTTGTCCCTCTTCCATGTACAGCTAAGCCACCCATGGCGCCTTGGTCTTGGCTCTGGCTGTACTCCCCAGAGACACCATCGCCCTCACTGGTGCTGAGAAGAGAGTATGGATTGGAAAGTAAGATGGACTCATGAGGGGGATTCCTGCACTACCTGTCTAGTGTTCTTCATCTGTCTGGTGGTCACCCACTTCCCCGCTACCTGCATGCTTTTAAGCTGCGGGGTGACCACCTCCTGAAACGTGCTAGCCACGTAGCTCTCAGCCTCGCGGATGCACCGTATTGACTCCAGCCGTTGCTCAAGCTCCAAAACATAGAGCTTGAGTAGTTGAAGCTGGAGACACCTCCTGCACACATGGTTGTCTAGGCTTCGTGAAGCATCCGGGACTTCCCACATGCCGCAGGACATGCACTCCACAGGACTGAGCTGCCCTGCCATCCCTCTAATTAGACTTATCTGTTATAAAAGAGAAAGAGAGATAATTGCCAATCAACCAGCCAATCGCTTACTTGCCCGGACGAGGGCTGTGAGCTCTTCGCCAGAAGTGAGCTCCTCGTCGACCTCCAGGCCTCCCGCTGCTCACTGGCATCCGGGCCTCCTGCGCCTTGGACTCCTGAACTCTCTCTCTCAGATTCCTGAACTCCCGAACTCTCGGACTCCTGAACTCATTCTCTTGGACTCCTGAACTCCCGAACTCCCGAACTCCCGAGGTCGCAGGTTTGGGAGGTTGTGCCAAAGTTATGGTTGAGTTGCACATGCATAAAGTTCCTCTCCTTCGCCCCTTCCACCTCTTACTCTCTCCTCCCATAGAGGCCAGATTCTTGTGTAGGCCCAGTCCATGTGGTAGGTTCCCTTCCCTGAAGGACATTAGTGAACTAGTTGGGTTTTTATGACAATCTGGCTGCTTTCAAGGTCACTTTGTTCTAGTGCAGGCCCCACAAATAGCAGATTAATTAAATTCAAATTACTAACCTGCCTTTTTTTGTGGGTTCTCTCTCATACTCCTTTTTTTCAAGTTTTCAATTAATTTTACAGGGTATTAGAAGGGTATTAAATGGGAAACTCAAATCGAACACCGCATCAAGATCTGACAGTCACTCGATTCATCAGGACCTGTATATGATCGATCTTTCAATAAACGAACATAAGAAATATGGAAGCAAAAAGCATCATTCACAGCGGAGAGAAACCATACACGTTTTCTGTGTGTAGACGAGGCTTCAACTGATCGTCCAACCTAGAGAGACAAAAAGACACCTGCACCATGGAGAATCCATGGAAATCCGGAATCAGTTCCCCATCTGAGCTGGAAACTCATCGACACAGTCACACTGGGGAGAGGCCATTCATCTGCTCCGTGTGAGAGAAGGGAATAACTCAGAGATCCAACCTGCTGAGACACCATCAGGTTCACACTGGTAAGAGACCTTTTAAATGCTCTGACTGTGAGAAAAGCTTTAAAAGCACAAGGGACCCGCAGACACATCAAGGCACTCACTCTGGGAGAGACTATTCACCTGCCTTGAGTGTGCAAAGGGATTTATTCGGCCCCCTCATCTCAGGAATCAACCTTGTGAGCCATTGCTGAACTGCCTCCAATGCAAGTATATACCTCCTTAAATAAGGACACCTAAACTGTATGCAGTACTCCAGGTGTGGTCTCACCAATACCCTGCACAGTTGTAGCAGGACTTCTCTGCTTTTATACACTCTCCCCCTTGCAATAAAGGCCAACATTCCATTTGCCTTCCTGATTACTTGCTGTACCTGCATACTAACATTTTGTGTTTCATGCTCAAGGACCCCCAGGTCCCTCTGTATTGCAGCACTTTGTAATCTCCATTTAAATAATAATTTGCTTTTTTATTTTTCCTGCCGAAATGGATAACCTCACACTTTCCCACATTATACTCCATCTGCCAAATGTTTGCCCACTCAATTAGCCTGTCTATATCCCTTTGCAGATTCTTTGCATCCTCCTTGCAACTTGCTTTCCCACCCATCTTTGTATCATCATCAAACTTGGTTACATTACACTTGGTCCCTTCATCCAAGTCATTAATATAGATTGTAAATAGTTGAGGCCCCAGCACCAATCCCAGTGGCACCCCACTAGTTACCAGTTGCCAACTGGAAAAAGATCCATTTATCTCGACTCTCTGTTTTCAGTTACTTAGCCAATCTTCTGTCCATGCTAGTATATTACCCCCAACCCCATGAGCTCTTATCTTGTGCAGTAACCTTTCATGTGGCACCTTATCAAATGTCTTTTGGAAATCCAAATACACCACATCCACTAGTTCGCCCTTATCTACCCTGCTCGTTACATCCTCAAAGAATTCCAGCAAATCTGTCGTAATGATTACCCTTTCATAAAACCATGCTGACTCTGCTTGACTGCATTATGATTTTCCAAATATCCTGCTACTGCTTCCTTAATAATGGACGCCAGCATTTTCCCAACGACAGATGTTAGGCTAACTGGTCTTTGGTTTCCTGTCTCCCTTTTTTCAATAGGCGTGTTACATTCGTGGTTTTCAAATGCACTGGGACCTCTCCAAAGAGGAAAGACTATTCCATAGAAACTAGAATCGTCTGTTCTGAATTTCTGTCCTAAACTTACAGTGATGACATTTGTAAACTCCTTTTACAGGGTGTTGCAGATGAGAAACTCGAACCAAACACCACATCAAGATCTGAGAGTCAATCGATTCATTAGGACCTGAAGAACATTGGCCTTTGTATGTGGAAGGAGAAATGTTTGTCTGTTCTGACTGTGTGAAAAGATTTCAAACATCAGTGTGACTGGAAAAGCACCGAGACACACACACCCGAGTGAGAGTGCTCCAGTGCACTGATTGTGGAAAGAGCTTTAACCAGTTACACAGCCTGAAAAAAAATCGCACCATTCACAGCGGGGAGATACCGTACTCGTGTTGTGTGTGTTGACGTGGCTTCAACTGATCGTCCAACTTGGAGAGACACAAGGACACCCGCACCACGGAGAAACCATGGAAATGTGGAGACTGTGGGAAGGGATTCAATTCCTTGTCTCAGCTGGAAACTCATCGACGCAGTCACACCGGGGAGAGCCATTCACCTGCTTCATGTGTGGGAAGAGATTCGCTCAGTCATCCAATCTTCAGAAACACCAGCGAATTCACACTGCAGAGGGGCCGTTCACCTGCTCTGTGTGTGGGAAGGGATTCACTCAGTCATCCAACCTGCTGGCACACCAGCGAGTTCACAATTGAATGCAGGGTTGGATTCTGCTGTTAATCACATCCGGTACTGAAACATGTTCATTCTGGCAGTTGGGGTTTGTTTTTGTTGATGTTAATTACCCTATAGCTGGGCTATAGTTTGATATTCTGTATCAATGTCAAATAAATCAGCCTTCTTTTAAATACCGTGCGACTAGTCCTTGATATCTCAATGATAAGACGACTTGATTAAGGACTTGTTATGAACTGAGTGGAATCCATCTTAGAACAGAGTTCCCACAACTTTTAAAAAGATGGATCTACAAGATGTCCAAATCTTAACTTCCAATTTCTGATAATCTGTTATTGTCATGAGGCAAAGCAGCATTATTACTTTAATCAAACTCAATAGGCAATCCGATCTCCAAAGGGAAACATTTCCTTAAAGTTCTGCAGCTTATTTCTCACTGTGTTCATTCATTCTTGGGAAGTGTGCGAGCCAGGCCAGCATTCATTGCCCATCCTTAATTGCCCCTTTAGAAGGTGGTGGTGAGTCACCGCCTTCTTGAACCATGCTGCAGTCCATGTGGCGAACGTGCTCCCACAATGCTGAGGTCAGGGTGGTGCGTGACTTGGAGGGGAACTTGGAGGTGCTGGTGTTCCCATGCACCTGCTGTCCTTGTCCCTCTACATGGTGGAGGTTGTGGGTTTGGAAGGTGCTGTCGAAGAAGCCTTGGTGACTTGCTGCTGTAGATGGTACACACTACAGACACAGTGGTCCTCATGTTTTTATCCAAGACAGGCTGCAGCCCAGTCATTTGTTCCCAATGTTGATGCAATGGTTCAAGAGGTGCCAGGTATCAGGAGCAGTAGCAAGAGATGCCAGGTATCAGGAGCAATATCGAGAGATGCCAGGTATCAGGAGCAATATCGAGAGGTGCCAGGTATCAGGAGCAATATCGAGAGATGCCAGGTATCAGGAGCAATATCGAGAGGTGCCAGGTATCAGGAGCAATATCGAGAGGTGCCAGGTATCAGGAACAGTATAGAGAAGTGCCAGATATAAGGAGCAATATCGAGAGGTGCCAGGTATCAGGAGCAGTATAGAGAAGTGCCAGATATAAGGAGCAATATCGAAAGGTGCCAGGTATCAGGAGCAATATCGAGAGGTGCCAGGTATCAGGAGCAATATCGAGAGGTGCCGGGTATCAGGAGCAATATCGAGAGGTGCCGGGTATCAGGAGCAGTAGCAAGAGGTGCCAGGTATCAGGAGCAATATCGAGAGGTGCCGGGTATCAGGAACAGTAGCAAGAGGTGCCAGGTATCAGGAGCAATATCAAGAGGTGCCGGGTATCAGGAGCAATATCGAGAGGTGCCAGGTATCAGGAGCAATATCGAGAGGTGCCGGGTATCAGGAACAGTAGCAAGAGGTGCCAGGTATCAGGAGCAATATCAAGAGGTGCCGGGTATCAGGAGCAATATCAAGAGGTGCCGGGTATCAGGAGCAATATCGAGAGGTGCCAGGTATCAGGAGCAATATCGAGAGGTGCCGGGTATCAGGAGCAATATCAAGAGGTGCCGGGTATCAGGAGCAATATCGAGAGGTGCCAGGTATCAGGAGCAATATCGAGAGGTGCCGGGTATCAGGAACAGTAGCAAGAGGTGCCAGGTATCAGGAGCAATATCAAGAGGTGCCGGGTATCAGGAGCAATATCGAGAGGTGCCAGGTATCAGGAGCAATATCGAGAGGTGCCGGGTATCAGGAACAGTAGCAAGAGGTGCCAGGTATCAGGAACAGTATAGAAAAGTGCCAGATATAAGGAGCAATATCGAGAGGTGCCAGGTATCAGGAGCAGTATAGAGAAGTGCCAGATATAAGGAGCAATATCGAGAGGTGCCAGGTATCAGGAGCAGTATAGAGAAGTGCCAGATATAAGGAGCAATATCGAAAGGTGCCAGGTATCAGGAGCAATATCGAGAGGTGCCAGGTATCAGGAGCAATATCGAGAGGTGCCGGGTATCAGGAGCAATATCGAGAGGTGCCGGGTATCAGGAACAGTAGCAAGAGGTGCCAGGTATCAGGAGCAATATCGAGAGGTGCCGGGTATCAGGAACAGTAGCAAGAGGTGCCAGGTATCAGGAACAGTATAGAGAAGTGCCAGATATAAGGAGCAATATCGAGAGGTGCCAGGTATCAGGAACAGTATAGAGAAGTGCCAGATATAAGGAGCAATATCGAGAGGTGCCAGGTATCAGGAGCAGTATAGAGAAGTGCCAGATATAAGGAGCAATATCGAAAGGTGCCAGGTATCAGGAGCAATATCGAGAGGTGCCAGGTATCAGGAGCAATATCGAGAGGTGCCGGGTATCAGGAGCAATATCGAGAGGTGCCGGGTATCAGGAGCAGTAGCAAGAGGTGCCGGGTATCAGGAACAGTATAGAGAAGTGCCAGATATAAGGAGCAATATCGAGAGGTGCCAGGTATCAGGAGCAGTATAGAGAAGTGCCAGATATAAGGAGCAATATCGAAAGGTGCCAGGTATCAGGAGCAATATCGAGAGGTGCCAGGTATCAGGAGCAATATCGAGAGGTGCCGGGTATCAGGAGCAATATCGAGAGGTGCCGGGTATCAGGAGCAGTAGCAAGAGGTGCCGGGTATCAGAAACAGTATAGAGAAGTGCCAGATATAAGGAGCAATATCGAGAGGTGCCAGGTATCAGGAGCAGCAGTAGCAGTGAAAAAACTCTAAATGTAAGTAAGGACCGACATAGTTTATCTTCATCTATTCCTATTTTAATAACCTTTGCTGAACATGGGCAGTGCCAGGATATCATGCCACCATAGAAAATGAGTTTGACACCCCTCGTGTTGAGGGAGCTTTATTCTGTACCTGCTCTGTGATCTTCCAAAATTCCCTAGATTCTAGAATGATCCCAGCGGATGAGAAGGATGCAAATGTAACCTCGCTATTCAAGTAAGGAGGGAGAGAGAAAAAAGGGAACTACAGGCCAGTTAGTCTGATATCAGTCGGCAGGAAAATGCTGGAATCCATTATTAAGGAACTGGTAACAGGGCACTTAGAAAATCTTGATATGATTTGGCAGAGTCAACATGGTTTTATGAAAGGGAAATATCGTTTAACAATTTTTTAGAGTTTTTTGAGAATGTAACTAGCAGGGTAGATAAAAGGGAACCAGTGGATGTAGTATATTTGGATTTCCAAAAGGCATTTGATAAGATGCCACATAAAAGGTTGCTACGCAAGATAAGAGCTCATTGGGTTGAGTAATATATTAGCATGGATAGAGCATTGGTTCACGGACAGAGAACAGAGAGTAGGGAGAAATGGGACATTTTACGGTTGGCAGGCTACAACTGGTGGAGTGCTCCAAGGAACAGTGCTTGGGCATCAGCTATTTACAATTGATATTAACGACTTAGATGAAGGGACCGAGTGCAATTATCCAAGTATGCTGATGATACAAGTTGTGAAATAAGTTGTGAGGAGGACACAAAGAGCCTGCAAAAAGATATAGACAGGTTAAGTGAGTGGACAATAAGCTGGCAGATGGAGTCTAATGTGGAGAAATGTGATGTTATTCACTTTAGTCGGAAGGATAGGAATATTTTGAAATGGTGAGAAAATATTAAATGTTGGTGTTTAGAGCAATGTAGGTGTCTTCGTACAGGAAAGCCAGAAAGTTAGCATGCAGGTACTGCAAACAATTAGAAGGGTAAATGGCATGTTGGCCTTTATTGCAAAGGGGTTGGAGTATGAGAGAAGAAGTCTTGCTACAATTGTACAGGATTTTGGTGGAGTACTGTGCACAGTTTTGGTCTCCTTATCTGAGAAAGGACATACATGCCTTAGAGGTGGTCCAACGAAGGTTCACCAGATTGATTCCTGGGATGAGAGGGTTGTTCATTGAGGAGAGGTTGAGCAGATTGGGCATATACTCGCTGGACGTTAGAAGAACGAGTGGTCATCTCATTGAAACATATAAGATTTTAAGGGCGATTGACAGGGTAGATGCTGAGAGATTGTTTCCCCTGGTTCGAGAATCAAGAACTAGGGGGCATAGTCACAAGATAATGGGTTCACCATTTAAGATTGAGATGAGGAATTTCTTCATTCAGAGGGTGGTGAATCTTTGGAATTGCCTACCCCAAAGGGCTGTAGATGCTGAGGTATTGAATATATTCAAAGCTGAGATAGATAGATTTTTGGACTATAGGGGAATCAAAGGATATGGGGATCGGGCAGGAGAGTGTATTTGAGGTCGATGGTCAGCCATGATCTTATTGAATGGTGGAGAATGCTCGAGGAGCCGTATGGCCTACTCATACTGCTATTTCTTATGTTCTTATAAACATCAAATTGGCCTTCTACCATCCTGGTAGTCCCATGGTAAACGACAATAGAGTTGTTGACCAATCCCAGCATTCCATCTCTACCAATGAGTCTAAAACAGACCCAGACATGAGGCGAGGTAAACCCCAGTGGTGGAGAGCTTTGGGAACCATAGGACCAAATCACATACTGTGTCCCAAAATGTTGTTCTATGAATGAAATCTCTCCAACTTGCATTGAAATGAATCAACACTAACTGCTTGCACCATCTCCCTTGGAGCCTGTCCCATAGATTTCCCACTCACTCACTGAAATATTGGACCATAAATTGCGGCCTCTCCAGGTACATACGATGTGCGCACGCGCCCGAAGAGGCCTCTGCAAGTTTAGGCACTTGCAATATGTCAACATTTATTTTTGGTACAGCACGGATTAGATCCAGAGTAAAGCTCCCTCTACACTGTCCCATGAAACACTCCCAGGGGCAGTATGGGTTAGATACAGAGTAAAGCTCCCTCCATTTTGCCCCATCAAACACTCCCAGGGCAGTGTAGAGGGAACTTTACTGACATCCTTCTCCCTCAGACATCAACACTGCGGGACAGGGAGTGTCCAGGACAATGACATTTCTCACTCAATAAGGTATAAATTGATCCTGTACCTCTCCCCATTAATCCTGTGCTCCACACGGGTCGAATCCTGCTCCTGTTTCCCTTCCTGTAACAGCACTGAGCTAAACCCAGCCCATAATGAGCAGGGCTTAGGGAGGTTGTTGCTAAGCACTGCAGTGATGTCATAAAGCAATGCCATTCAGCCCAGCTGGTCCTCTCCTTGCCCCTTTAAAGGTGGAGAGCTGGGACATCCTGTCTCAACACACATCCCCCTGTTCATACTGAGAATCCCTGGGGAAGGGCCAAGGCCCAGAGTGTGCAACACAACCAAGGGGAAAAAGAGAAGGAGAAAAGGGGGGATAAATCAAGGAGTAGGGGCTGAGGGACACCAAACTTTAGTTTTAGAGCCTGTAGACTTCAGAAAGGGGAAGACTGAGGTCAACAGTTGCACAAATTCTTACTTTTTACCCCCCTCGCCTCTCTTCCCCAGAAGGTGCTGAATCTGGCTGGGTTCAGTTCTACACTCACTGGTTCCCCTCTCCTCTGTTGAAGGTGCTGAATCTGGCTTGGTTCAGTACTACACTCACCAGTTTCTCTCCAATATGTGACCCATGTGCCCAATCTACATGAATGAACCTCGACAGTGAGTGTCGACAAGCTATTTCACTGTCCTCACTTGATGCCTCACACGTGCATTTTTCAGCAGGGTCACTGGACCCTCCTCCCAATGGCTCAGTGGGTAAAGGCACCGACCAGTGTGACTAAGTGATAGGAACAGGAAGGGCCAAGGTTTAATTCTTTTTGCATATCCTCCCCTTCTAATCCCCCGTAAAAGCTATTTACAAAAGTCAGCACTGTTAGCAGGAACATAAGAACAGGAGTAGGCCATTCAGCCCCTTGAGCCTGTTCCACCATTCAGTTAGATCTTGGCTGATCTGGTATATTAACTCCATCCAACCAACTTAATTCCATAATCCTTAATAACCTTGCATAACAAAATTTTAGCACACGCAGTTTTGAGATTTCAATTGACCCCCAGCCTCAACAGCTTTGGGGGGAGAGAGTTCCAGATTTCCACTGCCCTTTGTGTGGAGAATTGCTTTCTAACATCACTCCTGAACTGCCTAGCTTTAATTTTAAGCATATGACCCCTTGTTGTGAACTCTCTCACCAGAGGAAATAGTTTCTTTATCTACCCGATCAACTCTTTTAATCATTTTAAACATCTCAATTAGATCACGCCTTAATCTTTTATATTTAAGAGAATACAAGCCTAGTTTCTGCAATCTATCCTCATAATTTACAAACATCATCACTGTAAGTTTCTCTGGAACATTCTTGCCTCTCTTGCCCCTAAGCTGTAAATCCCCTGTCCAACACTCTCTCCCTCCTCGTCACATCCTTGCTGTTTGAAATCCAGATTCATTGCATTTTTCTCCATTTCACTCCTGAAGGTGCTGCATGATGGTGGGGTTCGGCCCCAGTCACTGTTTTTCCTCAAACAGATGCAGAATAAGGGGAAAACAATCCCTGTACCTTTAACTAACAGTGACATGGAAAGAGGGAAATTAATGATCTTTTTAACACTTGGTTCACTTGGCACTGAAGTGCCTGGAACTCATACTAGAGACTCCAGGGAAACAAAATACTGACAAATGTTAAACTGTTTTGTTGACAAAAGAAATCTTGAGTTAACTTTTAAAAGATAGATCATTTAACAGAGGTTCACACTGACTCACCTGACAGACTGACTTAGGTTCAACCCTCAAGCACCGCGATTGGTTGCAGAACACGCTGCTCCCTTGGCCCTCGGCCTCTGAGCTCTCTTCCTGTTGGTTCCCAGGGCAATCAATCACCACTCACCAACATTACGCTACCAGATGAGGTTCAGGGACTCAGAGGAAGAAAATTAATGAGGCCATGGATCTGAGTTGGGAAATATAATTAAAGATACATGGCTCATTATATAAAGTAAACTATTTAAAATCAAACCAATTGTTACAATTAATATATTAATTTTACGCCAAGTGATGTCTGGGCTGTGCA
This sequence comes from Pristiophorus japonicus, assembly GCF_044704955.1. Lineage (NCBI taxonomy): Eukaryota > Metazoa > Chordata > Chondrichthyes > Pristiophoridae > Pristiophorus > Pristiophorus japonicus. Next base: position 251,520,017 of record NC_091977.1, on the reverse strand, counting down.
GGAGTGTTTATGCCCGATTACACAGCGTGTCTCTCCACTCCAAATGCACCACTTTCAGTTTTGGTGGAGTGAATTGAGATTATGGCGTGCTCCGCGCGGTGGAATACGCCCTAACCCCATCAGCAAGGGTGCAACGCGCAGGTGCGGGAAGGGCTGGTGCCCGGAGGTCACCTTCATGCGTGGAGCATGCACGGTGCGGCTCCGGGAGACTGAGCGGGGCGAGCGTGGCCTCAGCAGCACTGAGAGCGGGTCTCAGGGCTCGAGTCAGAGCCGCCGGGCTTAGCGGGTGGACGCGCGGCCAGGGCCCCGGCACCAAGAAACCCAGGGGGCAGCGCCTCCCCCACACAAGGAAATCAACAACTTGCATTTAGACAGCAGGCCCAGCAATTCCAGGCCACTCTGTATCGGGGTGGCCCCTGGATGTGGAAGTCGGTCCCTGGCCTCCTGTGTAGGTCCGTTTGTTGCATCAGTTTGTGCTGAGTGGAGATGAAGGAGAAGCTGCTGGGTTTCGAGCCCAGTAGGACAAACAATTTCCCATGTGGGATTGTCAAGGGAGGTGGATTCTGGGGGCGATTAGATTGTTAAACAGACCCTGTCTGCACAATGTAAAAGTATTATTTTAGGAACAGGTATTTCTGCAGAGGCTTTCCATCTAGTTTACATATACAGATTTTTTATTCATTCCAGGATATGGGTGTTGCTGGCAAGGCCAGTATTTATTGTCCATCCCTAATTGCCCTTGAGAAGGTGGTGGTGAGTCACCGATTTTGAACTGCTACAGACCGTGTGGTGAAGGTACTCCCACAGTGCTGTTACCTAAGGAGTTCCAGAATTTTGACCCAGTGACGATGAAGGGAAGGCAATATATTGCCAAGTCAGGATGGTGCGTGATTTGGAGGGTAACTTGCAGGTGATGGTATACCCATACGCCTGCTGCCCTTGTCCTTCGAGGTGATGGATGTCACAGGTTTGGGAGGTTCAGTCAAAGAAGCCCTGTTCAGTTGCAGATGTATATAGTCTCGCTCTTTCACAGCCTCCCACTTCTCTCTCTCCTCCCATAGAGGCCAGAATCTTGTGCAGGCCCAGACAGGGTGGCAGGTTTCCTACCCTGAAGGTCATTAGTTGGGTTTTTACGACAATCCGACAACTCTCATGGTTACTTTTTTATACTGCCGGCTGCACAAATTACCAGATTCATTAAGTTTAGTTTCACAACCTGCCTTTGTGTTTTTCTCGGCTCTCTCTCATGCTCCCTTTTTCGTGTTTTAAATTCATTTTATAGGGTGTAAGAAGGGGAGAATTTGCAGACGGGAAGCTCAAACCAATCATCAAATCAAGATTGACAGAGTCACTTGATTCATCACCCTCTGGAAGCAAAAAGAACCATTCACAGCGGTGAGAAACCGTACACGTGTTCTATGTGTGGACGAGGCTTTAGCCAGTCATCCATCTGGAGAGACACAAGTGAAGTCACACCCGGGAGAGGCAGTTCATCTGCTCTGAGTGTGGGAAGGGATTCACTCGTTCATTCCACCTGCTGGCATACCAGCATGTTCACACTGCTGTGAGACCTTTTAAATGTTCTTGTAGTGTCCCTGAACCTTACTACAAACTCACACAAGGCACAGATATATCAGACACGGTCACTCTGTGACCTTCACCTTTATTGCCAGGACCAAGGAGTGCTGACCCTGGGTGGGACGTCCCCTTTTATACCTGGAAACCCAGGTGAGGAGTGTCTCCCGCAAGTTCACCCCCTGTGGTCAGAGTGTGCATTTCTAGGGTTCAGGTGCAGTGTACATGAGTTACAGTTACATGACTATGTCATTGCAAGATGGTTAAATACATGACATCACCTCCCCCCTTAAGTCTTTTTGTTTCAGAGGTTAAGACTTATCAGGTGGTCGACGCTCTCTCGTGGAGCGCCGCAGTTGTGGCTCTGGCGGCTGAGCCTCGGCACGCGTCTGTGTCACGTGAGGTGATTCCGGCCTGTCCGGGCTGGCCGCAGGGACTGTGCATGCTGAGGACTGTCTTTGTTGCTCTTACGCTGGCAGTGGTGTGGGTGCCATCTCATGCTCTTCTTCAGGTTCCTCCGTGTCTATACTGAACCTTTTCTTTACTTGGTCCAAGTGTTTGCGGCATATCTGCCCATTGTTTAGTCTGACCATGACTCTATTCCCTTCTTTGCCAATTACTGTGCCCTCAAGCCACTTGGGTCCCAAAGCATGGTTGAGGACAAATACCGGGTCATCTATTTCTATACACCTCGCCCTTGAGTTTCGATCGTGAAACTCGGTTTGGGACTGGGGCTTGCCCTCAACAATGTCTGCCAGGGCTGGGTGAATGAGGCACAGCTGCGTCTTGAGCGTGCGTTTCATGAGGAGTTCTGCTGGCGGGACTCCCGTGAGTGAGCGCGGGCGGGACCTGTAGGCCAGCAGGAGGCGCGATAGGCGGTACTGAAGGGAGGGTCCTTGGATGCGTAGCATGCCCTGTTTTATGACTTGGACCACCTGTTCCGCCTGGCCATTGGAAGCCGGCTTGAACAGCTCTGTCCGGACGTGCTTGATACCATTGCCCAACATAAATTCCTGGAATTCATGGCTGGTGAAACACGTGCCATTGTTGCTGACCAGGATGTCCGGCAAGCCATGGGTCGCGAAAACCATATGTAGATTCTCCACTGTGATGGATGTCGTGCACGAGTTCAATATGGTGCACTCAATCCACTTCGAGTATGCATCGACAGCGATTAGGAATATTTTCCCCATGAACGGGCCCACATAGTCTAAGTGAATACGTGACCATGGTCTGGTGGGCCAGGGCCACGGGCTGAGTGGGGCCTCCCTGGGGGCATTGTCCAGCTGGGCACACGTCGTGCACCTGCGAACCCAGTGTTCCAGGTCTGAGTCAATCCCTGGCCACCATACATGTGACCGGGCAATGGCCTTCATTAACACGATGCCAGGGTGCTCGCTGTGGAGTTCCCTGATGAACGCTTCCCTTCCTTTCTGGGGCATGACTACCCGGCTGCCCCATAGCAGGCGGTCGGCTTGGATGGAGAGCTCATCCATCCGTCTCTGAAACGATCTGACTTCCTCGGGGCATGCCCTGTGTGCGGGCGCCCAGTCCCCAGTCAGGACACATTTCTTTATCATGGATAGGAGGGGTCCCTGTTGGTCCAGAGTTTGATCTGGCGGGCTGTGATGGGGGAGCCTGCAGTGTCAAAAGCCTCAACGGCCATGACCATCTCGGCGCTCTGCCTGGGAGAGTGACCTGGAGGCGTAAGCCACCGGTTGGAGTCGGCTGTCATTGTTACCCTGCTGCAACACACACCCAACCCCGTAGGATGACGCATCGCATGTTAAGACCAGTTTTTTACAAGGGTCATACAAAGTCAACAGTTTGTTGGAACACAGCAGGTTCCTCGCCTTATTGAAAGCCCGTTCTTGACAGTCCTCCCAAAACCATTCACAACCTTTATGCAGGAGCATGTGTAACGGTCCCATCAATGTGCTTAAGTTCAGCAGAAAGTTCCCAAAATAGTTCAAAATTCCCAGGAATGATCGCAACTCCGACATGTTGCCGGGCCTGGGCTCCCGGCGAATCGCCTCAGTTTTTGACTCAGTGGGCCGGATCCCGTCTGCGGCAACCCTCCTGCCCAGGAACTCGACCTCTGGAGCCAAAAACACACACTTGGCCTTTTTCAGCCGCAAGCCTACCCGATCCAATCGGCGTAGCAGCTCCTCCAGGTTGTGGAGGTGTTCTTCGGTGTCTCGACCCGTTATGAGAATGTCATCTTGGAATACGATCATTCCAGGAATGGATTTGAGCAAGCTTTCCATGTTTCTCTGAAAGATGGCTGCTGCCGAACGAATGCCAAACGGACACCTGTTGTAGAAAAATAATCCCTTGTGCGTCGTGATGGTGGTCAGAAGCTTGGATTCTTCAGCCAGTCCCTGAGTCATGTAGGCCGAAGTGAGGTCCAGCTTCGTGAACAGCTTGCCACCTGCCAGCATGGCAAAAAGGTCCTCCGCTCTCGGAAGCGGGTATTGGTCTTGCAGCGATACTCGGTTGATGGTGGCTTTGTAGTCGCCACAAATCCGAACCGAGCCATCTGCTTTGAGGACAGGAACGATGGGATTTGCCCAGTCGCTGAATTCAACGGCCAAAATTATGCCTTCTCTGAGCAGCCTGTCCAGTTCACATTCAATTTTTTTCACGCATCACATACGGCACCGCTCTGGCTTTGTGGTGCACTGGTCTGGCGTCCGGAGTGATGCGTATCACTACTTTAGTGCCCTTGAACGTTCCGACACCAGTTGAAACAGTGACTCAAATTTTTGCAGGACCTGTGAGCATGAACTTCGCTCCACGGATGAAATGACGTGCACATCCTCCCATTTCCAATTCATCTCAGCTAGCCAACTCCTCCCCAAGAGCACGGGGCCATTTCCCGGAACGATCCAGAGTGGCAGCCGGTTCTGTAAATCCATTATGTGTTACCACCAAGTTTGCACTGCCCAGCACTGGGATGATCTCTTTGGTGTACATCCGTAGCTGCGTCTCAATGCGTTCCAGTTTGGGCCTGCTAACTCTGTGTGGCCATAGTCTCAAATTGTTGGGCGCTCCTGAGTGACTGGCTAACTCCAGTATCCAGCTCCATGTGCACTGGGATGCCATTGAGTAAGACTTTCATCATCATGGGTGGCGTTTTAGTGTATGAGCTGTGGACATCAGCCACATGAACCCGCTGAACTTCAGCATCTATAGCTTTAGGCCTCATCCTGCATTGCAGACGTCTCGTCTGGTTCCTCTGTCTCGCAGATTAGCCTCGCTACTGCCTTTTTGCACATCCTGGCCAAGTGTCCACTGACATTACAAATCCTACAGGTATATTGCTGGAACCTGCAGCTTCTCCCAGTGTGTCTACCCCCGCACCTCCAGCATGAGCTGAGATTGAGATTGCTGTTAACAAAAGGACGATTACCAGGCATTTCTCTCTGATTGCCCATTTGGCTGTTTCTAAGCACTCTGATGGTGGGTGTTAATGATCCCATCACGGGACGCATTGTTCCTCGAGATGGCATGAATTGCCGATTCCCTTTCCATTGTCCTTGTTGCAGGCCCACTCTGGAGCCTGTTGCTGTCTGGGTGGTTTTGAAATGCCCATGCCTACCTGCGGGGTCCCGAGCCGCGTTCACCATGTTAACTCTCTGGTCCATCGCCACGTTTGGACCAGGGCTGCATGCGTAAATTAGCTTGGTCTCCTCTTCCCCTGCCATAAAGGTCTGAGCTATCAACACCGCCCCTTCGAAAGTCAAGTCCTTAGTCTTTATGAGCTTCCTGAAAATGCCGGCATGATTAATGCCCTCGATGAAAAAGTCCCTTAACATCTCCCCCCTGCAGGCATCGGAGAACTTACAGAGAATGGCCAAGCGCCGCAGTTCCACCACGAAGTCCGAGACGTTTTGTCCCTCCCGACGCCGGTGAGAGTAGAACCGGTGCCGGGCCATGTATATGCTACTCGCTTGCTTAAGATGCTCACTGATCAGCTGGCTGAGCTCTTCAAAGGACTTGTCCGCTGGCTTTTGGGGTGCGAGCAGGTCTTTCATCAGCGCATACGTCTGTGGTCCGCAGCTGGTCAGTAGATGCGCCCTCCGTTTGTCAGCCGCTGTCTCTTCCAGCCAGTCCTTTGTGACAAAGCTCTGCTGGAGTCTTTCCACGAAGTCGTCCCAGTCCTCACCCACACAGTAACATTCCTCTGTGCCACTGGTGGCCATCCTCGTGGTTCGGTGATTCCCGTTTCTCGTCGCCAAATGGAGTGTCCCTGCACCTTACTACAAACTCACACGAGGCATAGATATATCAGACATGGTCACTCTGTGACCTTCACCTTTACTGCCAGGACCAAGGAGTGCTGACCCTGGGTGGGACCTCCCCTTTTATACCTGGAAACCCAGGTGAGATGTGTCTCCCGCAAGTTCACCCACTGTGGTCAGGCCGAAGGCTGCGCTGGCGCACTGGAGGCAGTTTTGAATCTCCTCATCAATGTCTGCTCTTGTTGATAAGAGGCTCCCGAGGTATGGGAAATGGTCCACGTTGTCCAGGGCCGCGCCATGGATCTTGATAACTGGGGGGCAACTACCAACTGCTAGATATTTAAATAAGGTCTGCAGCTACTGAAAGGTTGACTGTACTGAGGTTTGTGGCAAGAGCTGGCAGACGTGTTGTTCTGAAGTGTGATGTCGAACACCTGAAGAATCTGTTTATGTCGTGCTTCTTTTTCTGTTGTCTGGTTTCAGAAACAGAAATCAAAGGGAGATGGTGCCCCACTCTGTTAATGAACTCTTTGACACATTTCCATACATATCCATTCTTAATTTACAAAGATCACAACTCCATTAGTTAACAATGATTTGCCAGTCTGCCAGTTTTTAGTGAGGCTTGGAAGGATTCGCTGTGAAGCTGCACTTGCCCATCTGTTTGTGTTACTGTGTTTGGATTGTGTTAGACAACAGTCCCAATATCTCGCCTACATCCATTACAATTTTTGAAGTGTTAGATTGTACTTGGAAAAAGTTGAGTTTGAATCTGACAATTCTGAAATTGGGAGCTGTTAATGATTTTTGTTTTTCACATAACTATATAGTGATGTAATCAGTCAAAGCAAATTAAAAGACGACACTGCCATTTAATTAACACAGCTGAATAATTCTACAAGGATCGCAGTCTTCCTCAGTATTAACTACATCCCCAATTTTGTGCCATCTGCAAATTTTGAAATTGTACTTCTGATTCCCAAGTCCAAATAATTCATGTAAATGGTGAACAACTGTGGTCCCAGCACCAGTCCCTGTGGAACACCACTTCCCACCCGTCTGAGTAAATACATTTAACTCATCCCATTACTTTGACTGGACTTGTCTCCATTCCTGTGCCAGACGGGAGGGGCAACATTTGGGGACACTGATTCTCCACCAATTCCATTCTCCTTCTTTCTGGTGGATAATGGAGGGGTTGCTGTGTGTAATGTGCATGTCAGTAAGAATTATCAGTGAGGATTAATCAGCACTTTCTAATTGAAGATGTTAATCCGTGGAACCTTTCAGCCACTGAATTGAAGATTTTGTACCAAAGATCAATTTAGGATTGAAATAAAAGTTTATAATTTTATTGTAAAATAATTTTGGGACCCTCATTAGAAATTAAGAAAAAAAAATCAGACAGCAGTTCTTAAACGAACACTGCAGCCCCGAGAACACAATCAGCTATATCCAGAATATTAAACTCCAGCCCAGTTATAGGGGTTATTAACATCAGCAGAAACAAACCCCAACTGTCAGAATGAACATGGTTCAGTCCTGCATATGATTATGAGCAGAATCCAATCCCTGCAGTCACATGTGAACTCGCTGGTGTCTCAGCAGCTTCGATGATCAATTAAATCCCTTCTCACACACGGAGCAGGTGAACGGCCTCTGCCCGATGGGAACTCGCTGGTGTAGAATGAGTTTGGATGACTGCTTGAACCTCTTCCCACAGTAAGTACAGCTGAATAATCTCCCATCAGTGTGAGCTCGCTGATGTGTCTGGAGAATGGACGAGTGAATCCCTTCCCACACACGGAGTAAGTGAACAGCCTCTCCCCAATGTGACTGTGTTGATGATTTTTCAGCTCAGGCAGGTAATTGAATCACTTCCCAGTCCACACATTTCCACATTGTCTCCGTGGTGTGGATGTCCTTGTGTCTCTCCAGGTTGGATGATCAGTTGAAGCCTCATCCACAAACTTAATTATCCCCGCTGTGAATGGTGCGATGTCTTTTCAGGCTGTGTAACTGGTTAAAGCTCTTTCCACAGTCCAGTTTGATGGAATTCTCTCCACTTGCTTGGATGAGTGCAGCTCCAACAGCATTCAAGAAGCTCAACGCCATCCTGGAAACAGCAGCCCGCTTGATTGGCACCCCATCCCCCACCTTAAACATTCACTCCCTACACCACTGACGTACCATGGCTGCAGTGTGTACCATCTACAAGATGTACTGTAGCAACTCGCCACTGCTTCTCCGGCAGCACCTCTCGAACCCACAACCTCTACCACCTCGAAGGACAAGGGCAGCAGTCGCATGGGAACACCACCACCTGCAAGTTCCCCTCCAAGTCACACACCATCCTGTCTTGGAAATATATCGCCGTTCCTTCATCGTCGCTGGATAAAAATCCTGGAACTCTCGCTCTAACAGCACTGTGGGAGTACCTTCACCACACGGACAGCAGCGGTTCAAGAAGGCGGCTCACCACCACCTTCTCAAGGGGAATTAAGGATGGCAATAAATGTCGGCTTTACCAGCGATTCCCACAGCCCCGGAACGAATTTTTTTAAAGTCCCGACGGTCTCCTTATATCAGCATCACCTCACTTTTATAGTGAAGCGCCTGTTTGAGTTTCTAACTCAGACTAAACTTCTCTTTCCCATAATGCACATTATATCAGACATCTTAGGTCAATGTGTTTTAGCCATGTTATGTTAATATCTCGAAAACATACAAGGGGTTCAGATACACAAATCTTTAAAAGTGGGAGGACAAGTTAATAAAGTGGTTAAAAGCACATGGGATCTTAGATTTTATAAATAGGGGTGTGGATTACAAAAACCTGTAAAATCATTGGTTAGGCAGCAGTTAGAATATTGTGTCAAGTTTTGGGGATCTTACACCAGGAAGGATGTCAAGGCCATGGAGAAGGTGCAGAGAGATTCACTGAGATGATACCAAGGAAGAGAGGCTTTAGTTATCAGGAGAGATTGGAGAAACTGGGTCTCTTTTCATTAGAACAAAGGGTAATTGGAGATCTGAAGGAGGTGGTCAAAATTTAATCAGATAAATGAGGAAAAACTATTTCCACTAGTCGGTGAGTCAGTAACTCGAGGGCATCAAATTCAAATCATTGCCGAAAGGCCCAGACCCAGGGTTGAACTATCGAACACACTGTACAACAAGGTCCCACACAAGAGATGGATGTGCAAAGTTAGAGCACATGGGATTGGGGGTAGTGTACTGACATGGATTGAGAACTGGTTGTCAGACAGGAAGCAAAGAGTAGGAGTAAATGGGTACTTTTCAGAATGGCAGGCAGTGACTAGTGGGGTACCGCAAGGTTCTGTGCTGGGGCCCCAGCTGTTTACACTGTACATTAATGATTTAGATGAGGGGATTAAATGTAGTATCTCCAAATTTGCGGGTGACACTAAGTTGGGTGGCAGTGTGAGCTGCGAGGAGGATGCTGTGAGGCTGCAGAGCGACTTGGATAGGTTAGGTGAGTGGGCAAATGCATGGCAGATGAAGTATAATGTGGATAAATGTGAGGTTATCCACTTTGGTGGTAAAAACAGAGAGACAGACTATTATCTGAATGGTGACAGATTAGGAAAAGGGGAGGTGCAAAGAGACCTGGGTGTCATGGTACATCAGTCATTGAAGGTTGGCATGCAGGTGCAGCAGGCGGTTAAGAAAGCAAATGGCATGTTGGCCTTCATAGCAAGGGGATTTGAGTACAGGGGCAGGGAGGTGTTGCTACAGTTGTACAGGGCATTGGTGAGGCCACACCTGGAGTATTGTGTACAGTTTTGGTCTCCTAACCTGAGGAAGGACATTCTTGCTATTGAGGGAGTGCAGCGAAGGTTCACCAGACTGATTCCCGGGATGGCGGGACTGACCTATCAAGAAAGACTGGATCAACTGGGCTTGTATTCACTGGAGTTCAGAAGAATGAGAGGGGACCTCATAGAAACATTTAAAATTCTGACAGGGTTAGACAGGTTAGATGCAGGAAGAATGTTCCCAATGTTGGGGAAGTCCAGAACCAGAGGTCACAGTCTAAGGATAAGGGGTAAGCCATTTAGGACCGAGATGCGGAGGAACTTCTTCACCCAGAGAGTGGTGAACCTGTGGAATTCTCTACCACAGAAAGTTGTTGAGGCCAATTCACTAAATATATTCAAAAAGGAGTTAGATGAGGTCCTTACTACTAGGGGTATCAAGGGGTATGGCGAGAAAGCAGGAATGGGGTACTGAAGTTGAATGTTCAGCCATGAACTCATTGAATGGCGGTGCAGGCTAGAAGGGCCGAATGGCCTACTCCTGCATCTATTTTCTATGTTTCTATGTTTCTATGTTCAGGACACTCACTGTCCCTCCGGATTTGTGACTGAGGAGAAACTGATGGGTTTCTCTTATCTCTGGATTAAATGTTGTTCTCATTGAGGTGATGGATGTGAGGTCAGTGCTGGGGAATCAGGTATTCTGAGCACCTAGTGTCAGACTGAAACACTCTCCACTCAGGGACAGCACAGGTTAGATACAGAGTAAAGCTCCCTCTACACAGTCCCATCAAACATTCCCAGGCAGGTACATGGACATGTTACCAATACCTTCCCTGGATACCATGGCTAGGAGTGGCACTCTGGAAGGTATGGAGAGCTGGGACTTGTCCATGAGAGCACTGTAATAATTTAGAGTAATGATCAGGTGGTAGTCGTGGCTCAGTGGTAGCACTCTCGTCTGAGTAAGTAGGTTATGGGTTGAAGTCCACCTCTAGAGACATGGGCACAAAATCTAGGCTGCCATTCCAATGCAGTTCTGAGAGAGCGCTGAACTGTCAGAATTGCCATCTTTTGGATGAGTCATTCAACCAAGACCTCCATCGGCCCTCAACCAATATCACTAAAACAGATTATCTGGCCATTGGTTTCATGGCAGCTTGTTGTGCGCAATTCATGTGCCACATTTCCTATACTGCAACAGTGAATGCATTTCAAATATACTGTGATGTTGTTGTACTTCATTGGCTGTAAAGCACTTTGGGACATCCTGAGGTCATGTAAGGTGCTAAATAAGGACAAGTCTTTATTTAAGACTCAAAAATGAAACAGTCAGTAACAGGATATCAATTAGTCTCCTCTTATCTAGGATAAATCAAAGAATTGGCACACTGTGTGTTCCAACCAAAGCTGATTTATTTGTCAGATATCCATAAAATTAAACTCCAGGGAAAACAAAGCCCAATTTTCAGAATGAACATGGCTCAGTCCTGGATGTGATTAACAGCAGAATCCAACCCCTGCAGTCAGTTGTGAACTTGCTGGTGTCTCAGAAGGTGGGATGAATCAGCGAATCCCTTCCCACACGTGGAGCAGCTGAACGGCCTCTCTCCGGTATGACTGCGTCGATGAGTCCCCACATTTCCACGGTTTCTCTGTGGTGCGGGTGTTCTTGTGTATCTCCAGGTTGGACGATCAGTTAAAGCCTCGTCCAAACACAGAACACGTATACGGTATCTCTCCGCTGTGAATGGTGCAATGTTTTTTCAGGCTGTGTAACGGTTTAAAACTCTTTCAACAGTCAATGCACTGGAACACTCTCACTCGGGTGTGAGTATCTCAGTGCTTTTCCAGTCACACTGATGTTTGCACACAGACAGAGCAAACAAACATTTCTCCTTCCACATTCAAAGGCCGATGATATTCAGTTCTTGAAGAATGGAATGAATCTGTCAGACATTGACTATATGTTTGGTTTGAATTTCCCGTCTGCAAATTCTCCCCTTATAATAACCTGTAAAAGGAGTTTACAAAAGTCAGCACTGTAAGTACAGGGCAGAAATTCAGAACAGACAATTCTAGTTTCAATGGAGCATTCTTCCCTGTCTCGTTCCCCCAAAGTTGTAAATCCCCATCCCACACATTCTCCCTCCTTCCTGTGCTGAAATCCAAACTAATCACACCAACTCCAACATTTTTTCCTTCTCACTGAGTTTTCTTCCTCCCCTGAAGGTGCTGATTCTGGCTGGGTTCAGTTCTACACTCACTGGTTCCCCTCCCTCTGTCCTGAAGGTGCTGACTCTGGCTGGGTTCAGTTCTACACTCACTGGTTCCCCTCCCTCTCCCCTGAAGGTGCTGATTCTGGCTGGGTTCAGTTCTACACTCACTGGTTCTCCTCCCTCTGCCCTGAAGATGCTGACTCTGGCTGGGTTCAGTTCTACACTCACTGGTTCCCCTCCCTCTCCCCTGAAGGTGCTGATTCTGGCTGGGTTCAGTTCTACACTCACTGGTTCCCCTCCCTCTCCCCTGAAGGTGCTGATTCTGGCTGGGTTCAGTTCTACACTCACTGGTTCCCCTCCCTCTCCCCTGAAGGTGCTGATTCTGGCTGGGTTCAGTTCTACACTCACTGGTTCCCCTCCCTCTGCCCTGAAGATGCTGACTCTGGCTGGGTTCAGTTCTACACTCACTGGTTCCCCTCCCTCTCCCCTGAAGGTGCTGATTCTGGCTGGGTTCAGTTCTACACTCACTGGTTCCCCTCCCTCTCCCCTGAAGGTGCTGATTCTGGCTGGGTTCAGTTCTGCACTCACTGGTTTCCCTCCCTCTCCTTCTCAGAAGATGCTGACTCTGCCTCCATCCCTCTTTCCCATATTCTGTCATTCCATCTTAGCTTTCCCTCTGTAATATCTCCCATTTTTGGTGAGTGTTTCTCCTAGAAATGTTACCATTTCTCCTTCAGTTACTGACGCTCCCTGACTCACTGGGGATTTCCCAGCCCTTCCGGGTAACTGAAACTGGCGGCTAGTTGTGGGGAGGCAGATAATGTGGAGTTTTCTCTCGGTCTGGCCTCGCATTCGGTGTGTGTGAAGCCCGCGTCCCCCTGGGGTTTATGAACTCCCTCCCTCCGCCCATCCCTCACCCGCTGCCTCACCGACAGTCGCCCCACCACCCCGCTGCTCAGCTCATACTGCCTAGGTGATTGACAGCAGCTCCGGACCAATAGGAAGATCAGGGGCGGGGCTGGAGAACTGAGCGGGCAGTTGGTCCTCCAATCAATTGGAGTGTGCGAGGGGCGGGGCTCGTGCCACCCAGTGGGCGGGGCTGAGCCCAGATTGCCCTCATTAGCTGAGACTCTGCCCCATTGTTAAAACTGATTTCTCTTAAACTCCAGGAGGAAACTGGACCTTTCTGTTATGGCTTTAAACAGATGGAACCTTGTGGGGTGGAGCAAACTTTGCAACATGTGCTAATGAAATGGATTCATTCAGGACAGACAGCAGGGATTTGAGGAAATCACGGTGTAGTGAGAAGGGAAATGCAGTGTATGCAATCTGAATGGTGACAGATTAGTAAAAGGGGAGGTGCAATGAGACCTGGGTGCCATGGTACATCAGTCATTGAAGGTAGGCATGCAGGTACAGCAGGCAGTAAAGAAAGCAAATGGCATGCTGGCCTTCATAGCGAGGGGATTTGAGTATAGGAGCAGGGAGGTCTTACTGCATTTGTACAGGGCCTTCGTGAGACCACACCTTAAGTATTGTGTGCAGTTTTGGTCTCCTAATCTGAGGAAGGACATTCTTGCTATTGAGAGAGTGCAGCGAAGGTTCACCAGGTTGATTCCCGGGATGGCAGGACTGACATATAAAGAAAGACTGGGCTTATATTCACTGGAATTTAGAAGAATGAGAGGGGATCTCATAGAAACATATAAAATTCTGACGGGATTGGACAGGTTAGATGCAGGAAGAATGTTCCCGATGTTGGGGAAGTCCAGAACCAGGAGTCACAGTCTAAGGATAAGGGGTAAGCCATTTAGGACTGAGATGAGGAGAAACTTCTTCACTCAAGAGAATTGTGAACCCGTGGAATTCTCTACCACAGAAAGTTGTTGAGGCCAGTTCATTGGATATATTCAAAGGGGAGTTAGATGTGGCCTTTACGGCTAAAGGGATCAAGGGGTATGGAGAGAAAGCAGGAATGGGGTACTGAAGTTGCATGATCAGCCATGATCATATTGAATGGTGGTGCAGGCTCGAAGGACCGAATGGCCTACTCCTGCACCTATTTTCTATGTTTCTACGTTGTGTCTTTGATAAGCTGCCGGACAGGAGGCTTGTTGATCAAATTAAGGCTCACGGTATTAAAGGGAGTGGGGCACGTGGATAGGAAGTTGGGTAAAAGGCAGAACACAGAGCGTAGTGGTTAAATGGATGTTCTTCAGACTGGGGATGTAAACAGTGGTATCCCCCAGGGTCAGTGTGAGGACCATTGCTCTTCTCAATATAGAGAAATGATCTGGGCTTGGGTATATGGGGCACAAGATCAAAATCTCCAGATGACACCAAAAGAGGTTCCATAGACAACTATGAAGAGGACTGTAAGTGACTTCAGTGTGAGTTCACAGGTGAGTAAATGGGGCGGGTAGATGTCAGATCAAATTACATGTCAAGAAATGAATTGATACATTTTATGAGTTAGAAAAAGATAAAATGTACATTAAATGTGAAACATTTATAAGGAGTGGATGAGTAGAACAGTGAAGATGTGTAAGATTCTAGCCAATGTCTTGTCTTATTAATTAGAAGGCTTAGAATCTAGTGTCAGTAACTTTAATATCTTAAGAAATATAAGATGAGCATATTCTCTGTCCTCTACCATACCTTATATTGAGCCATCAATCAGAGTAAACATGCAAGTCCCGTGTGTCCACTGTAACTGACACGAGGTCAACCCATTGGCTGGAACCTCGGGCGCCCTGAGCTTGATCTCCGGTGTCTCCAGTCCCGACTGCCCCCTTACATCAGTCTCCCCCTCACTTTTATACCCTGCAGTGATCCATCTCTGGCACCGGACTCTTCTTTGTCTTCTCTGCTGGGTTTTGGCGGGAAGCGAGGAAAAGACAGCTGGAACTTCTCTAATCTGTGATTTACAAGGACACTTTCCCTGGTTCCCAGCAGTGACTTTTATTCAGTAATTTTCTCATTATCACTAAACTACCCTGACTGCTGTTAGTGGTTATTTCTTATAGTTTCACAATTATAGGTATAAACATCACACATTATAATCTAATCTATTCTATTACTCACTCTGGTTTAAGCTTATATTGTGGTTAATAACAGACAAACCCTGTTCTTTCCCCTGATCTGATTACAGATTCCAACCAGTGGGTTCAGTGAATGGAATGTCTTATCAATGTTGCCATAGCGACCTGTCTGCAGTGAAGTACCGGTTTGATTTTCTCACTCAGACTAAACTTCTCTTTCCCATAATGCACATTATTCAGCTATTTGATGTCAATGTGTTTTAGCCACGTTATGTTAATATGTCTAAAACCTACAAGGGCTTCAGATATACAAACCTTTAAAAGTGGGAGGGCATGTTCATAAAGTGGTTTAAAACACATGGGATCTTAGTGTTTACAAATAGGGGTGCAGAGTACAAAAGGGCAGAGGTCATGTAAACCTGTACAAATCATTGGTTAGGCTGCAGTTCCAATATTGTGTCAGGTTTTGGGACATCTTCCACCAGGAAGGATGTCAAGGCCATGGAGAGGGTGCAGAGAGATTCACTGAGATGATACCAGGGAAGAGAGGCTTTAGTTATCAGGAGAGATTGGAGAAACTGGGGCTCTTTTCATTAGAACAAAGGGTAATTGGAGATCTGAGGGAGTGGTCAAAATTTGATCAGGTAAATGAGGAAAAACTATTTCCACTAGTCGGTGAGTCAGTAACTCGAGGACATCAAATTCAAATCATCACCAAAAGGCTCAGCCCCAGGTACTGTACATAAACAACAACAAGGCAGACAGAATACTTGCCTTTATTAGCCAAGGCATAGAATACAAGAAGCAGGGAGGTTATGCTTGAAGCGCATAAAACACTAGTTAGGCCATAGCTCGAGTACTGCGTGCAGTTCTGGTCACCACATTACACGAAATGTGTGATTGCATTAGAGAGGGGATTTGACTCTCTACAGAGAGACATTAGAGAGGAGATTTACGAGGGTGTTGCCTGGACTGGAGAATTTTAGCTGTGAGGAAAGATTGGACAGGCTGGGTTTGTTTTCTTTGGAACAGAGGAGGCTGAGGACGACCTTATTGAGGTGTATAAAATTATGAGGGGCTCAGATAGAGTGGATAGGAAGGACTTGATTCCCTTAGCAGAGGGGTCAACAACCAGGGGGCATAGATTTAAAGTAATTGATAGGAGGTTTGGAGAGGATTTGAGGGAATTTTTTTCACTCAGAGGGTGGTGGGGGTCTCGAACTCACTGCCTGAAAGGGTGGTGGGGGCAGAAACCCTCACCACATTTAACAAGTTCTTGGATATGCCCTTGAAGGGGCGTAACAGCTGGAAAGTGGGATTAGGCTGGCTAGCTCTTTGTCAGCTGGCGCGGACACGATCGGCCGAAATGGTCTCCTTCAGTGCCGTCAATTTTTATGATTCTATAACTTGTATTTATATAGCACCTTTAACAAAGTAAAATGTTCCAAGACACTTCACAGGGGTGTTATAAGACGGAAAAAAAAATTTGATACCGAGCCTCATAAGAAATTTTGGAAGATTACAGCACGGGTTAGATACAGAGTAAAGCTCCCTCTACACTAGGTTTTGAATACCTCTTTTACTAGACTTATTTGTGACTAAAACAAACCATGCAGGATGCAGGTATATTGTTTACAAATGCAACAGGTTTATTAAGCAATTTACTTCTTAGTACAGAGAGGTGATACTTAACGAGGCGATAGTCACAGTCTGTTCCTTGGAACCTCAGCGAAGCCCTCCGAGTGACTGGGGGGCAGGCTCTTTCCTAATGTGTTCTGTTGACTGAAGATATTCTTCTCTGTTTCTGCGCGCCGATGGGTTGCTGTGTTCCTCTCTTAAATCTTTCTCCCCTCGAGTGTACGTGACAGTCGGCAGCTGTCTGGGTGCCCACGGTACACCTGACAATCTGTACTTCTGCAATTATCAACATTCCTTCTGTGGTTTGTATCGCACTCGCCTATGTGGCTGCCTGCTTTGTTCCTTATTCTGCAAGCTCTTGCACAAACAGCTTTACATGAGTTTTCACAGATGCCAACTGTAGTCTATACTTGGTCAGCACTTCGTACGTTAAAACTTTGCACTAAGCATTACATTAGCTTAATTTACCATCATGCTTTGCTTCTTGGCTTCTCATAGCACTTATACAACATTTAGCCAAGCTTACCCGTCACACATTTCTCATATAACAATTAACAGTATCAAGAGAGAAATAAGCTCAATCCTACAACACTGTCGCATCAAACATTCCCAGGGCAGGTATAGCACAGGTTAGATACAGAATAAACCTCCCTCCAAATAGTGCAGTCAAAAGCTGCCAAAACAGTATTGCAGGGGTTAAATACAGAGTAAAACTCCCTTTACACAGCCCCATTAAACAATCACAGGGCAAGAACAGCACAGGTTAGATAAAGAGTAAAATTCCCTCTTCACCGTCCCATCAAAAACTTCCAGGGCATGTACAGCACAACTAGATACCAGTAAAGCTCCCTCTTCACTTATACAAAAGCAAAATACTGCGGATGCTGGAATCTGGAATAAAAACAGAAAATGCTGGAAATCTCAGCGGGTCAGGCAGTATCTGTGGAGAGGAAGCAGAGTTAATGTTTCGGATCGATGACACTTCATCAGAACTGGAGTATGATCGGAAAGAACAGATTCTTAATAAGCACTGAAAGGGGGAGGGGAAGAAAGAACAAAAGGGAAGGTCTGTGATAGGTTGGAAGACAGGAGAGATTAGAGAGACAAAAGGGATGATGGTCCAAATTGAAATGGTAATGGCAGGAGTGAGAAAAACTTTAGTCAAGATAGGGTGTGAATGGCTGTATAATGACCAGCTGCCATTAGAGACAAGGAGAAAAAAAGAAACAAGCCCCGGGGGTGTGGGGGTGGGGGGGGGGGGGGCGGGAGAATGATAGGGAGCCAAAGATTGGCAGTGGTTACGCTCTGAAATTGTTGAACTCGATGTTGAGTCCAGAAGGCTGTAAAGTGCCTAAACAAAAGATGAGGTGTTGTTCCTCGAGCTTGCGTTGAGCTTCATTGGAACAGTGTAGGAGACCGAGGACGGAGAGGTCAGAGTGGAATGGAGTGGAGAAATAAAGTGACAGGCGACTGGAAGCTCAGGGTCACACTTGCAGACTGAACGGAGGTGTTCTGCAAAGCGATCACCCAATCTATGCTTGGTCTCCCCAATGTAGAGGAGACCGCATCGTGAGCAGCGAATACAATATACTAAACTATCCTCCCTCTACACTATCCTATCACACACTCGCAGGGCAGGTACAGCACAGGTCAGATACAGAGTAAAGCTCACTCTACACTGTCCCATCAAACACTCCCAGGGCTGGTTCAGCACAGTTTAGATACAGAGTAAAGCTCGCTCAACACTCCCCGTCAAACATTCCCAGGCCAAGTACAGTATGGTTAAGATACAGGGTAAAGCTCCCTCTACACTGTCCCAAACATTCCCAGGGCAGGTACAGCACAAGTTGGATAGAGTAGAAGGAGTTCTCCCCGGTGTTCTGGTGAATATTTATCCCTCAACCAACATCACTGAAACAGATTATTTAGTCATTATCACACTGCAGTCTGTGGGAGCCTGTTGTGTGCAAATTAGTTGCTGCATTTCCTACATTACAGCATCGACTGCATTTAAAAGGTAACTCATTGGTTGTAAAGGGCTTTGGGACATCCTGAGGTAGTGAAAGGCACTTTATAAATACAAGTCTTCCTTTAACAAAGGAAAATAGGCTGAAAAATGGAACAGTTGGTAACAGGACATCAATTTGGACATCAATCCTCTTGGAGAAATCAAGGAATCGACTCACTGTATGTAGAAAACTGTGATGTCTATCGTGTAGTTATGAATGACTCCACAAGACTTGAACTGTAGTGACCTTGGGCCTTTATTCCAAACTCCAGAGTGCTGTGCATGCATGGTGTGCAGCCTTTTGTCAAGGCCCTTCCACCAGGGCAGGAAACCCCCGGTCTCCACCAGTTGCACCCTCTAGTGGTGCCAGCATGTATGTACACGGTGTGAACCTTATTGATAGTACATCAGATAAACAAGTCTCCATCTTATACAATCTCACAGTGACTACACATAGAGTACATCCATCGTCAGCATATACAACATCACTCTCCCCCAAGTCCTTTGTGCCAATTACCTTTGCACTATGTGCTCTGGCTTAGCTCTCCCCAGACTTAAGTGCCAATAGCCCTTGCACCTTGGCTGTGCTTTGGTTTGGCTCTCTCCCTGTTAACCCCCAAGTCTTTTTGCCACAACGTTGGGTAGTGGTGATCAGATTGGATGGTTCGATGATGCAGTGGAGATTCCAATGGGTTCTGGGTGTGATCCATGTGTGTGTCCATGGCTACATACATCCATTCCTCTACCCTCCCCCCCCCCACAGAGAGATCATGCAGCTGGCCCGTTACATTAACATATAGGATCAGACACAGTGCATGTACAAAGAAAGGAAAAAAAAAATTCCCGTTTGTATCGTGACACCTTGGTTCCGTGACTTACATTCATTACGTTTTACAGTTGGGATGGGTAGATTGCATTCATGGTTTAGTCATGGTCAGTACTGAGGCAGCAGTACAGGTATGCGAGGACGCTAGTTCCAGAGCAACCGGATGGGGTCCTAGTCGTCTGATCGCAGCGCTGCGTCCCCTGCTAGCGGGGTGGGCTTGGTTCGCTCACTGAGCCAGGACTCAGGGCCTTTGCCGTTACCTAATGGTGGGCAGAGCCACAGATGTGTGTGGCTTCTCTGTCCTCCTTTGAAGGCTGCAAAATCTTCTGCCTGCTCTCTCACGGTATTGGAACCTGGCTGTTCCAGGTCCCATTTGGGGAACTCATTTGGGGAGGCGGCTGGGCCCAGGGGTTCGCCATCGCCACCCAAGTGGTGGGCAACAGTGGCCGACTGCGCGTATTGGCGCCGTTTTCATTTCCAGGTCCGGGCGAATGGTGCCATCAGGTGCCTGCAGCGTGGGGCAGGGTATCAGGCTCAGCGCCCTTACCCTCCCGAATTCGCTCGCTTGCTGCTCTTGGGGACACTCTATTCCCAACATCACGCAACAACATTTGGTTCTTTACATTAGGACTAGTACTGACATCTCGCAACAACATTCTGTTCACAATCTTAATCGGTTCGTTACATTGATTGCCATGCATACAATGTCTCTTTAAGTTCAGTTGGTTGCGGGTCTCCTTTAAGAGAACCCGGCTGGCTTTACCCCAATCAGATCCTTTGTTGGACTCCAGGTGTTGGTCCCTCAGCATTGCACCTCGTGATGTTGCCACGGCCATCTTTTTTTTCAGCCACGATGCTCCTCGCTGCAGCAGGAACGCCATCTTGTCTCGGTTCTCGAGGTTGACTGCCTTGATCCTTCTCTCCCGCGATTCTGCCACAAACGCTGGAAGAGTACCTGTGAATTCGATCTTCCTCCCCAGAAGTCCTGTCACTGGTATTTTTAGATCGTTCCGGTCGGATCATTGCCACGCGGTCGTGGTGGACAGTCTGTGCCTCAGGTGCTGCGCTGGTCTGTTCTCTGGTGCCTGGCCCAAGCGAAGGTAAGGTTTTGCTCTGCCTCTGAGCACAGGGGACATTGATTGCTGGAGTGAAGAGGTCTTCCCATTTCGACTGGATCTTCCCCATCCACCTTCTTCCGAGTAGCATTGAGCCATCACCTGCAACAATCCACAGAGGTAACTTATGCACCACGCCATTGTGGATTACACTTACATCCGCACTACCAAGGACTGGGATTGGTTCCTTGGTGTAGGTGCGCAACTTTTCCTGTACTGGAACCAACTCGGGTTGTTTTTCGTTCCACAGCCTCTCGAAGGCATCCTGAGTCATCACTGACTGGTTCGCTCCCGTGTCCACTTCCATGAAGACTGGAACGCCGTTTATCTCAACTTCCATCTTCACTGGAGGACAATCGGTGGTGCAGGTATACACTCCATACACTTCTTCTTGGGGCTGAGCTGCCTCTCTGGCCAAATCATCATACTCCCCGCCGGATTCAAAGTCATCTACCGACTCTTCTGCCAGACGGTGAGTCGTATTTCTTTTACACATACGCCGGAGGTGGCCCTTCATGTTGCAGGCTTTGCACACGTACTCAGCAAACCGACACTGGTGAACTCTATGGTTTCCTCTGCAACGCCAGCATGGTGCTATTCGATTTGCACCCCTCGGTGGACTCTGAGTTCTGGCACCTTGAGGTCGGTGCTCTCTGCCCTGGACAGAGCCACGTTCTACAGTCTTACCTGTGAAAGGCACCATTCTGTGTATAGTACTTGCCGAGTTTGAGTCCACAGGCTGAATGATTTGCTTGGTGCTGCAGGTCGAGGTCATGAACGCCTGACTGATGCTGATGGCCTTCTGCAGGTTGACTGTGGTGTCGGCAGATAATAGCTTGTGAAGGAGGCCCTCATGGCCAATTCCTATAACGAAGATGTCTCGCAATGCTTCGTTGAGGTGCATGCCAAAATCACTCGGTGCCGCAAGTCTCCTGAGGTTGGCAGCATATTTTGCAATCTCCTGGCCCTCAGGTCTGCAGTGTGTGTAGAATCTGTGCCTGGCCGTGAGGATGCTCTCCTTTGGTTTAAGTTGGTCGTGAATTAGTTCAGTCAGCTCATTATATGTCTTATCCTTGGCCTTCGTGAGGGTCAGCAAGTCCCTAACAAGGCGGTAGACCTCGGGCCCACAACTGGTCAGCAGTATAGCCTTGCGCTTCTCCGCCAATGTGTCCGTCTCCCCTGCCAGGTCGTTTGCCACAAAATATTGCTCGAGCCTTTCCGTGAAGGCATCCCAATCATCACCCTCTGCAAAGTCTTTTAGTGTGCCAAAGGTAGCCATGATCGTGAAAGTCCTTATTCTCGTCGCCAGTTGTTATGTCTATAGTGTAGTTATGAATGACTCCACAAGACAATGTGTTGTACTTGAACTGTAGTGACCTTGGTCCTTTATTCCAAACTCCAGAGTACTGTGCAAGCATGGTGTGCAACCTTTTATACAGGGCCCTGCCACCAGGGCAGGAAACCCCCGGTCTCCACCAGTTGCAGCCTCTAGTGGTGCCAGCATGTACAGCATGTATGTACACGGTGTGAACCTTATTGATAGTACATCAGGTAAATAAGTCTCCATTTTATACAATCTCACAGTGACTACACATAGAATACATCCATAGTCAGCATATACAACAGAAACAAAGCTGATTTATTTGACAGTTGTTTGATAGAGGGTGCAGAAAAGATTTACAAGAAAGGTTCTAGGGATGAGGGAAATCAGTTACGTGGATGATTGGAGAAGCTGGGGTTGTTCTCCTTGGAGCAGAGAAGGTTGAGAGGAGGTTTGATCGAGCTGTTCAAAATCATGGAGAGTCTTGATAGAGTAGATAGCGAGAAACTGTTCCCAATGGTGGAAGGGTCGAGAACCAGAGGACACAGATTCAAGGTGATTAGCAAAAGAACCAAAGTCAACGTGAAGAAAAACTTTTTTACGCAGCGAGTGGTTAGGATCTGTAATGCACTGCTTGAGAGGGAGTTGGAGGCAGATTCAATCGTGGCTTTTAAAAAAGGAATTGGATAAGTACCTGAAGAAAAAGATTTGCAGGACTATGGGAAAAGGGACTAGCTGAAGTACTCTTGCAGAGAGCTAGCACGGACTTGACAGGCCAAATGGAACAGAAGTAAGCCATTTGGCCCCTCGAGCCTGCTCCGTCATTCGATAAGATCATGGCTGATCTGATCTTGGCCTCAACTCCACTTCCCTGCCCGCTCCCCATAACCCTTGACTCCTTTATTGTTCAAAAATCTGTCCATCCCTACCACTCTATGATTCTATCATATCCAGAAAATTAAACTCCAGCCCGGTTACAGGAATTAATTACATCAACAGCAACAAACCCCAACTGTCAGTGAACATGGTTCAGTCCTGGATGTGATTAACAGCAACAATAACAGCAGTATCTAAAACTTGCAGTCACTTGTGAACTCGCTGGTGTGTCAGCAGGTTGGATGACTGAGTGAATCGCTTCCCACACACGGAGCAGGTGAACGGCTTTTCCCCAGTGTGAACGCGCTGGTGTGTCAGCAGGTTGGATAACTGCGTGAAGCCCTTCCCACACATAGAGCAGGTGAATGGCCTCTCCCCAGTGTGAACTCGCTGGTGTTTCAGCAGGTTGGATGACTGAGTGAATCCCTTCCCACACTCAGAGCAGGTGAACGGCCTCTCCCCAGTGTGAACTCGCTGGTGTGTCAGCAGGGTGGATGAATCAGTGAATCCCTTCCCACACTCGGAGCAGATGAACGGCCTCTCTCCAGTGTGAGTGCGTTCGTGTTTCATCAGATCATTTCTGCTTTTAAAGCTCTTCTCACAGTCAGAACATTTAAACGGTCTCTTATTGGTGTGAATGCGTTGGTGTGCAATGAGCTGGGATGAGCGAGTGAATCCCGTCCCACACACGGAACAGGTAAAAGGTCTCTCCCAGGTGTGAACTTGCTTATGAGCCAGAAGTTCGGGTGAATTAGTGAATCCCTTCCCACACTCAGAGCAGATGAACGACCTCTCTCCAGTGTGAGCTCGCTGGTGGCTCAGATGATAAGATGATGAAACAAACCCCTTCCCACATATGAAGCAGATAAATGGTCTCTCGCCAGTGTGAACTCGCTGGTGTGTCAGCAAGGTGGATGACTTCGTGAACCTCTTCCCGCATTGAGAGCAAGTGAACGGCCTCTCCCCGGTGTGAACTCGCTGGTGTTGACTTAGTTCCCGAGAGGTTTTAAAGCTTTTCCCACAGTCAGAGCATTTAAAAGGTCTCTCATCAGTGTGAACATGCCGGTGTTCAGTGAAGTTGGATGACCGAGTGAATTCCTTCCCACACACGGTGCAGGTGAACGGCCTCTCTCCAGTGTGAACTCGTTGGTGTGTTAGAAGGTGATCTGAACGAGTGAATCCCTTCTCACACACGGAGCAGGTGAACGGCCTCTCCCCAGTGTGACTGCGTCGATGAGTTTCCAGCAGGGATGGGTAATTAAATCCCTTCCCACAGTCCCCACATTTCCACGGTTTCTCCATGGTGCGAGTGTCCTTGTGTCTCTCCAGGTTGGATGATCAGTTGATGCTTCGTCACAGACACAGAACACGTGTACGGTAACAACCCGCTGTGAATGGTGTGATATTTTTCAGGCTGTGTAACTGGCTAAAGCTCTTTCCACAGTCAGTGCACTGGAACACTCTCACTCGGGTGTGTGTAATCTCGGTGCTTTTTCCAGTCACACTGATGTTTGAAATCTTTTCCTAAAGACAATCATTTCTCCTTCCAGATTGAAAGGTCGATGATATTCAGATGAATCAAGTGACTCTGTCAGATCTTGACATCATGTTTGGTTCGTGTTTCCCGTCTGAAATCCTCCCCTTCTAATATCCTGTGAAAGGAGTTAACAAAAGTCAGCACTGGAAGTGCAGGATAGAAATTGAGGACAGACAATTCTAGTTTCTATGGAACATTCTTTCCTCTTTTGTTCCCCCAAGGCTGTAATTCCCATCCCACACGCTCTCCCTCCTCCCTGTGCTGAAATCCAAACACATCGCACCACCTCCAACATTTTTTTCCTCCATCCTCAGTTTTCTCCCTCCCTCCCTCTGCTCTGGTTGAGTTCAATGCTACAACCCCTGTGTGCAGAGTGAGAATAAAATCAATGAGGCAATGATTTTCTCTCCTGGTCACTGGGACCCTGAAGCCCCGCCCACTCTCTGCTTCTATACTAAAATGGCCACGGATGTGCTCCACTTCGGCTGGGGGAGGGATGCACTTGCGCTGGGCCAAGGGACTTCGGCTGAAACTTGGGTGCTTTTGCTGGGCTGTTCGAGATTTGTCCTCTATGGCTTATGAAGTCAGAATGGATCAAATTACAATTTGCAAAGTCAGTCAGAACTTGGGCTTATCCTCTGAGGGGACCAATCAACAATAGGTCATGTAATGATGAAGAGCCAATCAGAGACACAGCGGGTATTTTATTAGTACAAATAGTTGTGTCCTTAACCTGGGCCTGCTCCTGGGAAAAAGCACCGGAGTTGCAAACGTGGAACCTATTCAGGACTTGCGGCTTACGCCAGATGCTTATGAAGCCCAACCACCACCCCTGCATCCCACCACCTTTCATCCGCTGCAAAACTGGGTCTCCAGACCCACACTGTCTCCCTTCCCATTGCCGAGGACCTCAAACACTCCTTCCAGGTGAAACAGCGATTTACTTGTACTTCTTTCAATTTAGTATACTGTATTCGCTGCTCACGATGTGGACTCCTCTCCTTTGGGGAGACCAAATGCAGATTGGGTAACTGCTTTGCGGAACACCTCCGTTCAGTCCATAAGCGTGACCCCGAGCATCCAGGCACCTGTCAATTTAATTCTCCGCTCCACTCCCACTCTGACCTCTCCGTCCTCGGACTCCTACACTGTTCCAATGAAGCTCAACGCAAGCTCGAGGAACAGCATCTCATCTTTTGTTTAGGCACTTTACAGCCTTCTGGACTCAATATTAACAGACTTTAACCTCTGTCCATATTTTGCTCTAATGTATTTTTTCTCTCACTCTTTTTCCCATGGCAGCTGGTAATTACCCTGCCATTCACTCCCTTTCTAAACTAATAAGAACATAACATAAGAAATAGGAGGAAAAGTAGGCCAGTTGGCCCCTCGAGCCTGCTCCGCCATTTAATAAGATCATGGCTATTCAATAAGATTATTCGATGACCCAGCCTCGACAGTTCCCTGCGGCAGAGAAGTCCACAGATTTACAACCCTCTGAGAGAAGAAATTCCACCTCATCTCAGTTCTGAATGGGCAACCACTTATTCTTACTCTAGTTCTAGATTCCCTCACAAATGGAAACATCCTCTCTGCATCTACCTTGTCGAGCCCCCTCAGTATCTTATATGTTTCAATAAGATCACCTCTCATTCTTCTAAACTCCAATGAGTATAGGCCCAACCTGCTCAATCTTTCACATGTAAACCCCTTCATTTCAGGAATCAACCTAGTGATCCTTCTTTGAACTGCCTCCAATGCAAGTATATCCCTCCTTAAATAAGGAAACCATAACTACGCAGTATTCCAGATGTGGTCTCACCAATACCTTGTACAGTTGTAGCAGGGCTTTCCCGCTTTCATCCTTCATCCCCCTGGCAATGAAGGCCAATATTCCATTTGCCTTCCTGATTACTTGCTGTACCTGCATACTAACTTTTTGTGTTTCATGCACAAGGACCCCAGGTCCCTCTGTACTGTAGCATTTTGTAATCTCTCTCCATTTAAATAATAATTTGTTCTTTGTTTTTCCTGCCAAACTGGATAACCTCACACTTTCTCACATTATACTCCCTTTGCCAAATGTTTGCCTGTCTATTTCCCTTTGCAGATTCTTTGTGTCCTCCTCACAACTTGCTTTCCCACCCAGCTTTGTATCATCAGCAAACTTGGCTACATTAGCCAATCTTCTATCCATGCTAATATATTACCCCTAACCCTGTGAGCTCTTATCTTGTGCAGTAACCCTTAATCCAAGTCATTAATATAGACTGTAAATAGTTGAGGCCCCAGCACCAATCCCTGTGGCACACCACTAGTTACCGTTTGCCAACTGGAAAATGACCCATTTATCCCGGCTCTCTGTTTTCTGTTAGTTAGCCAATCTTCTATCCATGCTAATATATTACCCCCAACCCCATGAGTTCTTGTGCACCTTCTGGAAATCCAAATAAACCACATCCACTGGTTCCCCCTTATCCACCCTGCTTGTTACATCCTCAAAGAACTCCAGCAAATTTGTCAAACATGATTACCCTTTCATAAAACCATGCTGACTCTGCTTGACTGTATTATGATTTACCAAATGTCCTGCTACCACTTTCTTAATAATGGACTCTAGCATTTTCTCAACCACAGATGTTAGGCTAACTGGTCTATAGTGTACTGCTTTCTGTCTCCCTCCTTTTTTAAATAGGAGTGTTACATTTGCAGTTTTCCAATCCGCTGGGACCTCTCCAGACTCCAGGGAATTTTGGTAGATTGTAACCAATGCATCCACGATCTCTGTAGCCACTTCTTTTAAGACCCTCGGATGGAGGCCATCAGGTCCGGGGGACTTGTCCACCTATCGTCCCATTATTTTACCAAGTACTTTTTCTCTAGTGATAGTGATTATATTAAGTTCCTCCCTCCCTATAGCCCCTTGATTATCTATTATTGGGATCTTTTTAGTGTCTTCTACCATGAAGACCGATACAAAATATTTGTTCAAAGTCTCTGCCATTTCCCTGTTCCCCATTATTAATTCCCCAGTATCATTCTCTAGGGGACCAACGTTTACTTTAGCTAACCTCTTCCTTTTTATGTACCTGTAAAAGCTCGTACTATCTGTTTTTATATTTCTTGCTAGTTTACTCTCATAATCCATCTTCTCTCGTTATTATTTTTTTAGTTGTCCTGTGCTGGTTGTTAAAAATGTCCTGATCCACCAGTCTCCCACCAGTCTTGGCTACATTGTATGCCCTTGTTTTCAATTTGATACCATCCCTTATTTCCTTAGTTAGCCACGGGTGTTTCTCCCTTAAAGTATTTCCTTCTCTGTAATATATTTTTGTTGAGAGTTATAAAATATCTCCTTAAATGTCTGCACATCAACCATCTTGTTATGAATGCTGCGTGCATTCAGATAAAGAGCTTTTAGTTTTGTCTTTTTACCATTTTTCACTGCTTTGACCCAACTTTCTCATACATTCTTATTTTTTTCTAACTTCTGATATTACCATCTCAAGTCGGCCCATCATCCCTTTTGTCTCTCAATCTCTCCTGTCTTCCACCCTATCACAGACCTTCCCTTTTGTTCTTTACTCCCCACCCCCTTTCAGTGCTGCTTAAGAATCTGTTCATTTTGAACATTCGCCAGTTCTGACGAAGGGTCATCAACCCGAAACGTTAACTCGATTTCTCTCCATAGATGCTGCCTGAGCTGCTGAGATTTCCAGCTTTTTCTGTTTTTACTCCAGACTCTCCATCTCCAGCATCCCCACAGCTCTGATCAAAGTCACACTGCACCTGTTCCAAATACCGCACGGCCCTGCATCTGCGTGCTGGGCTCCTCCAGTGTGAATAGGGCACATTCACCCCCACGGGGCATGCTAGGTAACAGTGGCGCCATTGAACGCCACAATTAATGAATGGAGAATTATTTTCTGTGATCCGATTGTGATAGAATTAATCAATAATTCACATAAAAACCCTCAAGTGGATGGGCATTCTCCCATGGTTCAGTCTTGGATAACAGCAGAATCGAAGCCCTGCAGTCACACGTGAACTCACTGGTGTCTCAGCATGTGGGGTGAATTTCTTCCCACACACAGAATATTTAAACAGCCTCTCTCCAGTATGAAGGTGCTGATTGTGCATCAGCTGCTTTGAAATGTGAAACCTTTACTCACAGTAAGAGTATTTAAAGCAACAGTTCCCAATGTGGACACTCGGGAGTGTCAACAGTTGGAACAATGGAGTGAATCCCTTCCCACACGTGAAATACCTAAACAGTCTCTCGCTGGTGTGACTGTGCTCTTGTATCAGTAAATGGGATGATCGATTGAATCCCTTTCCACATACAGAGCAGTGAATGGATTCTCCACATTGCAAACATGCTAGTGTGCTAGAAGGTGAGATGTGAGTGAATCTTTTTCCACACTCAGAGGTGATCGGCCTCTACCCGGTGTGACTGTATCCATGAGTTTCCACCTCAGACGGGCAAATTAATCTGTTCCCACAGTCCCCACATTTACACTGTTGATGCATGTGGGTGGAAGAGTCTCACAGGCTAGAGAAGTGGTTGAAGGTGCGATCACACACAGAACACGTGTTCTGTTTCTCCCCGCTGTGATTGCTGTTTTTACCTTCTATATCCAAAGCCTGATGACTCTGGTGAACCTGTGAAATCATGACATGACAGTTTGTTTGAGGTTCCCATCTGAAGTCTTTCAAAATTAAACAATCAAGTCAAATGGATCTTCAAAAATAGTGAGATATTTCAGAAAGGCTCAAGTCACTGAAAGAAACAGGT
This sequence comes from Pristiophorus japonicus, assembly GCF_044704955.1. NCBI lineage: Eukaryota > Metazoa > Chordata > Chondrichthyes > Pristiophoridae > Pristiophorus > Pristiophorus japonicus. Next base: position 251,491,043 of record NC_091977.1, on the reverse strand, counting down.
TTACAATCACTACACAGTTCAGAAGGGAGCGACTATTAATAGGAGTTCTGTTAGTGAATACCTCCTTACTCCAAGATAAATGAGACTGTTGTTTAAATATAAATATGCAGAAAAAGGGGAGTCACTGTCCTTTTAAATATCTTCCCCATTCCCCCAGGCAGTGGGAGGAGGAACAGCGCATGGTCTCTTTATATCCTGACTCAGTGGGCCTCGCATGGGAACCTGCTCTGTGTGGGAGTGGGGCCTCGGGAACCCTATGAGAGGGCAGGGCCTCGGAAATCAACTCTGTGGGGACAACTTACACTGAGTCACCAAATCCAGGGACCACTGACACTGAGACACCAAATTCAGGGAGCATTTACACTGGGACACAAAATCCAGAGATTACTAATACTGGGACACCAAATCCAGGGACCATTTATATTGTGACACAAAATCCAGGAACCACTTACACTGAGACTATAAATGGGAATCAGAGAACCTCAGTATTGGGGATGGTCTTGGTGGTGAAACCAACTCCAGGAGGACCAAAGGCTGGTAATGGAAGAAGATATGACGGCGGAATCACATGGCAATTGGTGGGGTCTGGTGACAGGTTATAGTCAGAAGCCCTTTTCAGGCAGGCCGATGATTGGATGTAACCTGCGCAAATCCTGGATCCGCCTGATCTTGTCCCAAAATCACAATGTCTAATGTCTCTGATGTCGTTTTCTCTGGGAAATGTCAAGATGTGAAAGAACGGAGGAAATCAGGCACGGGTGAGAAAGAAGGTTGCTTGAATAAACAATTCTTGAGGCTGTTTTGTGAATCATCGAATCATAGAAATTTACAGCACAGAAGGAGGCCATTTCAGCCCATCGTGAATGCGCTGACCAACCACGAGCTATCCAGCCTGATCCCACTTTCCAGCTCTTGGTCCGTAGCGCTGTAGGTTATGGCACTTTAAGTGCCCATCCAAGTATTTTTTAAATGTGGTGAGGGATTCTGCCTCTACCAACCCTTTCAGGCAGTGACTTCCAGACCCCCACCACCCTCTGGGTGAAGACATTTCTCCTCATATCTCCTCTCAACCCCCCCCCCAATTACTTTTAATCTATGCCCCCTGATTGTTGACCCCTCTGCCAAGGGAAACAGGTCCTTCCTATCCACTCTATCCAGGCCCCTCATAATTTTCTACATCTCAATAAGGTCTCCCCTTAGCCTCCTCTGTTCCAAAGAAAACAGACCCTCCAATCTTTCCTCATAGCCAAAATTCTCCAGCCCAGGCAACATCCTTGTAAATCTCCTCTGCATCCTTTCCAGTGCAATCACATTTTTCCTGTAATGTAGTGACCAGAACTGCACACAGTACTCCAGCTGCGGCCTAACCAGTGTTTTATACAGTGTAAAGACTGGAAGCATCGAACCCCCAAGCATTTATTGGACATTGTCTGGACATTGCATTTAATACTTTTCTTACCACAGAAAGAAAGCTGGAAGCTGTTTGTGCGGCTCCATGTTGGACTGAGAATGATGGGCAAGGAGTCTGGAA